>NC_047094.1:108905049-109206972 GCF_902459505.1 Geotrypetes seraphini
AGTTCTGTAAGTACTAGAAGCCAACCAAATTTCTGTTTCAGTTTCCAATTTGGCACTGAAACGGGCTCGAAATCTGGGTTTGGGTTTCAGATGAAAATGAAGAACTCTTCCCCTCCTCCTACAATCACTCTCCATACACCCCTGCATCTCACCCAACCACCCAAAGGCCCTTCCCAGGCCTACCTGAAGAAGACCTGATGATCTAGTGGCCCCATTCATTCCTGCCCAGTGCCACTGCTCAGTAAAAATGGCTGCCAAGACTGTTGCAGGAGGTCCCTGCAGTCATTTTGAGATTGGAACAGCATAGTCAGCAGCGAGACTCCTGCCTGTGCTGATTCCAATCTCAAAAATGGTAGCTGGGACTTTCTGTGGAAAGTCTTGGCAGCCATTTTTACTGGAACCAGTCTTGCACAGGATTAAGTAGGTTCATTACTATGCCCACTACCCATCAATGATGAGGTAGGCCCCGGAGGGTGTTTGCCACCAGAAAGGGGGCAGTTTCAGTTTCTGTCAAAACTGAGCAGCCAATTTCAGTCACAGATTCAATTTTGGTTACGCTCTAGCAAGTACTTCCTGAGCTCCCCACTTAATTCTGTAAAAGAACAGCTGTAGTTTAGGCAGGACTGCTTTATGATTCTATAATTAAAGAAAACAATACAGATTAAAACTTAATGTAGCCTGTATCTTACATTTGAGTTGAAGTTTTCAAAAAAAAAATGCTCAAAAATATTCATGATCTCAGCAGGCCATCCATAAGTATATTATAACAAAATCATGACAAGGGACATTAATTTAATAAGAAATAAAGGAAACCCAAAAGAAGTAGCTTGCTATTTTGCATTCAGTAAAGCTGTAAGTTAGCTGAAAAATCATATACTTACAGGGGCTGACATCTCTATATCTGTTACGATTTTTGTTCTCAGGAAGCTTGGCAATTTTGCATGGAAAATCGCTGGCTTCATGTCGGATATCCTAGAATGAAGGAACAGGAAATATTTCAAGTCCCAAGCATCTCGCAAGACAATTACAAAGCAGAACTCAAAAAGCAGTCCTAAGTTGGGTTTTTTTTGTTTTGTTTTTTAATCTTCAAGTATTTGTTTTCTTTGGCATTTCAGTCACTTTACTAGTTTGGCAGCAACCATCTGGAGAAAATAAAAAGTTCATAATTTAAGATTAATTTGTAAAGAACAATTTTTTTCTGAAAAGCAACAATACTTATCTGTAACAGGTGTTCTCAGAAGACAGTAGGCTTATATTCTCAAATGTAAGTGATGTCATCCACACAACTCAGTACAGACACTGTCAAGTGCACTGTCACTTTAAATTTTTTGACAGTACCCATACCATGTGCAAGCCAGTACCTTCCTGCCCGTCGGCTCATGGGACCATCATTTCAGCAAAAAAAGCTAAAGAAGCCAACTAGGAGAGGTAGGTGGATTGCGAGAATATATTCCTGCCCACTGAGAATATCTGCTACAGGTAAGCATTTTTGCTTTCTTCGAGAACAAGCAGGTATAATATTTTCACACGTGGGACTCCCAAGCTGCATGGATCATGGTTCTGGATGAGGAAAATGGATATATAGCATCCACAAAGGAGACAATCACCTCTAAAACAGTCACAGCAAGAGCCAAGGAAAAGAGCAGAGTGAGGCCTGGTCTTCAAACCTACTTTAATAGCGATCAATAAAAACCATACATAAAACAGTCTCGTCAATCATAGGCTTCTGGGAAATCATGGATTCAAAATACAGTAAAACCTTGGTTTGTGAGCATAATTCGTTCCAGAAGCATGCTTGTAATCCAAAGCACTTATATATCAAAGCAAATTTCCCCAAAGGAAATAATGGAAACTCAAGCGATTCGTTCCACAACCCAAAACCTTTAATACAAAATACTATACGTACTTGTATTGCACGACCTCGCTCATTTAGAACAGACACTACACTGCAGTGTTGGAGAGAGAAGAACCATCACCTCAGTTGTGATGTGTGTATACTGTATGTACTTATATTGCAAGACATTGCTTGTATATCAAGTTAAAATTTAATAAAATGTTTTGCTTGTTTTGCAAAACACTTGCAAACCAAGTTACTTGCAATCCAAGGTTTTACTGTAGATATATAAACATGAGCTTGGCAAAATCCAAGTGGGTTGCAAGCAAAGTTGGCACTCAGGAAGTAAAAAGATTCTGCAGTACTCCTTGTCTAAACCAACTGTCTCTTCTAGAGTTTTGTTCCAAATAGTAGTGATGAGTAAAGATAAGGACTGAGGATTAAGTGGCTGCTTTGCAAATGTCCTCAATGGATGCAGAGCAGAAATGAGCTATGAAAGCAGCCATAGTTCAGACATTGTGGGCTGTTATGTAGCCCTGCAGCTTCAACCCAGACCAAATACATGCAAAGGAGATAGTCCACAAGCCAAGTGGAGATGGTGCTCTTGGAAATAGGAACTCCATGTCGGATAGGGTCAAAAGCCACAAAGAATGGGACGATCCTCTTTGAGATTTAGTATGTTGCAGGGAGTATGCCAGGTGTGCAGTGTTGCCTCTCCAGGATGCAAATGCGGCTTTGGAAAGAAAACAGAGTACACTTCCCCCTCCCCATTCGTGGTTCCTGCACTCGCGGTTTCATATAATCGCAATTTTTTTCTGGGGAGGGAGGAAATTTAAAAAAAAAAAAAAGTCTTCATGTACAAAAAATCCATCTTTTTTTCCTCCCTGCCGCCTTCCCGGCCTTACCTGGTGGTCTAGAGTGCTTTCGGGGCAGGAGCGATCTTCCTAAGCTCCTGCCCCGTGCAGATCGCCATGAGGAAATGGCTGCTGGGAGTTCCTGTAGTCTCTCGAGACTACGTCGGGAACTCCCTACAGCCATTTCCTGATGGCGATCTGCACGGGGCAGGAGCGTAGGAAGATCGCTCCTGCCCCAAAAGCCCTCTAGACCACCAGGTAAGGCCGGGAAGGCGGCAGTGGATCAGAACCGGATAATCGCAGTTTTTCGTCATTCGTGGTCCGGCTCTGCCCGTATCCCCCGCGAATGACGAGGGAGAAGTGTACTATAGATTAGTTGAGATGGAATTTCAAGACACTTGGGTAGGAATTTTGGATGAGTGTGAAGTACTACTCTGTCATGGTAGAATCTTGTATAAGAAGGATCTGACACACAAGCTAGCTCACTCACATGGTGTGCAGATTTGAAGGCGATGAGGAAAACGACTTTCCAAGTGAAAAGTATGAGCGAGCAATATTTAAGTGGCTCAGAGGGAGACCTCATAAGAGCAGATAGTAGCAAGTTAATATCCCAAGCAATAGGTGGAGGGTCGATAGGTGGTTTTGTGTGTCATGAAACAGACTACCAAGGTATGAACAGATAGGCTTCTTGTCCAAAGGATAATGAAACACACTGATACGTACGGTATTCAAACTAAATTGATTTCTGGACCAGAGTTGGAGAGGTAGAGAAGGTAGTCAAGTATAGATGGATATGTGACCGGTTCCAGAGAATGCGATGCACCCCAGGAAGAAAATCTGATCCATTTAAGTGGTAACAGCACCATGAAAGTTTTTCTAGATGCTTCAATGACAGCAGCCAATGCAGCCAAGAGGCAGAAAGCACTTACTTGATCAGTGAAAGGAACCATGCTGTTAGTGCTAACAAGCAGGGATTCAGGTGAAGGAGGGATTCCTAATTCTGCATCAGTAGTGTTGGAAATGGTTGCAACTTGCATGGTTTTCTGGATAAGAGCTCTAGGAGGAGTGGCCAATGTGGTGCTATGAGGTTCATGGTGCCTTGATCTTGGTGAAGTCTGAGTAGAGTTTTTCCTGATGAGAGGTATCAGGGAAAACGTGTAGAGGAAACTGTCCCCCCCACCCAATGAATGAGGAAGGCATCTGACGCAAAATGATGGGGGGGGGGGGGCATAGAGTATGGAGCACCTGTGAAACCACTTTCAGAAGAACAAAGAGATAGATAGATAGGTGACGGGACAATCACGAGCCAGACACCAGCGAACCGACAAGCGAGCGCTGACAATTCGGCTCAAGATACAAGTGCACCGCAGGAAAACTTAGTTTTAAAAAGCTCCGATGGGAGGGTGTGGGGGGGAATCCCCCCCACTTTACCGCATACTGTTCGCGCTGCCGTTTGCTGCTGTTGGGGGTGTGTGGGGAATGAAACCCCCCCACATTATAGAGAAAATGAAACTTTTCTCCCCCAAAAAATCAGAAAAGTTCCGTTTTCTCTATAATGGAGGGTTCCAACCCCCCCCCCCCCAACAGCAGCGCGAACACTATGCAGTAAAGTGTGTGTGTAGGGGGAGGGATCCCCACTCACACCCCGCTTCGGAGTTCTTTAAAACTAAGTTTTCCCACGGTGTGCTGGTGTCTTGCGCTGAATTGTCTGCCCTCCATTGTTGGCGAGCTGGTGTCTCACCTGCGACCGACTATGAAAAAAAAAAAATATATATATATATATATATATAACAAAAGATTTCTGTGTTTGTAAAGCAATATCATACAATACAATATTTATTCTTATAATTTGCCAAATGCCAATCTGGTTCGTTGTGCAGCACAATAAAAAAGAAAAGATAATTTTTTTATTGAATTTCCTAGATATGGTTAAACATGTAACAAAACATTCATAACCTAACATTGTAAAAGGAATTTTCTGAGCAAATGTGTTCATAATTTCTAAATGAAACCTAAATAAGTCCTTTCTGCTCTTATACACAATAGCAGAGATTTCCAAATTAGAGCAGCTTAATAAGAAAATCGCTAAGTAGCATAACAATACTTGATACTTATTGGATGGGGGCCCTGGGAGGGGGAGTGTAAAGTCAATAGCAGGAGAAGACCAAAACATATGGCTCAAGGTGGCCTGAGCCTGACCATATTTGGGACAGCCATGGGATTGCATAATTCCTATGCACAATGCCCACATGGGTGAAATATATAGTCTCAAAAGAAACTTAAGTTGTAATTCGCAGTGCAAAACATTTCCTGTTAATTCTCATGAATTTTTCAATCGTTGTTATAATTGATGTGTTATAAGTAGGTAGAACTCATCTTAAAGCCAAGTTCAGTCTGAGTTTTACTTCGTCAATATTCAAACGCCTAGCTAACTTTACAAGCAGAGAATAACTGAAGAATCTACATTTCTTATTTCAAAAATATAGAAAAGACATACCAGTAGGCAGGCCCCAGTGTGTCTCCCATCACCAACCCAAAAAATTATTTTAAGAATTAAAAACAGTGATATTCTTGAGCACAGGGTTATTCTATCCTTCCATATCTTAACACACAAAAACTCTAACACTAATCATTTTTTGACTGGTGGTTTCCTTCTCTTATGGAAATCTAGTTCAATTATAAACAGAGCCAGGAAAATGGAGCTAAGTCATCTTTTAACTACTAGGGATTTTGTCCCGTTTTATAACCCCACACACATATTACTTAGTCCAGCCATTACAATTTGGTCATCCTTGGTAGGATTATGCACCAGAGTTTCTTCTAGAACTCTGCAATCAAGCATCCTGAACGTGCCCAAAAGCACAGTTACTTACCGTAACAGGTGTTATCCAGGGACAGCAGGCAGCTATTCTCACATATGAGTGACGTCATCCGACGGAGCCCCGATGCGAACGCCTCACAAGCAGACTTGCTTGAAGAAACTAGAAGTTTCGAGTTGCCCGCATCGCGCATGCGCAAGTGCCTTCCCGCCTAGCGCACAGGGCACGTCTCCTCAGTTCAGATAGCTAGTAGATAAGCCAACCAGGGGAGGTGGGTGGGTTGTGAGAATAACTGCCTGCTGTCCATGGATAACACCTGTTACGGTAAGTAAATGTGCTTTATCCCAGGACAAGCAGGCAGGTATTCTCACATATGGGTGACCTCCAAGCTAACCAGAATGGGATGGTGGGAGAGTTGGCAACTTGGAGAATAAATTTTGTAATACTGTTTGGCCAAACTGTCCATCCCGTGTAGAGAAAGTATACAGACAATAGTGAGAAGTGAATGTATGAACCGAGGACCAAGTAGCAGCCTTGCAAATCTCCTCAATAGGTGTAGATCTGAGGAAAGCTACAGAAGCTGCCATTGCTCTGACTTTATGGGCTGTGACTTTACTGTGAAGAGGTAATCCAGCCTGGGCATAGCAGAAAGAGCTACAAGCTGCCATCCAATTGGAGATGGTGCATTTAGAAATTGGATGTCCCAACTTATTTGGATCGAAAGAGACAAAAAGTTGAAGAGCAGTTCTGTGTGGTTTGGTGCGTTCCAAGTAGAAGGCCAAAGCACATTTACATTCCAGAGTATGAAGAACTGATTCTCCAGGGTGAGAATGAGGCTTTGGAAAAAACACTGGAAGTACGATGGATTGGTTGAGATGAAATTCTGAGACCACTTTAGGTAGGAATTTGGGATGAGTACGAAGGACCACCTTGTCATGATGGAACACAGTGAATGGTGGATCAGTAACCAAAGCTTGTAGCTCACTGACTTGTCGAGCAGAAGTGAGGGCAATGAGAAATACCACTTTCCAAGTGAGATACTTCAGATGAGCCTTATCAATTGGTTCAAATGGTGGCTTCATGAGTTGAGAAAGGACAACATTGAGGTCCCAAATCACAGGAGGCGGTTTGAGAGGAGGTTTAACATTGAAAAGTCCTTTCATGAATCTGGAAACCACCAGATGAGCAGAGAGGGGTTTCCCTTCAATAGGCTGATGAAAAGCTGCAATTGCACTGAGATGGACTCGTATGGATGTAGACTTTAGTCCAGAGTTGGATAGGTGCAAAAGATAATCTAAAACAGATAAGGAGGAATGTTGAGGTTTCTTATGATGAGAAAAACACCACGTAGAAAATCTAGTCCATTTTTGGTGATAGCATTGTCTAGTGGTAGAGTACCAGGAGGAACTGGAGCAGACATAAAATTGGGTCTGTACTATCGTCCACCTGGACAAACGGAAGAAATCGACCAGGATCTGGAGACTGAACTGAGGCAGGTATGCAAAAGCGGAAGGGTGGTGGTGATGGGGGACTTCAACTACCCGGGAATAGACTGGACTATCGGACACTCAAACTGCATGAGGGAGACCAAATTCCTGGAGGTCACGAGGGACTGCTTCATGGAACAGCTGGTCACGGAACCAACACGGGGTGATGCCACTCTTGACCTAATCCTCAACGGACTAGGGGGACCCACTAAGGAGGTGGCGGTACTAGCCCCACTAGGAAACAGCGATCACAACACGATCCAGTACAGGCTAGAAATTGGATCATCAAAGGTGAAAAGAACTACAACGACAACACTTAACTTCAAAAAAGGGAATTATGATGCCATGAGGAAAATGGTGGGAAATAAACTGAACAACAACGCAAAGAAGATGGAGTCCGTAGAAAAAGCCTGGACCCTACTCAAGGGCACAGTGCACGAAGCACAGAACCTGTGCGTCCCCAGGTTCAGGAAAGGGTGCAAAAAAAATAGAACAAAAAACCCAGTGTGGATAACAAATGCAGTAACAAAGGCGATAAGTGACAAGAAAGCATCATTCAAAAGATGGAAAAAGGACAAAACAGAGGACAACCAAAAGGAGCATAAAAAACACCAAAAGGAGTGTCACCGAGTGGTTAGGAAAGCAAAAAGAGAATATGAAGAGAGACTGGCGGGGGAAGCAACAAACTTCAAATCATTCTTCAGGTATGTTAAGGGGAAGCAACCAGCAAGGGAGGAAGTGGGACCCTTGGATGATGGGGACAGAAAGGGAGTGGTAAAAGAGGAAAAAGAGATAGCCGACAGGTTAAATGAGTTCTTCATGTCAGTTTTTACAAGGGAGGACACAACAAACATTCCGGAACCCGAGGAGATCGTAAAAGGAGAGCAGGATGAAAATCTGGTCCAACTAGAGGTGAGCAAGGAGGATGTCCTCAGGCAGATAGACAGGCTAAAGAGCGACAAATCGCCAGGTCCGGACGGCATTCATCCAAGGGTACTCAAGGAACTAAGAAATGAAATAGCTGAGCCACTTCGACAAATATGCAACCTATCCTTAAAAACTGGAGAGATTCCGGAGGACTGGAAAATAGCAAATGTCACGCCCATCTTCAAAAAAGGCTCAAGGGGAGACCCAGGAAACTACAGGCCGGTGAGCTTGACCTCGGTCCCGGGAAAGATGATGGAAGCGCTGATTAAAGACAGCATCTGGGAACACATTGAAAAAAATGGGCAGCTAAAGTCGAGCCAGCATGGCTTCTGCAAGGGCAGGTCATGCCTCACAAACTTATTATACTTCTTTGAGGGGGTAACCAGCCAGGTGGATATAGGGGAATCCATAGACATCATTTACCTTGACTTCCAAAAAGCCTTCGACAAGGTGCCACACAAAAGACTGCTAAGGAAGCTATGGAACCACGGGGTACAAGGGGAGGTCCACCAATGGATCAAAAACTGGCTAGTGGACAGGAAACAAAGGGTTGGAGTAAAGGGCCATTACTCAGACTGGCAATGGGTCACGAGTGGAGTTCCGCAGGGGTCGGTGCTGGGACCGCTCCTGTTTAACATATTTATTAACGACCTGGAGGCAGGAACGAAGTGTGAGGTTATTAAATTTGCGGATGACACCAAGCTATATAGCAAGGTAAATAACATGGAGGACTGCGAAGATCTCCAAAAAGATCTGACAACACTGGAAAAATGGTCCAAAAAGTGGCAAATGAGCTTCAACATAGGGAAATGCAAGGTCATGCATATAGGGAAAAAGAACCCGATGTTCACTTACAAAATGGGGGGATCACCGTTGAAAGAGGGAGCAACCTTGAAAGCAACCTGGGAGTGATGGTAGACACAACATTAAAGGCGTCGGCGCAGTGCGCCACAGCCTCAAGGAAAGCAAACAAAATGTTGGGTATCATTAAGAAGGGTATCACGACCAGGACGAAGGAAGTCATCCTGCCACTGTATCGTGCAATGGTGCACCCGCACCTGGAGTACTGTGTTCAGTACTAGTCGCCGTACCTCAAGAAAAACATGGCGGTACTTGAGAAAGTCCAGAGAAGAGCAACTAAGCTAATAAAGGGCATGGAGGACCTCTCATATACTGACAGACTAAAAAAGCTGGGGCTTTTCTCCCTGGAAAAGCGGAGACTTAGAGGAGACATGATAGAAACCTTCAAGATCATGAAGGGCATAGAAAAAGTAGACATAGACAGGGACAGATTTTTCAAATTAAGGGGAACCACAAGTACAAGGGGGCACTCTATCCTGGAATTCCTCAAATCCAACCTCCACTAGATCCACTCAAAAATTAAAACTATCCTACCCCTCCTTAAAAGGCATCTCCCTTGTTGGTAAACTTGGCTCTTCCCTCCCTTTCAGAATCACTCAGCTCTGGAACAGTCTCCCTTCCCCTCTCCGCAATTTGAGCCCCCTTCTACCATTCCGTAAGCATCTGAAGACCTGGCTCTTCTCCAGAACGTAACCCCGTCCCGCTCCTGGCACTCTCACACCAACCTCTCTTCTCTCATACTTATATAATTCCACTGGAGTTCCGTTCCTTCCCTAACCATGTAAACCGTGTCGAGCTCCATCTGCGGAGATGATGCGGTATATAAACCCAAGATTTAGATTAGATTAGATTGAAAGGGGAGAGGTTTAGAACAAACGCCAGGAAGTTCTTTTTCACACAGAGGGTGGTGGATACATGGAACGCGCTGCCGGAGGATGTGATAAACAGGAGCACGCTACAGGGCTTCAAAGAAGCTTTGGATAGGTACTTGGAGGACAAAGGGATTGAGGGGTACAGATAAGAATAGAGGTAAATTATAGGGATGGGATTAGAGGTAAGTTATAAAATTAATCAGGGACCACTGTTCAGGCACTAGGCCTGATGGGCCGCCGCGGGAGCGGACCGCTGAGCAGGATGGACCTCTGGTCTGACTCAGCGGGGGCAACTTCTTATGTTCTTATCTCTAACAGATTGAGAAAACCGAAGAGGAGTTTTGCTGAAAGGTACCAAGCTGTCAGGTGTAGAGACTGCAGGTTGGGATGAAGCAGAGATCCTTGACTCTGTGTAAGTAGAGAAGGAAAAACTGGTAGAAGGTATGGTTCCCTGCTGCTGAGTTGAAGTAGAAGGGAGTACCAAGGTTGTCTCGGCCACCGAAGAGCGATTAGAATCATGGTGGCATGATTGTTTTTCAATTTGACTAGAGTCTTGAGAATGAGAGGGAATGGAGGAAATGCGTACAGGAACAGATTTGTCCATTCCAGAAGAAAAGCATATGCCTCGAGGCGGTGAAGAGAGAATATCTGGGAGCAGAACTGAGGCAGTTTGTAGTTGTGGGGAGCTGCAAAGAGGCCTATCTCAGGCGTTCCCCACTGTGAGAAAATGTGATGAAGAGACAAGGAATGGAGAGTCCATTCGTGAGGTTGCAGGATACGGCTCAAGTTGTCCGCCAAGCAATTCTGAGCCCCTTGAATGTAGACAGCTTTGAGGAAGGTGTTGCGACGGATAGCCCAGTCCCAAACATCCAGAGCTTCTTGACAGAGGGAGGCAGATCCCGTCCCTCCATTTGTTGACATAATACATGGCAACCTGGTTGTCTGTCCGAATGAGGACTACTGTGTCGTGAAGGAGATGTTGAAAAGCGTGGAGAGCTTTGAGGATCGCTCTGAGTTCCAACTGATTGATATGACACTGATGATCCGTACTGATCCATAGGCCTTGAGTACGGAGACCATCGAGATGAGCGCCCCAAGCGTAGGTGGAAGAGTCTGTCGTAAGGACCTTCTGATGAGGGGGCGTTTGAAAAAGTAAGCCTCTGGAAAGATTGGAAGAGAACATCCACCAACGGAGAAACTTCTTCAAGGAAGGAGTGACTGTAATGTGTTGAAAAAGATGATTGCAAGCCTGCGTCCACTGAGAAGCCAGGCTCCATTGAGGAATTCTGAGGTGAAGTCTGGCAAAAGGAGTCACGTGTACTGTGGAGGCCATGTGACCCAGAAGCACTATCATGCATCTCGCTGAGATGGAAGAGCGGGAAGACACAGTGTGACAGAGTTGAAGAAGAGCTTCCAGGCGTTGTTGTGGAAGGAATGCTCTGAGTTGGACAGTGTCCAGAACAGCTCCAATGAATTGTAGATTCTGAGAGGGTTGAAGTTGAGATTTAGGAAAGTTGATTTCGAATCCCAAACTTTGTAGGAACCAAGTAGTCCGTTGGGTCGCTACAATAACCCCTTGAGATGTGGAATCTTTGATGAGCCAGTCGTCTAGGTAGGGAAAAACCTGGAGACCATGGTTCCTTAGAGCTGCGGCTACCACTACCAGGCACTTGGTGAACACTCTGGGAGACGAGGCCAGGCTGAAGGGTAGAACTCTGTACTGAAAATGCAGATTCCCCACCCAAAATCTGAGATATTGACGGGAGGCCGAATGGATGGGAATATGAGTGTAGGCCTCCTTGAGATCCAGAGAACATAACCAGTCGTTCTGCTCGAGAAGGGGATAGAGAGATGCCAGGGACAACATTCAAAACTTTTCTTTGACCAAAAATTTGTTGAGAGCCCTGAGATCCAAAATGGGTCCCAGATCGCCCATCTTCTTCGGAACAAGGAAGTAACGGGAGTAAAACTCCCTGCTCTACTGTTCCAAGGGAACTGGTTCGATGGCATGGAGATGAAGCAGAGCTTGAGCTTCCTGAAGAAGAAGGGTGGTCTGGGATGGACTGGAAGGATACTCTCTTGGAGGAAGCTCTGGTGCAACCTGATTGAAATGAAGAGAGTATCCTTCTCTGATGATGGAAAGGATCCAGAGGCCGGATGTTATGACCATCCATCTGTCGTAAAAAAGATGGAGACGACCTCCTATAGGTGGAAAAGGAGTCAAAGATAGAACGATGGATGTTATGCTCTGGTGTAAACAGTAAAAAAGGCTGAGAAGCCTTAGGTGGAGCAGAAGGTTGATGCTTCTGTTGCTTCTGAGGTGGCTGTTTCTTCAAAGGAGGGCGAGTGTAAGGTGCCGGCTTTGGAGAAAAACGCCTCTGGTAGATAACAGGAGGACGTGTAGGTCTAGAAGGAACTGGCTTAGGCTTTGGTCAGACTATGGAGGCAAAAGATTTAGCATGGTCAGACAACTTTTTGGTGACTGCTTCGATGGACTCATCAAAAAGGTCATTGCCTTCACAATGGATGTTCGCCAGGCGGTCCTGGAGATTAGAGTCCATGTCTATGGTGCGAAGCCAGGCTAGACGACGCTTGGTCACAGAGCTCAAAGGCATCATAAGATGATTGGAGAAGATGGAGACGTAACTGAGAGAAAGAAGCAATGACTTCTTGAAATTCAAAATGCATGCTATCATCCAAATAACTCAAAAATTTTGGCATAAGAGACAAAAGAAATTCAAAATAAGTGATAAAATAAAATTTATAATTGAGGACCCTCGAAGACATCATAGCATTTTGATAAATGCGACGTCCAAATTTATCCATGGTCTTTCCCTCCCGGCCAGGAGGAACTGTGGCATACACTCTGGAAGGATGGGATCTCTTTAAAGAGGATTCCACAAGCAAGGATTGATGTGACAATTGGGAATTGTCAAAACCTTTATGATGCACTGTTTTATATCTGGCATCCAACTTTCCTGGAACTGCTGGAATGGAAAAAGTAAAAGTAAAAGTCTGATCGAGAAGCTTGTGTAGTGGCAGCTTGAGAGACTCAGCCGGAGGTTGAGGAAGGTGCATGACCTTGAGGTATTCTTTAGAGTCTCAAAAAAGAGGAAAAAGATAACTGGTCTGCAGTTGCACGGGCTCGAGAAAGACTCGAGGACGTCGAGGCAGCTGGAGTCAAAGAAGAAGAAGCCTCGGCAGGAAACCATGGTACGAAGGAACCTGGAGACTTGGACGAGGCACTAGACATCGGGATATCCTCGAGAGCCGGCATCGGAGACTTGGAACGAGGAGGTCTTGTCGAGGCCGGAGAGGACCGAGGCTTTGAGGCATGATGTCTCGAAGAAAGCCTCGAAGTAGGCCTCGAGTGATGTCGAGAACTGTGTCTTGAACTGGATCTCGTGGCGTGGAGGAGCCCTGAAGCAACTTCGAAGACTGGATTCCCTTGGTAGAATGGGAGGTATCCTGTTGATGCACTCACACAGACTCTACTCTATGCGTTTCGTGCTTGGAAGCCCGACCAGACACTCGCAGAGACTCCGCTCCCTGCATCGAGTGTGGAGGATCAGATCGGGGCACAAGCGGCTCGACCTCGTGGGAGACTTCTGCATGCCCAGGCTGAAGCAGAGTGAGCAGTGTGGATCCCATGGTAGTGAGGACCTTAATAATCAGCTCCTCCAAAGAGATCTGTGACGTAGCCGGCAAGGAGGGTACCGCGTCTGAAACCGGCCCACCTGCCTTGGCTGAAGGGTCCCGTACAGTGGTATGAGAGTGTTTCGACTTGGGAGGCTTCGACACCTTAATTACCACTGCGGAACAGAGTGCTGAGCTATCTGACCTGAGGAGACAGGAGAAGATATGGCAGCCGAAGAAGTCGAAGCAAGAGCCGCTCCAAAAGACGAAGGTCTGATGAAGTTCGAGGTGGAAGCAGCATAAGGAGAGGCATCGACGGGAGTCGATGCCGAAGAAACCTTCAAAACAGAAAGATTAGTAGACTCCATCTCGAAGAGGCTATCCACCAGGAAGCAACGACGCTTAAAAGCACGAGGCTTAAGTGTTTGGCAAGGCAGGCACAAGGTAGGATGATGTTTCGGCCCAAGGCACTTGAGGCAGCGTCTGTGAGGATCCGTAAGAGATATCGTGCACTTGCACTTGCTACACCGTTTGAAACCGGTAACAGGCCGGGACATAGACAAAAGTACAGCCGACGCAAAGTCGAAGCCCGCGGTAAAGAAAGAAAAAGACCAACACAGCGATTCGTGAGAAAAATAAAACACAAACCACGGTGAGAGAAGGCACGAACGACGAAGTTACTGGAGAGAGCCAAAAAGACGGACTTCTCGGCTCCGCGGAAAACTAAGAACTGAGGAGACGCGCCCTGTGCGCTGGGCGGGAAGGCACTCGCGCATGCGTGGTGTGGGCGACTCAAAACTTCTAGTTTCTTCAAGCAAGTCTGTTTGTGAGGCGTCCGCATCGGGGCTCCGTCGGATGACATCACCCATATGTGAGAATACCTGCCTGCTTGTCCTGGGATAATAGTCATTATTCCCTTCCAACAGGGGCTGTGAACACAGAACGCTGTTTTTACAGCATTTCAGCCGACATAGGGTGTGGAAGATTCCACTGTGAACCTCCCACATGGAAACATGTCACTATAACTATGTTGACCTGTATCATTTTCTTTATTATGCTTAATCAAGTACTCATGTAATGGAATAGAATTCAAACCATGCGAAAGAATCACTGTCTTATAGGCTATAGAATAATTCATTCTACACAATTTTTAAGCAGCTGATGTTTTCTCCAGGCATTCATGACACTATTTATAACTGGATGTGTATAAAAAAATCACTGTTTTGTCTGCCAGCAGCATGCTGTTTATAAACTGCTTTTTGAATCAAAATAATTTATTGCAAATGCCTAAAACTTGTAACAAGAGAAGATGGAATGAGTATACAATGAATCTTTCCTCTGGAAGTCAGAATAGACTGCAAATGAGAATGGCACTTTCAACATACTGCAGATGACACACCATTTACTTCATTAATTTATTTCACAATGTAATAAAAGTGGCTAACATGTTACTAGAACAAAATTTGGAAAGAGTGAAGGTGGCAGGAAAGAGGTCAAGGCAGAGAATATTTCTGCAAAAGAAGGAAACAAAAGTAGCATGAAATGGACAATATCGAAAGCAATGTTACTTACCGTAACAGTTGTTATCCAGGGACAGCAGGCAGCTATTCTCACTAGTGGGTGACGTCATCCGACGGAGCCCCGATGCGGACGTCTCACAAGCATACTTGCTTGTAGAAACTTTAGAAGTTTTGAGTCGCCCACAACGCGCATGCGCGAGTGCCTTCCCGCCCAGTGCACCGGGCGTGTCTCCTCAGTTCAGATAGCTAGCAGAGAAGCCATCCCAGGGGAGGTGGGTGGGACGTGAGAATAGCTGCCTGCTGTCCCTGGATAACAAACTGTTACGGTAAGTAACATTGCTTTATCCCAGGACAAGCAGGCAGGTATTCTCACTAGTAGGTGACCTCCAAGCTAACCACAATGAGATGGTGGGAGAGTTGGCAACTTAGGAGAATAAATTCTGTAAAACAGTTTGGCCAAACTGTCCATCCCGTCTGGAAAAAGTATCCAGACAATAATGAGAAGTGAAGGTATGAACCGAGGACCAAGTGGCAGCCTTACAGATTTCCTCAATCGGTGTCGATCTGAGGAAAGCTACAGATGCTGCCATCGCTCTGACCTTAAGGGCTGTGACTTTACTGGGAAGGGGTAATCCAGCCTGGGCAAAGCAGAAAGAGATACAAGCCGCCATCCAGTTAGAGATGGTATGCTTAGAGATAGGACGTCCCAACTTGTTCGGATCAAAGGAGATGAAAAGTTGAGGAGCAGTTCTGTGCGGCTTCGTGCGTTCCAGGTAGAAAGCCCAGGCACGTTTACAGTCCAGAGTATGAAGAGCCGATTCTCCAGGATGAGAATGAGGCTTTGGAAACAACACTGGAAGAACAATGGATTGATTGAGATGAAACTCCGAGACAACTTTAGGCAGGAATTTCGAATGAGTGCGAAGAACCACCTTGTCATGATGGAACACTGTAAAAGGTGGATCCGCAACCACGGCTTGAAGCTCACTGACTCGACGAGCAGAAGTCAGGCCAATGAGAAACACCACTTTCCAAGTGAGATATTTCAGAGGAGCCTTGTTAAGAGGTTCAAGTGGAGGTTTCATAAGCTGAGGTCCCAAACCACTGGAGGCGGTTTGAGAGGAGGATTAACATGGAAAAGTCCTTCCATGAATCTGGAAACCACAGGATGAGCAGAGAGAGGTTTTCCTTGAAGCAGCTGATGGAAAGCAGCAATTGCACTAAGATGGACTCAGACTTGAGGCCAGAATGAGACAGGTGCAAAAGATAGTCCAAAACAGAGGATAAGGAGGCATGTTGAGGCTCCTTATGATGAGAAAAACACCAAGTAGAAAATCTAGTCCATTTTTGGGAATAGCATTGTCTAGTAGCAGGCTTCCATGAAGCTCCCAAAACATCTCGCACAGCTGGTGAAAACTGAAGGGGAGTTACGTTGAGAGGAACCAAGCTGTCAGGTGTAAAGACTGCAGGTTGGGATGAAGCAGAGATCCCTGATGCTGTGTAAGCAGCGATGGAAATACTGGTAGAAGGAAGGGCTCCCTGCTGCTAAGTTGAAACAGAAGGGACAACCATGGTTGTCTGGGCCACCGAGGAGCAATCAGAATCATGGTGGCATGGTCGGACCTCAGCTTGACTAGAGTCTTTTGAATGAGAGGAAATGGAGGAAACGCATATAGAAAGAGATTCGTCCAGTCCAGAAGAAAAGCATCTGCCTCGAGGCGATGAGGAGAGTAGATCCTGGAGCAGAACTGAAGCAGTTTGAAGTTGTGGGGGGCTGCGAAGAGGTCTATCTGAGGCATTCCCCACAGAGAGAAAATGTGATGAAGGGGAGTGGAATGGAGAGTCCACTCGTGAGGCTGCAGAAGACGACTCAAGTTGTCCGCCAAGGCATTGTCCGCCCCCTGAATGTAGACAGCTTTGAGGAAGGTGTTGTGGCGAATCGCCCAATCCCAAACTTTCAGAGCTTCCTGACAGAGGGAGGCCGATCCCGTGCCTCCCTGCTTGTTGACATAATACATGGCGACCTGATTGTCCGTGCGAATGAGGACTACCATGTCGTGAAGCAGATGCTGAAAAGCAGTGAGAGCATTGAAAATCGCCCTGAGTTCCAAGAGATTTATGTGGCACAGGCGGTCCGCACTCGTCCAATAGTCCTGAGTACAGAGACCATCCAGATGAGCCCCCCAAGCATAGGTCGAGGAGTCGGTCGTGAGAACCTTCTGATGGGGAGGCATGTGAAACAGCAAACCTCTGGAGAGATTGGAAAAGAGCATCCACCAGTGAAGAGACTGTAGCAGAGCAGGGGTGACCTGAATGTGTCGAGTCAGAGGGTCGGAGACCTGCATCCATTGAGATGCCAGGGTCCACTGAGGAATCCTGAAGTGAAGTCTGGCAAAAGGAGTCACATATACTGTAGAGGCCATGTGACCCAGAAGAACCATCATGTGTCTCGCCGAGATGGACGGGCGAGAGGACATTGAGTGACACAGACGAAGAAGAGCATCCAGGCATTGTGAAGAAAGGAACGCTCTGAGTTGAATAGTATCCAGAACAGCTCCGATGAAGGGAAGAGTCTGGGAAGGTTGCAGATGGAATTTTGGAAAGTTGATCTCGAACCCCAGACTCTGCAGGAACCAGATCGTCCTCTGGGTCGCCTGGACAACTCCCTGAGACGTGGGGTCCTCGATGAGCCAGTCGTCGAGGTAGGGAAACACCTGAAGACCGTGTTTCCAGAGTGCTGCGGCCACCACAACCAGGCACTTGGTGAAGACTCTGGGTGACGAAGCCAGGCCGAAAGGGAGCACTTGGTATTGAAGATGAAGATGTCCCACCCGGAATCTGAGGTATTGACAGGAGACCGAATGAATGGAAATGTGAGTGTAGGCCTCCTTGAGGTTCAGAGAGCATAACCAGTCGTTCTGCTCGAGGAGGGGATAGAGAGAAGCCAGGGTCAACATGCAAAACTTTTCTTTGACCAGAAACTTGAGTACCCTGAGATCCAAAATAGGACACAGATCGCCCGTCTTCTTTGGAACAAGGAAGTACCGGGAGTAAAAACCCTTGTTCTGTTGAGCCAAAGGAACCAGCTCGACAGCCCGGAGCTGGAGCAAAGCCTGAGCTTCCTGAAGAAGAAGGGCGGTCTGGGTCAAGTTGGAAGGATACTCTCTTGGAGGATGTTCCGGAGGAACTTGATGGAACTGAAGAGAGTATCCCTCCCTTACGATGGAAAGGACTCGGAGGTCGGTGGTAGTAGCCGTCCATCGATGATAAAAATGATGGAGGCGACCTCCGAAGGGGGGAAAAAGAGGGAAGGGCATAACGACGGACATTATGCTCTCCACGAGACAGTCAAAAAGGCTGGAGCCTTGGGGACAGCAGACGCTTGAGGTTTTTGTGGCTGCTTCTGCGGATGCTGCCGCTTAACAGGCTGACAGACAGGAGGGGCCTGTTTCGGTGGGTAACGCCGTTGGTAGATCAAAGGCGGGCATGATGGATGAGGAGGAGCAGGCTTGGGCTTCGGGCGGAGAATCGATTGGAAGGATTTCTTATGGTCCGATAGCTTTTTGGTCACCACCTCGATGGACTTATCTAAGAGGTCGGCTCCAGAACACGGGACGTTAGCCAGCCTGTCCTGAAGACTGGGGTCCATATCGATGGTTCGAAGCCACACCAGGCGTCGCATGGCCACCGAACAAGCAGCAGCCCGTGCAGAGAGTTCAAAGGCGTCATAGGAGGACTGCATCATCTGCAACCGACGTTGGGACAATGAAGCCAGAACCTCCTGGTACTCAAATTGCGCTTGAGAGTCCAAATAGGGCAGGAACTTGCGCAGGACTGAGAGGAAAAATTCAAAATAGGTTGTAAAATGAAAATTATAATTAAGGACTCGAGAGGCCATCATCGAGTTCTGGTAGATGCGCCTGCCGAATCTGTCCATGGTCTTGCCCTCCCAGCCAGGTGGAACGGTGGCATAGACCTGGGAGGAGTGAGACCGCTTCAACGAGGACTCCATCAAGAGGGATTGATGGGAGAGTTGGGCACCATTGAACCCTTTATGGTGTACCGTGCGGTACCTGGCATCCAATATCCCGGGAATAGCGGGGATGGAGTAAGGCGTCTCAAAGGTCTGGTCCAGCAGCTTGTGCAGAGGAAGCCGGAGAGACTCAGCAGGCGGTTGAGGGAGATGCATCGTTTCCAGATACTCCTTAGAAAATTTGGATCCCGAGTCCAGGCTAATGTCCAAATCCATTGTCATCTGTTGAAGGAATGAAGAAAAAGACAGCTGGTCAGCCAGAGCAGGGACCCGAGAAAGACTTGAGGACGTCGAAGCTTTTAGATCCAACGAGGCCGTGGATCGACAGGGGGAAAAAGATCCCACGGTGTCCTCGAGCTCCGGCATAGGAGGATGCGAGGTGGCCCGAGGCGAATATTCGATGAAAGGCTGCTTCCAATGAGGCGAGGCATGCCTGGATGAATGCCTCGAGGAATGCCTCGAGCAATGACCAGAACCGTGCCTGGAAGTAGGCCTCGAACATCGAGGCGAGCGAGGCATCGTCGAGGCGTCCAGCGAGTGGATGGGGCTGGAGGCAGAGGTGGTTGGGTAGAAGCACCTCGAGGCACCCGCCAAGCCTCGAGACTCGGCATCGTGGGTATCGGTTCCAATGGAGGCACTCGCAAAGACTCTGCTCCTTGCATTGAGTGAATCGGTTCCAACGGAGGCACGGGCAAAGACTCTGCTCCTTGCGAGCCATGCATCGAGGCCAGACCAGACACTCGCAGAGACTCGACTCCCTGCAAAGAGTGCGTGCGTTGCTGAGGCACTGGAGGCGGCTCGACCTCGCGCAAGGCCTCCGCGTGCCCAGGCTGGATTTGGGAGAGAAGCTTCGGCCCCATAGTGGTAAAGAGCTCGATGAATTGCTTCTCAAGTAAGGTCTGGAACAAAGCTGGCAATGAGGAATCCGCATCTGCAATGGGACCTCCTGCACGGGCTTCGCGCTCCCTGGAGCCCTGGTGCTTGGGCTTAGAAGCCTTGGGTACCTTTAGCACCACGGGGGGAATGGGCTGCTGCGCTATCTGACCTGAAGAGGAAGCCACCACAGCAGGCGTCGGCGTCTGAGCCGGAGCCGGGACAAACGAAGCCGGCTTGAGCAGACTCGAAGTCGCAGAGGTGGAAGGCTGAAGAGTCGAAGAGGAAGTCGAAGGTGTAACGCTCTTCGATGAGGACAGCTCTGTCGAAGCCTCCATGCTGAACAGCGACTCCCAAAAGAAGCAGCGACGCTTGAACGCACGTGCAGTAAGTGTGGAGCAAGGCCGGCACGATTTCGGAAGGTGTTGAGGCCCGAGACACTGAAGACAGCATCGATGAGGGTCTGTGAGCGAAATCGCGCGCTGGCACATGACACACTTTTTAAAACCGGTGATAGGCCGGGACATAGGCCGAAAAAGCTCTGCCGCAAGATCGAAGCCGCGGGGTCGCAGCCACATGGCCTTCCCGGTCGAACGGATGGAAGAATTTTTTTTTTTAAAAAAAACAAGAAACACGACGAAAACCGACGATTCTGAGTAAAAAGAATCCAAAACCGCGGACTCAGAAGGCACAAGTGAAGTTACTTCGCGCAGAGAGTCGAAGACGGGCTTCTCGGCTCCGTGGAAAAGTAAGAACTGAGGAGACACGCCAAGTGCACTGGGCGGGAAGGCACTCTAAACTAAACTAAACCTTAGGTTTGTATACTGTGCCATCTCCGCAAGTGTAGAGCTCGACACTGTTTACAGAGTTAGGAGGAAAGGAACTACAATGAAGGGTTATAGGAGAGGAACTAAGAAGATAGAGAGGGACAAGGGTACCAGAGAGCAGGAGGTGATTAGATTTTTGAAAAGAGCCAAGTTTTCAAGTGTTTGCAGAAGGATTGGAAGGAGCTTGAATTTCTGAGCGGGGATGAGAGGTTGTTCCAGAGTTCTGTGGTTCTAAAGGGGAGGGATGTTCCAAGTTTTCCTGCGCGGGATATACCTTTTATAGAGGGGAATGATAATTTCAGTTTTTGGGAGGGTCTGGTGGAATGGGGGTTTGAGGAATTCCAAAAAAGAGTGGGATAACGGGAGGAAGGATGCCATGTAGGATCTTGAAGGCTAAGCAGGCACATTTAAAGAGGACTCTGGAGTGTACTGGAAGCCAGTGAAGCTTGGAGAGGAGTGGGGAGACGTGATCGAACTTGCCTTTTGCGAAAATAAGCTTAGCCACGGCATTCTGAATTAGCTGAAGTCTATGTAGGTTTTTCTTAGTTAGGCTTATATAGATGGAGTTGCAGTAATCCAGTCTAGAGAGGATGGTGGATTGAACAAGGACGGCGAAGTGAAAATGATGAAAGCAGAATCTCACTTTCCTCAGCATATGAAGGCTAAAGAAGCATTTTTTTACCAAGGAGTTGAGGTGATCATTGAAGGAGAGGGAGGAGTCTATGACGATGCCTAGGACTTTGCTTGAAAACTCAAGCTGAAGAGTGGGGCCGGAAGATAGTGGGATGGAAGTGGGTAAATGATCTAAAGATGGGCCGAGCCAAAGTAATTTTGTTTTGGACTCATTCAGTTTCATTTGTGCAGATTGGGCCCAGATTGCGCGGTGTGGGCGACTTGAAACTTCTAAAGTTTCTACAAGCAAGTATGCTTGCGAGACATCCGCATCGGGGCTCCGTCAGATGACATCACCCACTAGTGAGAATACCTGCCTGCTTGTCCTGGGATAAAGTATATACTCAAGAGTCAAGAAGGAAAAGGGTCATGCATTTGTTATAGTGTTTTTCTGCAATACAACCAAAGTGGTTTACATATTCATAGGAGCCAACTTTTCAAAATGATTGGAATGCTCAACTCAGCAAAAATGACCAAGTCCATATAAAGGAAATTAAAGCATGAATTCAACTGTGAACTGTGAACACAACTGGGCAGGGTCACAGCAAGATGGGCCTCCACGCATGCGTGGACGTCAACGCAATGACGTTGCACATGTGCATGACATCATCGCGTCTATGACCGCGCACTTCCAGGTGCCTTCCAGCTGGGCACTGGGTTTAGTGTGCCACCAGCCGGAAAGTTTGTGAGACACTGCAATATAGCATAAGTAGTCCATTTAGTCTAACACCACAGTCCCCCATAAGATGTAACAAGAGAATGACTTATTTTTGTGAAAAAAGGAGATGGTGTTACTCTCTTCTTCTTCTTTTAATATGAACATGTCAAATGCTGGCACAATCCCTTCCTGCTCCCCCATGTTCTTCCAGTGAGGGCAAAATATAATTATTCCTATCCTTGATCTAGTCCAAATGGCACAGAAAAAAACCAAAAAAATTTTCAACCTTTGCGTCTCTAGTTTAACTTCAAACCTCCATCTCTACTTGTTCTTGATTTTCTCACTTCCTTAAGTTTCTTCTTTTAAGAATTATCTTCTAGTTTTCCTCTCATATTATCATTTCTCTTTCTTCCATGTATATTTGTCTCTCTATGGTTTCTCTTTACAGCTTCTCTCATCTCACTTTCTTCTAGTCTTACTCCCTCTTGTACTACTCACAGAAGCATTTCCTTCCTGTGCTTTCATGTAGCTCGGACTGGAAGAGCGTCACCAGTGGGGTGACACAGGGCTGAGTGCTTGGACCCATGCTCTTCAACATCTTTATAAACGATCTGGACATTGGTACGATGAGTGTGATTAAATTTACGGACGATATGAAGTTATTCAGAGTAGTGAAGACACATGGGGATTGCGAAGATCTGCAACGTGACATAATCAAGCTCAGGAAATGGGCATCAACATGGCAAATGAGGTTCAATGTGGATAAGTGTAAAGTGATGTATGTCAGTAACAAAAATCCCATGCATGAATACAGGATGTCCGGGGTGGTACTTGGAGAGACCTCCCAGGAAAGAGACTTGGGAGTTCTGATTGACAAGTTGATGAAGCTGTACGCACAATGCATGGTGGCGGCAAAAAGGCTAACAGAATGCTAGGAATGATAAAGAAGGGGATCATGAACAGATCGGAGAAGGTTATCATGCCGCTGTACTGGGCCATGGTGCACCCTCACCTGGAGTACTGCGTCCAGCACTGGTCGCCATACATGAAGAAGGACATGGTACTACTCAAAAGGGTCCAGAAAAAAAGTGACTAAAATGGTTAAAGGGCTGGAGGAGTTTCCATACAGCAAAAGATTAGAGAAACTGAGCCTCTTCTACCCTTGAAAAGAGGAGACAGCAATATTACTTACCGTAACAGTTGTTATCCAGGGACAGCAGGCAGCTATTCTCACTAGTGGGTGATGTCATCCGACAGAGCCCCGATACGGACGTCTCACAAGCATGTCTTGCTTGAAGAAACTCAGAAGTTTCGAGATGCCCGCACCGTGCATGCGCCAGTGCCTTCCCGCCCGATGGTCCGGGCGTGTCTCCTCAGTTCAGGTAGCTAGCAGAGAAGCCAACCCAGGGGAGGTGGGTGGGACGTGAGAATTGCTGCCTGCTGTCCCTGGATAACAGCTGTTACGGTAAGTAACATTGCTTTATCCCAGGACAAGCAGGCAGGTATTCTCACTAGTGGGTGACCTCCAAGCTAACCCCAATGGGATGGTGGGAGAGTTGGCAACCTAGGAGAATAAATTTTGTAACACTGTTTGGCCAAACTGTCCATCCCTTCTGGAGAAAGTATCCAGACAATAATGAGAGGTGAATGTATGAACCGAGGACCAAGTGGCAGCCTTACAAATCTCCTCAATCGGTGTTGATCTGAGGAAGGCTACAGAGGCTGCCATTGCTCTGACCCTATGGGCTGTGACCCTACAGGGAAGGGGTAATCCAGCCTGGTCATAGCAGAAAGAGATACAAGCTGCCATCCAGTTGGAGATGGTGCGCTTCGATACAGGTCGTCCCAACTTGTTTGGATCAAAGGAGACGAAAAGTTGAGGAGCAGTTCTGTGTGGTTTGGTGCGATCCAAGTAGAAAGCCAAAGCACGTTTACAGTCCAGAGTGTGTAGAGCTGATTCTCCAGGATGAGAATGAGGCTTTGGAAAAAACACTGGAAGTACAATGGATTGGTTGAGATGAAATTCAGAGACACTTTAGGTAGGAATTTTGGATGAGTGCGGAGGACCACCTTGTCATGATGGAATACTGTGAAAGGCGGGTCCGCCACCAAGGCCTGAAGCTCACTGACCCTGCGAGCAGATGTGAGGGCCACCAGAAAAACCACTTTCCAAGTGAGAAACTTTAGTGGAGCCTTTCTCAGAGGCTCAAAAGGAGGTTTCATAAGCTGAGAAAGGACAACATTGAGATCCCAAACCACTGGAGGCGGTTTGAGAGGAGGATTGACATGAAAAAGTCCTTTCATAAATCTGGAAACCACAGGATGAGCAGAGAGAGGTTTCCCTTGCAGAGGCTGGTGGAAAGCCGCAATAGCGCTCAGGTGGACTCGAATAGAGGTCGACTTGAGACCAGACCGAGACAAGTGTAGAAGATAGTCCAACACAGAGGATAGGGAGGCTCGCTGAGGCTCCTTAGAATTGGAAATACACCATGAAGAAAATCTAGTCCATTTTTGGGAGTAGCATTGACGAGTAGCAGGCTTCCGGGAAGCCTCCAAGACATCCCTCACCGCCTGGGAAAATTGGTGAGGAGTTACGTTGAGAGGAACCAAGCTGTCAGGTGGAGAGACTGCAGGTTGGGATGAAGTAGCGATCCCTGATGCTTAGTAAGCAGTGAAGGAAACACCGGAAGGAGAAATGGCTCCCTGCTGCTGCTGAGTTGAAGTAGAAGGGAGAACCAGGGTTGACGGGGCCACCGAGGAGCAATCAGAATCATGGTGGCGCGGTCGGACCTCAGCTTGACCAGAGTCTTTTGTATGAGAGGAAATGGAGGAAATGCATACAGAAAGCGATTCCCCCAATCCAGCAGAAAAGCATCTGCCTCGAGGCGATGAGGAGTGTAGATCCTTGAGCAAAATTGAGGCAGCTTGAAATTGTGGGGAGCCGCAAAGAGGTCTATCTGAGGCATCCCCCACTGAGCAAAAATCTGATGAAGGGGTGTGGAATGGAGCGTCCATTCGTGAGGCTGGAGTAGACGACTCAAGTTGTCTGCCAAGACATTTTCCTTCCCCTGAATGTAGACAGCTTTGAGGAAGGCGTTGTGGCGAACCGCCCAATCCCAGACTCTGAGAGCTTCTTGGCAGAGGGAGGCCGAGCCCGTGCCCTCCTGCTTGTTGACATAATACATGGCCACCTGATTGTCTGTGCGAATCAGGACCACCATGTCGTGAAGCAGATGTTGAAATGCTTGAAGAGCATTGAAGATGGCTCTGAGCTCCAGAAGATTGATTTGATGGAGTTGGTCCGCACTGGTCCAGAATCCCTGAGTGTGAAGCCCATCCAGATGTGCTCCCCAGACATAGGTCGAGGAATCAGTTGTGAGGACCTTCTGGTGGGGAGGAGAGTGAAACAGCAAATCTCTGGATAGATTCGAAGAGGTCATCCACCAAAGTAGAGACTGCCGAAGAGCAGGAGTGACGATGATGTGTCGAGTCAACGGATCCGACACCTGAGTCCACTGAGATGCCAGGGTCCACTGAGGAATTCTGAGATGGAGTCTGGCTAACGGCGTCACATGAACTGTAGAGGCCATGTGGCCCAGGAGGACCATCATGTGTCTCGCTGAGATGGACTGGCAAGAAGACACAGACTGGCAGAGATGAAGAAGAGCATCCATGCGCTGAGGAGGAAGGAATGCTCTGAGACGTATGGTATCCAGGACCGCCCCGATGAAGGGGAGCGACTGTGTAGGCTGTAGATGAGATTTGGGAAAGTTGATCTCGAATCCCAAACTCTGCAGGAACAGAATCGTGGACAGGGTCGCCGAGATGAACCCCAATGCCGAGGGAGCCTTGATGAGCCAGTCGTCGAGGTAGGGAAATACCTGAAGACCCTGGTTCCGGAGTGCAGCGGTCACCACTACCAGATACTTCGTGAAGACTCTGAGAGACAAAGACAGACCGAATGGAAGCACTCGATACTGTAGATGCAGATGTCCCACCCGAAATCTGAGGAATTTGCGAGAGGCCAGATGAATGGGAATGTGTGTGTAGGCCTCCTTGAGATCCAGAGAGCATAACCAGTCGTTCTGCTCGAGGAGGGAGTAGAGAGAAGCGTCAGCATGCGAAACCTCTCTTTGACTAGGAATTTGTTGAGGACCCTGAGGTCCAAAATGGGTCGCAGGTCGCCCGTCTTCTTCGGAACAAGGAAGTACCGGGAGTAAAACCCCTGGTTTTGTTGGTCCACAGGGACCGGCTCGACGGCCCGGAGCCGGAGCAAAGCCTGGGCTTCCTGAAGAAGAAGGGCGGTCTGTGTCAAGTTGGAAGGATACTCTCTTGGAGGGTGGTCCGGAGGGACCCGATGGAATTGAAGAGAGTATCCTTCCCTGATGATAGTAAGGACCCAGAGGTCGGTGGTTACGGCCTCCCAGCGATGATAAAAATGATGGAGACGCCCTCCGATGGGAAAAACAGGGGGAGGCAGAACGAGACTGGTTATGCCCTCGACGAGACAGTCAAAAAGGCTGAGGAGCCTTAGGGACAGCAGACGGCTGAGACTTTTGCTGAGCCTTCTGAGGAGGCTGCCGCTTCGCAGGTTGCCTCGCAGGAGGAGCTTGCCTCGGCTGATAACGCCGCTGATAGATCAATGGCAGTCGAGAGGGTCGAGACTGCTGAGGCTTAGGCTTCGGCCTAAGAATGGACTGGAAGGACTTTTCATGATCAGACAATTTCTTCGTGACTGTCTCGATGGATTCGTCAAAAAGATCCGCCCCAGCACACGGGACGTTTGCCAGGCGGTCCTGAAGATTCGGGTCCATGTCAATGGTCCGCAACCAGGCCAAACGGCGCATCGCCACAGAGCAGGCTGCTGCTCGGGCCGAGAGCTCGAAAGCATCATAGGCAGATTGCATCAACTGAAGACGAAGCTGGGACAGCGAAGCAACCACCTCCTCAAACTCAAACCGAGCCTGGGACTCGATGTAGGGCGTGAATTTCCGAAGCACAGGCAGAAAAAATTCCAAGTAGGTGGCAAAGTGGAAATTATAATTCAGGACTCAGGACGCCATCATAGAATTCTGATAGATGCGTCGTCCAAACTTATCCATGGTCCTGCCCTCGCGGCCCGGAGGCACCGAAGCATACACCTGGCCAGGATGAAACCGCTTGAGCGAGGATTCGACCAGGAGGGACTGATGAGAAAGCTGAGGTCCCTCGAAGCCCTTATGATGCACCATGCGGTACCGAGCATCCAATTTTCCAGGGACCGCAGGGATAGAGTAAGGAGAATCAAAGCACCTCATGAAGGTCTGGTCGAGGAGCTTGTGCAGAGGCAGGCGTAAGGACTCGGCCGGAGGACTCGGCAAGTGCATGGTATCGAGGTACTCCTTGGAGTACTATTGCTACACTGAAACCCAACAATGAGAACAAGTGCGAACAAGAAATCGCACCACTACTGCCGCGCTGTAACCAACAAGGAAACCAAGCGCGTGCATGCAAAGGGCGGGAAGTCCCAGCTCCCTCCATGGATTTCTAGTCATAAAACTTAGCCTCCATAAAATATCCATTCCTTAAATGTACGATGACCGAACCCACAGTACTAAGACTCTCAAACAGAACCTGAAGTTCAACCGACAGTAAAAAACCAGACATACTCACAAGCTTGTTGTTAGGGCCGGTTGAAGCCAGTTAAAGCTGGTTGATCAGCAGTAACCGAGCAGAATGGAGGAACTGTGGTTTCTTTTTTTTTTTTTTTTTTACAGAGAAGGGAAAGAAGAAAAAAATTGAGACCCAGTCAGACCCTCTAGCAATGGAGGGAGGGTGAGGCAGGGACCTGGGGGGGGCCCAGGTGTAACCCCTAAAGCCGGCACCGTTCAGCCGGACACCCCTGTCTCACTGAAGAGAAAATCTCAACAGGAGAAATAGCATTGCCAGCTCACAAAGAGAAATCTCAACAGGAGAAACAGAATGGCAGTCTCACTGAAGAGAAACCTCAACAGGAGAAAATAAAGTTCCAGTCACAGCTAAAATTCAGGAACTAGTTGAATAGCGACCTTTTCTTGCTGGGAGATAGAGAATACTGGATAAACAGGAGGAGTGCCAGCCAATAGGACCACCTGTTAATCAGTTTCTCTATCTCCGCCTGCTGGTAGATGTGGGCTATCCCATTGGTCTCTGGATTCATTTGCTGCTAGGGAAATTAGTTTTTTCTCATTTATCTGAATCTTTTGAGGAGACCAATACTTTTCATTCAAATCAAAAGGGTTTCAGACCCAATCATGCTACAGAATTTTCACTAATTAGCAAGAAAGAAAGAGATTGGAGGATGTACAGTTGTGATATATGACATTAAATATAGGTAAAAAATTGCATAAAATTTTTTCAACAATCTTAATAAAAGATTTATCACATAAGAGAAAAGAACAGTGTGCCTACAGGTTTATGGGGCAGTAACTGGCTTTAATCTCTTTCAGTTCCTAAACTCCGGGTCCTATTACACTCTCTGTTCAGGAGCTATGTTGTATCAAATATTCTCCTGTGCACTCCATGATAAACTTTTTCATCAACTTTGTGGTCCCCCAGTGATACACCAAAGCATGCACCAATGATCTGAGTGATAGACAGTATTTGGATTCAGCACAAAAAGTTGTACTAGAAATATGATTTTTAGCTTGGTCAAGCAACTATCCTTTCCATAACCTAAACCAAAAGTTGACTTTTTTTCACTATCTTCCATGGAACAAAAAAGTGGCCTCCAATAGCGAGGCCCCTAACTTTGGAAGAAGTTGAGATCCTCCTCTAAGACTTTGCACATATTCACTACATGTCCTATTGCACTTCCAATAAAAATTTCAGCAGCTTCTGAGCTGATCACGTGTGGAGCCCTAGACCACTTGACCTATGTTTAGGTGAATTTTTTTTTTTATCTGAGGGCATCTCACAAAACATATGTTTACTTACTGATTGATTTTTTTTTTTTTTTCTTTTTTGCAGTATTAGTAGCTTCTAGTTTCTGGTTTTGTTTAGGCCTTCTCCACCCATGGCACCCACACTATCAATAATAATCCCTTCTTTAAACTTGTGAAACTCACTATCATCTTCCTAAAAATAGGCTAATGTTAGACCAAGAAATCATCGCAAGAATGGGAAAACCTAGGGTTTATAAATAAATAGATAATATAAACAATATAAACAAAGCATGCATATATAAGTTTATCTTATTTTTTCCTTATTCTTTATCCTTTGGTCTTATAGTGCTGGCAAATACAAAATGCTCTGTTCCTGAAGAAGTTCTTTTGTTTTGAGTGAGAGCGAAACGGAGATCTTCCGTCGTGTTTCCAGAAGGCCGGGTAGAGAATTCACACCCGAGCTAAGTACTAGAATGATAACATCACAAATTTAAGATAAGGATAAAAAATAAATTTAAGAAAATGAATCATAAATGAATTATACAAAAGCAAAATTTTCATATACATTAAATTGAACAACATAAAAGGGACTAAAGGACCGATAATAACTCGCAAGATAGTTATGAGCTAAGAATAGTTCTACCGGCAAAATAACTGCGGGCACTTGAAATCCAAAGTCTCTAGTTCAGTTTAATTCAGTTTCTAGTATATGAATTTCTTGGTCTAGCATTAGCATATTTTTAGGAACACACACTATCAAACCATGCAGTAACTGCAAAAATATTGCTAAGCCCTTAACAGTTGGGCACACGTGCACTAGCAGTTACTGTGTGGTAAACCATGCATTGTGCTTAACATGTTTAATAAAAGGGTCTCAAAATGACAGCATTAATAATATTTTTATAAATTGGAAGCTTTTGTGTGTTGATCACTGGTACTTAAAGGACAATGAAACCCAGTGAAGTAACTTCACGAGTGTTTAAAAAAAAAAAAAGTGTGGTCTATCACTAACAGGAAAAGGCAAATGAGTCAGCATGGGCAATAAGTCAAAATAAATAGACATGGAGTTATAGAGGAAATACGACAATTTCAAGTACAAGTTGGTAAAATACTCTAAAAAGATAAACTGCCCTGAGCCAAATAAGTGAGAGTTTTTTTGATAGGAGGCAAGACAATCAACTTCATATAAACCAAACTGTCTTACTTCAGGTCAAAATTAAAAGGATACTTTATTAACAGCACATAACCAGAAGACAAAATTCTAATAAAAAAATTCTAACTTAGCTGTTCTAACAAACTAATCAAATAACTTGTACACAATTTGGAAAACATGCAGTATGAATGAAAAAATGCAGCTTACAGGAATGACAGATTTTTCCAAACCATGATCTTAAACTCAAAGGATAAAAGCACTACCAGTGTTTCTGTAAATTGGAATATGACACAAGTGGGACTCCAACTGGTTCATTTAAAACCAGGGGTCCTCAAACTACGACCCACGGGCCGGATACAGCCCTCCAAGGTCATTCACTTGGCCCCCGCTGAAGCCAGCGTTGCATCCAGTGTCATTATCGTCGGCCAGAGGGATGCAGTGACGTTACATGCTGGGGCAGAGGGCGTGCCAAGCCATCATCACTACGCTGAGGCAGACAGGTAGTAGCCAGGTACAGAGCAGGACCCCCTACTCTTCCTCAATTACTAGCTACCTATACAACAGCAGGCCAGCAATGCTGCCAGTCAGGCCCTGAGCTCAGGCCAGGCCAGCAGGCCAAAATCGATCAATTGCCCACACCCTGGGCCTGACTGGAGCCACACGGCATCAACAAAAAGTATGTGGATTCATTACTGCCTGCCACCCAGTACCCAGAAGCATAGGCCAGCAGCAGACGTGATAGCTACACACGCCCATCCCAAAGAAGTAATAGCCTTTGTGCATCCCTAGGAAACAATTATGTCAAGGAAAAGAAAAATTGACTCCGAAATGCAGGATATTCAAAGAACAGTGAACCTATAATTACTTTTTCATGCTGTACAAGGAGAAAGCTGTTTGTCTGGTATGCCAGGATTCAGTGACTGTGTTCAAGGAATACAATTTGCATCGACACTACGAAACTTGACATAAAGACAAATATGATTGTTTGGTCGGACAAGTGAGAGAAGACAAAATATTAAAACTGAAAAATGGATTGACAACTCAGCAAAATGCTTTTGTGAAGCAGAAGCAGCTAAATATTTCATCACTGCGAGCAAGTTTTCAAGTTGTCAGACTAATAGCACGCACTGGAAGACCATTCGTAGAGGGAGGATTTGTTAAAGAATGTCTTTTTCTGTTGCCAAAGAGATGTGTCCAGAGAAGTCTGATTTATTTACTACAGCAAATCTTTCAGGACCTACAATTACATGAAGGATTGAAGAAATGGGGAGTCATAATCTTTATTTATTTTTTAATGGTTTTTCCATGTTTGAAAAGACTCATTGTTAAGAGCCTTCTACATCAATTGAAGGCCTTTCTGCTCTTAATTTATCACCTGTGTCTTTTTTCATTTCATATGTTTTTAATCATTTATATTATACTAGTCTTATAGCCTGTTAGAATATGTGTGTGTGTCCGTCTTTATTTCTTTCTCTCTCCTTAGCCTGTTTCTGTATTTCTGTCTTTCTTTCTGCTCCCCCTATCCATTCTCCCTTCCTTTTACCTCCCCTGTGTCCACCACCACCCCTTCACTGCTCCCCTTATCCAGCAGCGGCCCTTCTCCCTTTGTTTTACCTCCCCCCTGGCCAGCAGTGCCTCTTTCCTGCTCCCTCTGTCCAGCAGTAGGCCTCCCTTCCTTTTTCTTTCCCCCCATGTCCATCAGCACCTCTTCCACTGTCCAGCAGCACCACTTTTCTGCTCCCCCTGTCCAGCAGCAGGCCTCCCTTCCTTTGTAATCCCCCCTGTCCAGCAGCACCTATTTCCTGCTCCCCCTGTTCAGCAGTAGGTTTCCCTTCCTTTTTCTACCCCCCATGTCCACTTTCCTGCTCCCCCTGTCCAGCAGTAGGCCTCCCTTCCTTTTTCTTACTCCCCATGTCCATTAGCACCTCTTTCCTGCTCACTGTAACTTAACAAAGGCTTCCATAAGGGTACATCAGGCTCCACACTGTTGTGCTAACAGTTTGTTTCAACTCATCGTGTGTTGCCAGTTATTAACACTATGAGCTATTGTCTTTCCTTTACGTCATTTTTTTAATATAAGACTGGGGCACTGAGCATTAAACGTGATTTCCATGGTGCTTCCAGTATTTAAATTACAGTATGCCCATTCACAATGGCATATTAATCCATTTCCAGAAAATCTTGTATTGCCAAAACTAAGTTACAGATAGATAGAAGCAGGGCTGTGGAGTCGGAGTCGAGGAGTCGGAGTAAATTTTGGGTATCTGGAGTCGGAGTCTGAAGTACAAAAAACTGAGGAGTCGGAGTCGGAACATTTATCTACCGACTCCACAGCCCTGGATAGAAGTCCTTGCCCTCACCCATTCACACACAGAAAAGCAATTTTTCAAGAACAGGTGATGCTGTCTTATCTTGGAGATTTTTAATTAAAAATTCTGGAAACTATACATTTTCATAGGAAATACAGTATTAACTTCACAATGAGCCATGCTATTCTGATCAAAGGCAGCCTGTACGAACTCAAAAGCCGGTACGCTATTATGATTCGGAAGTGATGAAGAGATGATTGTTTAAGCAGAGGCTGCCTAAGAGAAGAACAACTCACGGCAGTTTAAACCCTACTTTAAAATCAACTGCAGAAGGAAAGGTAAATTCTAGAGCCTAGAGACCAACTGAAAACGTCATGGATTCCTGTCACTGTCTGACTTAAGTCATTCTATCTCTGCATTTCTCAACCAGTCTTATTTGGGCATAAGCAACTCCTCAGTCTGTAAATCCTTTGAGAAATGGAATGTGCCGATGCCAATTTATAACAGCCAGGGCCCTGACTATCCACTTCCCCTCCCCCCTCCCCAGCTGGAAATCACCTTCAGAGGCAAAGGGCGTATTTGAACCTTTCGTTCGCCGCTCCCCCTCTCTCCCCAGCCTCGCTCGCTCCTCCATCCGTGCCATGGAACAGAGGAGTCGATGCGGGGAAAAAAAGCCGCTGCTGAGATGGCGATACAGGGCGCCCGGGTAATGACGTACGCCATATGCGGACACTGGAAAGCTAAGCGCGCATGCGCACTCTACTGACCACAGCCCAACAGATCAGATCTCAGGGAACACGGGGTAAGAGTGCATGCGCGCTTAGCATTTTATTATTATAGATATGTACCAATTTTTTTGTTTTATTCGTATTTTTGTTGTAATATGCAATTGCTTGAATGTTATTAGTTTCAATGTTAATATGTTGTTTCAGTTTACAATTGTCCCCTGAGGAAGGCGATGGTATCGCCAAAACTCGGATCCTAGTCGGGACTTTGTCTTTTGGAACTTTGCTTGTTTTAAACTTTGATACAAACTGCAAATAAAGGATTTGACATCTCCAGTGCCGCCTCTTGTTGGATTTGCTTTGCGGTACCTTCTTTCCCCTTTCCTAGGATAATTTGCATCAGCATTTGCAAAACTCCTCAAAAACACTTTGCAATTTTTGGTTGGCAATTGACAAAAGCAATGATGTTCGTGATTCTGCACAACTCCTAATTTTCATTCTTGGGACAAATGATCATTTTGAAATTACAGAGGAGCTTGCTTCAATGTAAAGCATCAAAGGAACAACAACAGGAGAGGATATAATAATAATAATAACTTTATTCTTCTATACCGCCACAATCTTGTGACTTCTAGGCGGTTTACAATCAAGAGTGCGAAATACAATAAGTAGATATTCAGAGGAAATACAGAGATCAGAGACTTCAGGAGGCAATAGTATAGAAATACAATTTGCTGAGCGAAAATGTAATATGTACATTTTAGTAGGTAATGTCCGACAGGACCTATAGGGGATAAATAGCAACATAAAGTTACGATAAGATGAAGATAGCAGATTATATTTATAACAGTGCTGTAAGTTCAGGTGGAATAGGGAGGGGGGAGGGAGAGGGAGAGCGGGTCAATTGTTTAGGTATTTCTGGAACAGGTATGTTTTTAGGCGTTTCCTGAATTCCCCGTATGTAGTGGGCGAAAGCAGTTGGTCTAGGTCTTTGCCCCATAGGACTGCTTGGTGAGAGAGAAGGTGTTCGTGGCGTTTTTCCATTTTGCAGCCTCTAACTATCTATGAAAAGGTTTGCCAAACTGTGAATGTTTTGGAGCTGGACTGGGCTAAACTAGTCAGTGTGATAACTGATGGTCTATGAAAGGAGTGGTTGCATGCATTAACCAAGAGATGGACAAACAAAGCACAGTTACTTACCGTAACAGGTGTTATCCAGGGACAGCAGGCATATATTCTCACACATGGGTGACGTCATCTACGGAGCCCCAGCGCGGACAGCTTTTTCAGCAAACTTGCTAGAAGTTTCAAGTTTGCACACTGCACCACGCATGTGCTAGCCTTCTCGCCACTAGAGGGCGCATCCCCACCTCGTGGTCCTCAGTTCCATATTCCAGTAAAGAAAAGCCATCCCCGGGGAGGTGGGCGGGTTGTGAGAATATATGCCTGCTGTCCCTGGATAACACCTGTTACGGTAAGTAACTGTGCTTTATCCCAGGACAAGCAGGCATGATATTCTCACACATGGGTGACCTCCAAGCCAACCAGACAAAGGGCAGGTGGGAAGATGGCAATTTAAGAAAACAAGTTACGTAACACCGACTGGCCAAACCGGCCGTCACTCCTGGACAAGGAGTCCAAACAGTAGTGGGAGGTGAACGTATGAACCGAAGACCAGGTGGCAGCCTTACATATGTCCTCCATAGGAGTAGAACGGAGGAAAGCAACCGAAGCTGCCATCGCCCGGACCTTATGACCCGTGACTCGACCCGAGAGCGGGAGACCAGCCTGAGCGTAGCAAAAAGAGATACAAGCAGCTAACCAATTGGACAAGGTACGCTTGGAAACCGGATGTCCTAACCGATTAGGATCAAAGGACAAAAATAATTGAGGAACCTTCCGATGAGACTTAGTACGTTGGAGATAAAAAGCCAACGCCCTCTTACAGTCAAGCGTGTGAAGCGCCGATTCACCATGATGAGAATGGGGCTTTGGAAAAAATACCGGAAGAACAATGGACTGATTGAGGTGGAAATCAGACACAACCTTAGGTAAAAATTTAGGATGGGTGCGAAGAACCACCTTGTCATGATGAAACACCGTGAAAGGAGGGTCCGCCACCAAAGCCTGCAGTTCGCTAATCCGACGAGCGGACGTGAGCGCAATCAAAAAGACTACTTTCCAAGTGAGAAATTTAAGAAGAGCTTTATCAATAGGCTCAAAAGGAGGTTTCATCAGTTGAGCCAAGACCACATTAAGATCCCATACCACAGGGGGAGGCTTGAGAGGGGGATGAACATTCACAAGACCTCTCATGAAACGAGAAACCAGAGGATGTAAGGAGAGGGAACGACCCTCTAGATGATGATGAAATGCAGCAATTGCACTAAGATGCACTCGAATAGAAGTCGTCTTCAGACCAGAATTCGCCAGATGCAACAGATATTCCAGTACCGAAGACACAGGGACTGAATCTGGATCCAGGTGGTTGGTGGAACACCAAGAAGAAAATCTGGTCCACTTCTGGGAATAACAAAGCCTAGTCGAGACCTTGCGAGAGGCCTCTAAGATCTCCCGCACTGAGTGAGACACCGGAATCGAAGTCAAGTGGAAAGGAACCAAGCGGTCAGATGTAACGACTGAAGATTTGGATGTAACAGCGAACCCCGACTCTGAGATAGCAGAGAGGGAAAGACAGGTAGAAGCAGAGGTTCCCTGACACTGAGTTGAAGGAGCAGGGAGAACCAGTGTTGTCTTGGCCAACGAGGCGCAATGAGAATCATAGTGGCTCTGGTCGATTTTAGATGAACCAGCGTTCTCAAAATCAGAGGAAAAGGAGGGAATGCATAAAGGAACCTCCCCTCCCAGTCGAGAAGAAAAGCATCGGCCTCGAGACGGTCCTGGGAGTACATCCGAGAGCAGTAGAGGGGTAGCTTGCAAGTCTCGGGTGAAGCAAACAGATCCACCTGAGGAGTCCCCCATCGGTCGAAGACCTCGCGTAGAACTCGGGAGTTCAGAGACCACTCGTGCGGCTGGAGGAGACGACTGAGCTTGTCTGCCAGACAATTCAGCTCCCCCTGAATGTAAACCGCCCGCAAGAAAATGTTCTGAGAGACGGCCCACGTCCAAAGCCGAATGGCTTCCTGGCACAGAGGCCAAGAGCCCGTCCCGCCTTGCTTGTTGACGTAATACATGGCCACCTGGTTGTCCGTTCGAACGAGAACTACTCGATCGTGCAGGAGGTGACTGAAGGTCCGAGCGGCCAGATAAATGGCACGAAGTTCCAATACGTTGATGTGACACAGACGATCTGTGGCCGACCATAGGCCCTGCGTTCGTAAACCGTCCAGATGAGCCCCCCACGCATACTCCGAAGAGTCCGTGGTTAGGACCTTGCAATGCGGAGGGACGCGAAAGAGCAAACCCCCGGACAGATTGGTAGAGCTGGTCCACCAACGGAGCGAGCGTCTGAAAGACGGAGTCACAGTCAAGCGTCGAGACAGCGGGTCGCGGTCCTGACGCCATTGGGAAGCCAGGGTCCACTGAGGGATCCTCAGGTGCAACCGAGCAAAGGGGGTCACCTGGACCGTCGACGCCATGTGCCCCAAAAGCACCATCTTGCGTCGAGCCGAAACTACCTTCAGTTGCGAAACCTGTCGGCCCAGGCGAATCAGGGCCTCCAGTCGCGGGGAAGGAAGGAAAGCCCGGAGGAGAACCGTGTCCAGCACGGCCCCTATGAACTGTAGGGATTGGGTCGGCTGCAAGTGAGACTTGGGAAAGTTCACCTCGAACCCCAGACCCTGAAGAATCGTGATAGTCTGTTGGGTCGCTGAAATAACCCCCTCCCTTGTCGGGGCCTTGATCAACCAATCGTCCAGATAGGGAAAGACCTGCAACCCCCGGGAACGCAGAGCAGCCGCGACTACCACCATGCATTTCGTGAATACCCGAGGGGACGAAGCCAGACCGAAGGGTAGTACACGGTATTGAAGGTGCAAATCCCCGACCTGAAATCTCAAAAACTTCCGAAAGGCGGGATGCACCGGAACATGGGTGTACGCTTCTTTCAAATCGAGGGAGCACATCCAGTCCCCCTCGTCCAACAGGGTATATAGGATCGGAAGCGACAGCATACGGAACTTCTCCCGGACCAGGAACTTGTTGAGCTTCCGAAGGTCCAAAATGGGGCGCAGGTCCCCGGTCTTTTTGGGGACCAAAAAGTAACGGGAATAAAATCCCCTGCCTCGCTGGTCGGGAGGCACCCGTTCGACCGCCCGAAGGCTCAACAAGGCCCCGGCTTCCTCTCGAAGAAGGGTCAACTGGCTTCGATTGGACGGGCACGCCCCGGGGGGCCTGTCTGTAGGCTGTTTGGAGAAGTTTAACGAATAGCCCTCTGAGACGGTCCGGAGCACCCATGCGTCTGACGTAATCCCAGACCAAGTCTCGGCAAAAGCCGTGAGCCGACCCCCGATGGGCAGGGGGTTGAGCGACCTCGCGGCGGGGGCCAGCCCCCGGCCGCTCATCCCGTCAAAAAGACGGCGCCGGTTTGGACACCCCCTGCGCAGCTGCTTTGGCGGGTCCCCCTCTACCCTGTTGGGTAGGGCGCCGGGGTGGAGGCCTGGAAAAGGCCGGTGTAGATTTTTGCGGGTACCGCCTAGGCGGCTGTTTAAAAGGCCTCTGAGCCGGCGGCTTAGGCTTTGGACGAACCAGAGACGCCAGAGAGCGTTCCTGCTCCGAAAGCTTTTTGGTGGCCGCATCCAGGGAGTCGTCAAATAACTCCGACCCGATGCAGGGTAAATTGGCTAAGCGCTCCTGCAAGTTGGGGTCCATCTCGAGGGTCCGTAGCCAAGCCAGCCGGCGCATGGCTACCGCACAAGCCGAGACCCTCGAGGCAAGCTCAAAAGCGTCATAGACCGCATGGAACAGATAGAATCTGAGTTGGGACAGGTTTGACGCAAAGGCGGCAAATTTAACCTTGTGCGACTCCGGAATCACCCCCTGAAAATCCGGCAGATCCTTGATCATGGACCTGAGGTAGGAAGAGTAGGCGAAAGCATAATTGAGGACCCTTGTGGCCATCTGGGAATTCGCGTACAGCCGACGGCCGAATTTATCAAGGGTCCGACCCTCTCTCCCCGGGGGGACAGCAGCCGAGACTCTAGAAGGCTGCGTGCGCTTAAGAGCCGACTCCACCAAGAGCGACTGATGGGAGAGCTGCCCCTTGTCAAACCCCTTAGGGGGAAGGGTCCGGTATTTGGATTCCATCTTAGTGGGCACTACCGCCACTGTAAGAGGGGTCTCAAGGTTCCGCAGTAAGGTATGAAGGAGGACCTTGTGAAGTGGAAGGCGGGGAGATTCCCGTTGAGGGACAGGAGAATCTTGTTCCTCCAAAAAGTCTGAGGCATAGTGCGACCCTGCCGTCAGGTCCACCCCCAAAGCCTTCGCCATGTCATGGACAAACTTGGAAAAAGAAGATGTCCGTGCAGGCGGGGAGGGTGACCGAGACTTCTCAACCGAGCCGAAAGGAGAGGCCTGGCGAGAATACCCGACCTGACCCCCGGACCCCGAACCCCAAGAGGCACGATCCCGTGACCTCGAAGGAGTCGGGGACACCGTCCGGCGAAGAGACCCCCGTGGGGAACCCCCCGGGGTACGGGGTATAGAGGCCCGTCCCTTCCGCCTCGGTGAGGAGGCACGGGAACTCTCCCTGATCGGGGACCGTAAAAGATCTGGGTTGTCGAGGCGGAGTTCCTCGACCCGCAAGGCTCCGGTCTCGGGCGGAGTCGAGTGACGACTCCTCCGAGACGAGGCTCGAGACCGCTTCGACCGTTTAAGACGGTGCTTCGCCCGAGGCTTACTCGAGGGCGAGGATCCCCGTGACGACCTCGGGGACGAGGAAGAGGAGATCCGGCGTACCCGGCGCTGCTTGTCTCGGGATCGCACACTGACCTCGGGCTGACTCACCCGGATCGGGTCCGAGGGAAGGGTCGAGGCCGAGGCCGAGGGGGCTTCGGCCGCAGAGAGGCCGGTGCCCGAGGCCGAGGTCACCACCTGCGGGGCCCCCGAGACCGAAGACGAGGCCGAAGCCTGTTGTAAGGTCTCAATGGCTCCGGAAAGCTCCGAGGAGATCAAAGCGCGAAGCAACTCCTGGAACGCCGGGACGGTGAGACCCTGAGGTAACACCTGGGGACGCTCCGCAGAGGGCGACCTCGGTATCGAGTATTCCCTCGGGGCTAACCCCTTCGACATCTTGGGCTGGGTCGAGGTCGACGGTCCCGCCGACGACGAGCCCGAGGATGGCTTCCTGGCAGATGAAACTGAGGAAGGAAGTGGAGACTTACCCGGGGCTTGCTTCTGCGAGGCAACCGGCTTCGCGGGAGCCGAGGGTTCCGACGTCGAGGCCGAGGTCGAGGCCGGGGCCGAAGCCGAGGCCGAGCTCGAGGCCTTCCCCGTCGGGGTATCGACGGCAAAGAGATCCGCCATGCGGCCTTTGCGCCGAGTAAGGGCCCGTTTCTGGAAGGTGGCACACTTAGGGCACGATGCTGTAGGGTGATGGGGCCCCAAACACCGAATACAGCACCTGTGAGGGTCAGTGATGGACAAAAGCCTCTCACACTTACCACACTTCTTAAAACCCGTAACGGGTCGGGACATGGGCCCAAAACAAGGCCGGGAACAAACGAGGTTCCTCGGCCACGGCTACCGGGAGCCCCCGGAGCGAAAGAAAAAAGATTAATTTTTTTTTTTTTTTTTTTTTTTTAAAAACAGGGTAAATAAAGAAAGAAAATAACTTTAGCGCAGCGACCGCGTCGAAATTCCGAACACAGCCGCGGCGACAGAAGGCAAAAATAGCACAATTTTATCCACAGGGCTTCTGGCTCCGCGGATGAAAAAGAACTGAGGACCACGAGGTGGGGATGCGCCCTCTAGTGGCGAGAAGGCTAGCACATGCGTGGTGCAGTGTGCAAACTTGAAACTTCTAGCAAGTTTGCTGAAAAAGCTGTCCGCGCTGGGGCTCCGTAGATGACGTCACCCATGTGTGAGAATATCATGCCTGCTTGTCCTGGGATAAAACCATTTGCGTCCAATAGCCATACACTGCCTTATCCACCAACAAGCGCTTGTGTTCTAAATCACTGAAATGGGACTCTGTCATGAAAGTTGTGGTGTCCTGTGTTAACTTCATTAACCTTTTCCTATCGTGTGTCCCGGATGACGGGACATTCCAAAAATGACAGACAGTGAGTGGATAAGCAGTCTGTATGGAGTAATAAAGAGCCAGGAACAAAAAATATTTGAATTTACAGACTTATGACTTATTTACGATTATGTTTACAATCGCCATAAATGATAACAGTGAATAATACAAAATTTTGCTAAAAATCAGAGCAAAGTGTTCATGATCAAGAGCGACTTGCATTCTCAGATACTCCCAAGTTAGAGACCAGCTGCACCAAATCAAAAGTCTATTAGTATACCACAGTCTACCATATTCCCCATATATAGGCCGCGGCCTATATATGGGTTTTGCAAGGCAGCCCAGTGGGTGCGACTTGCAAAACTGGGGTGGCCTATACAAGTTTTAAAAATCATCCCTCCACTTTACCTCCTTCGTTGGACGGCCTGAATCGCTGCCACCTCGAATCGCAGCCAGCGGTGCAGGGAAGGAGAGATCTTTTCTATCTCCATCCCAGCCCCGCGCTGCTTCCTGCGTGCCGATGCCATCAGTTCTCGCGGGACTTGCGAGTCCCGCAAAAACTGAACTGACAGCATCGGCAGATAAGTCCCTGAACAGTGGGTGGAAAACCAAGCCTGCAGCGTCATGTACCGACACCCAGAATGAAGAATCTATCCTGGCTGCAAAATCCAGACAATAATGTTACAAAACCAACTCGATGAATGGCAGATCACTTCCAGAGAGAAAGCCCACAACTCTATCCAGGATGTAGACATGATCCTTGTAGAATGCACCCACGGTGACAAAGGTGGAGATGTGCCCAACACATAAGCTGAAGAAATGACCTCCTTAATTCAGCATGCAATAGTAGTCTTAATAGTGGGTGCTAGTGCTGCCCGATTCAAATCAATTCACCGATTCACTTCGGGTGAATCGATTCGAATCGATTTGTTTTTGAAGAAAATCGGACTTACCGATTCGTTGGCCCCCTTGCTAGAGACCTATTCGGGCTTTCCCTCTGCCACCGGAGTCCTTGCTTCGATGTAACTTCCGGTTTTGCAAAACTGGAAGTTACATCTAAGCAAGGACTCAGGTGGCAGAGGGAAAGCCCAAACGGGTCTTTGCATGCAGATCAGCAGTAGCAAGGCTCTCTCCTTCCCGGGCATTAGTATTTCTCCTTTCCTCCCTTGCCAGGCAAAAGCGGCGGTAGCAAATGCAATTCACTAACTTGCCGCTAATCCGGGCATCTTCTCTCCATTCGGCCGCCCAAGTGGAAACAGGAAGTTTTTACTGAGGGCGGGCCGCAGTGGAGAGAAGACGCAAGGAGTGGTGGCAGGAGTGGATCGCTAAATAACTACCGCCACCGGTAATGTCAAAATAAAGGGAGATGGAGGGAGAGGGAAGATGGACTTGGGGGAGTTGATGGACTGGAGAGGGAGAGATGGGGAGAAGATGGATGGGAGAAATGAACTTGGTGGAGGAGGGAAGATAGAGAGAGGAGATCGACTTGGGGGAGATCATGGAGAGGGGAGATGGGAGGGATAGAAGAAATAATGGATCTAAAAACAGGAGAGGGAGAGAGATGGTGGACAATGGGATTTAGGGAGGGAAGGAACAGAAAGGGAGAGAAGTTGGACACAAGGGATGGTGGGGGGGGGATAAAGATACTGGATAGGAGGGTAGTTAGAAAGAGAAAGGGAGAGCTGGTGGGGAAGGCGGGAGATATGCTGGATAAAAGGGTAGTTGGAGAGATGGTGGATCTGGAGCTAGTGGGGTCCATCGCTGCAGCTACAGGAATAGAGGCAGAAAAAAGGAAAGATGCTAGACCTCCAGGGGAGGGAAGGGGAGGACAGAAATGGAAGTTGGATGGTTACCGCGGAGAAAGAAGAAAACGACAAATGGGCAAGAGACTTTGGCAAGCAAGATATCAGAAGACGTTTGTTGCAGAGCCTGGGACCAACATGATTTGAAAAATGACCAGGCAACAAAAATGTAAAAAAAAATAATTTTATTTTCTGTTTTGTGATTACAATATGTCAGATTTGAAATGTGTATCCTGCCAGAGCTGGTGTTAGACCACAAACATGAGCTAGGATTTAACAGAGAGAGGAAAAGTCTTTTATGTTTGTTTATACCATAGCACCAGTGTGGGTAGGAGAGGGCCAAGGGGGTAAAGAGGCTATAAAATAAACTCATCAGGATGTTTGGAAAAACACACCCAATTGTGCAGGAAAATCAAATTGAATTGAATTGAAAAATCAATTCAATAGGCTGAACTGAATCGAATCAAAATATTTTTTCCTGAATCGGGCAGCACTAGTGGATGCCCCCTTGTTCACACCCGAGAACAAAAAGATGATCAGAACAGCAAAAGTCACTGGCAACATCCAGGTAATGGAAGATGACCCAATGTATAGCTGAAGCCCGGAAAGATGGAAAGCCCTTGCCACACCTCTCCTGCTGAAAGGAAGAAACACAGGCTAGTTCAGATGAAAAGCAGAGACCATTTTAGGCAAACAGTAGAGAACTGTTCTGATGGTCATGCCTGCCTCCTGAAAACAAAGAAGAGTCTGCAACTCCAAAATCCACTGTACTGACAAGATGGTGACCAAAAAGAAGGCATGAGATTATTCATGATAGCCTTCCAAAGAGGCTCAAAAGGGGCCTTCTGGAGAGCTTTCAGAACATAACATAAGAATTGCCATAGTTGGACAGACCGAAGGTCCAGCAAGCCCAGTATCCTGTTTCCAACAGTGGCCAACCCAGGTCCCAAGCACCTAGCTAGATCCCAAGTAGCAAAACAGATTCTATGCTGCTTATCCTAGGAATAAGCAGTGGATTTCCCCAAGCCATCTCAATAAAGGCCTATGTACTTCTCTTTTAGGAAATTATCCAAACCTTTTTTAAACCCTGCTAAGCTAACTGATTTCACCATATTCTCTGGCAACGAATTCTAGAGTTTACACGTTGAGATTCCAGCCAGGCCAAGGAGCACACAATGGAGAATTAAGGTGTACCACCCCCCTCTTCAGAAATTGTAAGACATCTGGGTGAGCAACCAAGAAGAAATGAGAGAAAGGCCTTCTGAAGCAAGATAAAGCCACTACTTGGACCCACAATGACATCAGAGGGAATGCTTGTGGGTCAGTTGCAGAACTGTGGTTGCAGATTTGTGAAGAGAAGTGCGGCTGGGAGGAGGAAGCCAGCCAGATGAGATAAATACCCATGAGAGGGAGGCAAGAATTTGGGACACAGCACAGCGGGAGGGAGGGAGGGACGAGGAGGAGCATGTTGGGCCATGAAAGGTAGGAAGAGGGATGTGTTGGGACAGGAAGGGAGAAGCAGGGTCGCATTGGGACACAGAAGGAAGGGAGGTAGCACAGACTTCAAACAAAGGATGGAAGGGAGGGAGGGGAGCATGAACTTGAAACATAGGATGGATGAATGTAGGGAGTGAGGGAAAGAGATGCTGAGGTGGCGGAGGGAATAGAAAGGGAGAATAGCTGGGCATGAGGGTCTGAGTGGAGGGAAAGAGATAGTGCACATGGTGAAATGAAGAAAGAGGTGAATTGTTGGGCATAGGGAGAGGTGGTGGGAGAGGTGGGAGGTACAGATGCATGGGGATGAGAGGGAGAAATGTTGGATGTGATGGTGGAGAGGGAACAGTGGGAAGGATGAAGAACAAAAGTGTAAACACCCTATCTTTTCTTTCTATTTATACTACAGTACTTTATTTTGAGGACTGTTTTTTTACTATTTTTATAGACTGTACAGGATCTGAGTTGCATACAAATTCAATTTAAGAACAGTTTAAAAAACTGAACCCGTTCTTAACCTGGGGACTGCCTGTATTTGAAGCAGAAGAATGGATTTTTGTGATGACTTGAAGCAGCAACTACTGTCCTGTGTTATATATAGCTTCCCTGTGGGACTCTTGAACCAATTTGGTAGCACTTTTCTGAGATGCCTAATGCAATCTTGACAGTTTAAAGAGGATTTTTTTTTTAATTTCAAATATTTTTATTGAAATTTTATCAGATAGAAAATACAATAAACAAAACAGATATGATAGATGCAAATGCATGACTACCTAACTGTGTAAAGAGAAATTACAAACATCATCAGTAAGTATGTAACAAGGCAATTAAACAGGGCACTAGGATAACCAGGAGACACTAGGATAACCTGGAGAAGGAAGAAGGGGGAAAAAATTGCGCCTTAAATGTAAGCACTGCGTACCAATAATAGGGTGTGCACTCCGAACATGTTACTAGATTATTATTTATTGTTTATCTGTTTGTTTTTATTTTTATAGATACTGAAATTAGGTTATCTGATGAGAGTAAATAGTGGAAATGTCAACCATTATGGGGAGAAGTTCCTTATAGGGGCCCATATCTTGGAGACTACTGATTGTCTATTGGAGAATTCAGCTGCTTTGGATTCATATAGATGTATCTTGAGAACCAGAATGAGCCAATTTGGTAGCACTTTTCTGAGATGCCTAATACAATCTTGACAGTTTAAAGAGGATTAAAAAAAAAAAAAAAAAAAACATTTGAAAAAAGGATGAACAGAATAAAATCAGAATTTCCAGGCTGCTCAGTGGTATAAATTAATATCTGGATTTTTGAATAAGAAACCAAAGGCTGGTCTTCGTGACATTTGGAGCATTGAGATAAAGCATCAGATTACTGTGTCTCAATGGCCACGAATTTGGATTTGGAGGATGAAATGTACGGTGTCTGTATCTATGAGACAAATATGTTTGTTTGTTGTTTTTTTTTAAATTACATAGAGCATTTTGGACCCCAGATCGGTTACAGAAATTAGATAGTTCAAAGTCTAATAGATGCTGGCACTGTTATCTCGAAGCTGGGACTATGGATCATTTATTATACTATTGTCCCTTGATATTTAAATTTGGAGATCTATCTGGGATAAAGTGTACAATATATTGGAAAATCCAGTAGCATTGACATATGATACCATCCTATTTGGTACGTTAATGAGAGCTAAAAGTCAAATATCTGCTAGGAATAACAAACTTCTCTTTGTAATGACAGGGGTTACCATACAACTTATTTGGAAGAATTGGAAGAACTGGGATAGGTTAAATTACACTTTCTGGTGGGAATCCCTTTATTATACTTTTAAAATGGAACGTCTGATGGCTATACAGCAGGGAAGGTACAGGAAATTTATGGATGTTTGGGAGCCGTTGACTAAATTTTGTAAGGAATAACTGACTTTATTTTACTGACCTTTAAACATACACATCCAGGGTGGGATTGTACTGGAATTGTTTGGGGGAATTTTTAGATAGTTTCTTGTGGGTATTTATTTTCTTGATTAATAATAATAATAATAACTTTATTCTTATATACCGCCAACAATCTTGCGACTTCTAGGCGGTTCACAATAAAGAGAAACTGCGCAGGCAGCGATTTACAGAGTATAGCAGTGTACATCTGATAGTAACAGCATTAGTAATAGTAACAACAGTTTATATACTGCAGGACCGTGAAGTTCCATGCGGTTTGCAATGAATTAGAAAAATTCCATAAATTGATTGGAGCATTCATAGTTATTGATTAGGGGTTGACAGTTTACAAGATCAGATTTGGGGGGATTACGAAGGGGGCTATTGTCCTGATTCGTTACCTAGGTATTTCGAGAACAGGTATGTTTTTGGTGTTTCCTAAATTCTCCATAGTTGTTTGTGTGTGTAATTAGTTTTTCTAAGTCTTTGCCCCATAAGGCTGCTTGATACGATAGAAGTTGTTGATGGTATCTCTTATATTTGCATCCTCTAGCCGGTGGGGAGACGAATTTCAGGTGTGCTCTTAATAGGTGGGAGGGTGGGGAAAAATAATTGCTTATTACTATATGTAAGTTTATTGTGCTTTTCTTGTAATATTATATGTACATGAATTATTTGTATGCACAATTATAGTTGGAAAATTTAATAAAGATTATAAAATAAAAAAAAGGAATTTCATGTAGCAAAATGAATTTCTGCATAAAACTATTGTAAATGGTTTTAATAAAAGATTGGTAGATTTATTTATTTGTTTAATTACTTATATCCTAAGTGGTTTACATTCAGGTACTTTATCATATTTCCCTATCTGTCCCAGTGGGCTCAAACTCTATCTAGTGTACCTGGAGCAATGAGGGGATTAAGTGACTTGCCCAGGGTCACAAGGAACAGCGAGGGATTTGAATCCACAGCCTCAGGGTGCTGAATCTATAGCTTTAACCCTGCGCCACACACTCCCACTCAAGGCTCTGAACCACAGCACTGTTCCTGTAAATGATGAGAGACTGAGAAATGAAACCAGTTTACTTTATACATAAAATTCTGTGCTTCACTTCATTGCCCCCTGCGCTTTTCTGAAGCTGTGTTAGGCTTTTTTTTTAAATTGCCAGCTGTGGCGGTAAAAGCTCCGACGCTCATAGAATTCCTATGAGTGTCGGAGCTAATGTCTCTGTGGCCGGCAATAAAAAAGCCTAACGCAGCTGTGTTTGCTACTCAGTGGATATACTTGCTTTCAAAAATATTTAATATTCTAAAAACCATTTCATTATACAGGACATATCTGCAAGAAAATATTTTGTTTCAGCTACTGTATTACAGACGTGTGCTACACCTCTTTCTGCTGATCTACAGATCTTCCTGCTAATAAAATGTGTGGAAGTGGCTCTGCAGTTTCTCCATACAGGATTTTATTTGTAAGTAATTTTTCATCAATAGCGATTTTGCTATTTTTATTGAGGCACAAAACATCTTCTGGGCTCTCTACTTGTTTTAACTTGACTGGAGGAGGCCATGTCACAAGTAAAACTAAAACTGCATAAAACTAGATTCAGATTTTGCCCATTAGAAACTCCCTACCTCTAAGCACATGTCAGTTTCAAATTTATCATACTAATGAGTAAGCCCACTATCTCCACCCCACAATAAAGCCACAGCTACTGAAGCTTTATATGGCAACAAAACTAAAATGCAAGACAAACTAAGCTGAAAATGCAAGACTATGTCTTTCAACACATTACTGTGGGCAAGCCCATGCATGTCTGTGTAAAACAACATTTTCACAAGGCCTGGAATGTACCGAGATAGCATTTGAATAACTCTCTACCACATGCCCATAAAAAAAGGAAATAGACATGAGCTATAAATTACCATGAAAAAAAGCCTCTCTCTAATCAGGAAGGCATATTTCAGCTGCAGATTGTTGTCCCAAATATACTAGCTAGCCTACACAAAACAAAACAGGGAGCCTAGTTCAATTACCACAACCACATTTAAAATTAATTACTATATATACTCAAATATAGACAGAGATTTTGGGGCAAAAAAAGGCTTAAAAATGGGGGTCTCGGTTTATATTTGGGTCCTCAAGTCTGCACGTTCTCCTGTCCAGACCCACTGCAGACCTCCAGCGGGCCTGCCTTAAGCCCTTAATGGTCCAGCAGTGAGCCGGGACAGGAATGATCCTTCCTGCATCCTGTCCCGGCCAACTGTTAACCACTCCGCTTCCCTCTCACCTCCCATCTCCCAGACCTGTTGCAGGCCTCCAGCGGGCCTGCCTTAAGCCCTGGTGGTCCAGCAGTGAGCTGGGACAGGAACAAACCTTCCCACATCCTATCCCAGCCAACTGTTAACCAACCCACTTCCCTCCCACCTCCCGGACCTGTTGCAGGCCTCCAGCGGGCCTGCCTTAAGCCCTGGTGGTCCAGCAGTGAGCTGGGACAGGAGCAATCCTTCCCACATCCTGTCCTGGCCAACTGTTAACCACTCCACTTCCCTCCCTCTTCTCGGACCCCTCTACGACACTTTTTGAATCCTGGTGATCTAGCAGTGAAGCAGCAATTTTTTTCTTTGCTCCTGCCCCTTGCGGAGGTCGCAATCAGAAATGGCTGTGCAAGTTGCCGGGGCAGTCTCATTTGTCAGAATTTGCAAGACTGTCGGCTGTATCGCATGTTGTTATATGAAGACTTCTATTCCGGTACCGTTTTAAATACTTTTTTTCCCTTCTAATAAAAGATGTATCAATACATACTTTGGACTTTATTACAAGTTAGGGATTAAGAAAAAGTGAGTCAGACAAGGAATTTGGGGTAGAGAGACTAGTGGTACACAGGTTCAGGGTGGGGAAGGTTTGGTAGAGAGCTATGATGTAAGGCCATAAGTGTGCTTTTGAGAGAGATGTAGGCTAGTGAGGCTGGATGCCACTGACACAAACTGATCAGCAGTGTTGCAATCCCATGTGGGGAAACATTTGGCGTCTCTCCATCAGCTCATTTGGATCCAAAGTGGCCCCACTCAAAAATTAGCAAAGGCCACTGGTCTATCCAGTCTGCTTAACAGGCACTCTGCCCAGGTTCCACTTCATGCCCTATTTTCCAACTACTGGAGTTGCCATCGAGGGCCACCCCAGCCTTAATCCTGATCTGTTTTTGCCATTTATTGGACCCAAACTGTAGGAGTCTGCCTGGTGTTGGTCTTATGTCCTAGCATTTGAAGCTACCATCAAAGCTCATGCCACTTATAAGGCCATTTAAGTTTTACATTAATTGGATTCCATTCTTTTTCTATATTCAAGAATGTGTGTTTATTCCACACATTCTTGAATTTCATCACCATTTTTGTCTTCACAACCTTCTGCAGGAGGGCATTCAAGGAATTAGCCACTCTAAAAAATATTTCCTAACATTGCTCTTAAGCCTCTCACCCTGCAACCTCAACTCATGATCTAAACATCTGTATCTCCTCTCTTCAAGTGTCTTCTCACACATTCCTCTGACCAACCTCAAGTCTCTTGCTGCCCTTAGCAAGATATTCTAAAATTGAACATGATACTCCAATTGGGGCTTCACCAACGACAAAGGCATTAACACCTCATATTAAATTATTGACCTGATTACATGAGCTTGGTCTCTCAGGAATAGTTCTTTTTAAACTGGTTAAGAACATAAGAATATTCATAGCAGGTCAGATCAATGGTCCATCTTGCCCAGTATCCTACTTCCAACAGTGTCAATCCAAGTCATAAGTGCCTGGCAGAATACCACCGAACAGCAAGATTCCATGCTACCAATCCCAGGACAAGCAGTGGCATCCCCCTGGACCTTGCACAAACCTTTTTTAAACCCAGATATGCTAACCATTATAACCACATTTTCCAGCAACGAGTTCTAGAGTTTAGATATTTAGTGAAAAAAATAATTTTTCCCCTTTTTTTTTTTTTTTTTAAATGTAATGTCATGGAGTGTCCCCTACTTTTTCGTACTTTTTGAAAGAGTAAAAAAATAAAAATCTATTCACTTTTACCTGCTCTACTCCACTCAGGATTTTGTAGACAATCAAATCCCCCCTCAGCTGCCTATCTTCCAAGCTGAAGAGCCCTAACCTCGTTTACCTTTCCTTAAATGAGAGGAGTTTCATCAACTTTATCATTTTGGTCACACTTTGAACTTTTTCTAATTCCGCTCTATCTTTTTTTCCAGATATGGTGACCAGAATTGCATGGACAAAAACAGAAGAACAAACTCCACAGGATATAGTGAACACAAGAACATAGCAGAGACGACCACAAGGTGAACGTCTATACATTCTGATTACACTTCTTACAAGGTTTGGCTTTTTTCTTTATGACATGGCAGATGTTGATAAGGTATTTTCACATGACCTGACAACTGCACTAAATACGTATATCCACAATTATACCCAAGACTCCTTATGCGAGCCAGGAGGCTAAAACATAGCTGTTTGAGTCCTATTGAAAGTATTTCATTTAAAGACTTTTACTACACCTTGTGACCAGAATTGCAAGGAATACTCTAGGTGAGAGTGCACCATGGAGCAATGCAGAAGCATTATAACATTCTTCCTCTTATGTTGTATCCCTTTCCTATATTTCCTAGCATCCTGTTTGCCTTTTTTTTTTTTTTTTTTTGAGACAGCTGCTGCACACTGAGCAGAAGATTTCACTGTATTGTCTACAATGATACCTAGATCTTTTTCTTGGGTGCCAACTCCCAAGATAGATCCTAGCATCAAATAACTATGATTTGGAATATTCTTCCCAATGTGCATCACTTTGCATTTGTCTACATTAAATTTCATCTGCCATTTGGATGCCCAGTCTTCAAATTTCCTAAGGTTTTCTACAAACTGCATGTGTTTTAACAACTTTGAATGGTTTTGTGTTATTGGCAAATTTAAATCACCTCACTTGTTCCACTTTCCAGATCATTTGAAGGTTCTTATGCAAAGGAGTTATTGTGTACAGACACAAGGGATCACTTTTGTGTCCCACTTGTGGACATAGGTGCCAGCTCTGTGGATGTTTGAGCACGCCCAATTTTGAACAAACACCCTGATTTTGTCCAGAGAAGCAATTTCCACTGGGTTTAGCAGAGGGGCTAAACATAATAGTGCCCCCGCCCTACCTATTCTATAATCAGAGTTTACTGCTACCAGGCCTATCTGGAAACTACCACTCCAATGGTGCCAGCAGAATAAGGAACTGCTACCACAGCTCAGGTCCACCTGATCACACAAGTCTGGCATTTAATAAGATGATGCCCAAATTCCACTACTGTATCCCTGATAAGGTGGAGGTGGGGCATGAGGTAAACACCCTGTACCGCAGGCCAAGCCTAGAGGACAAAGTGAAATAAGGACAGATGCATGCACATGACTTAAAACATTTAACACGACAGCCTCTCATAGATTTGGAAACAGACCTTAGAACTATTTTATTGACACAAGGATCATGTACTTCTACAGGGTTACTGCAAGCCTTGAAAAGAACAATTTCAAGAAACAATCACGCTATGTGCATTTGTACAAAAGTTTCAGAGAATGGCAAAAAAAGTCCTCATCAGTATTTTCATTTCATTTTACCTTTTCCTGGAAAGCATGTTTGACTTTTGTCTAATAAACTAACTAAAGATTAATTATTAAACAGCTCTATGTAACCTTTTAGTCACAGATTTTCTTTAAGTAAAATTAAACAGGGAAAGGGATTGGGACTTGGTTTTACAACCACACTCAAAGTGGTTTACATACAGGTCCTTCAAGAATTTTCCCTAGCTGTCTTGCTGTCCTTCAGTTACCAGAAATGTGATCATGGGAATTTTACTCCGAGTGTTGAAAGCTATGGACATTTCCTCTGAAATTCTTGATGTTGCAATGGTGGCTTCTCTCTCACTCTGGTCTCCAAGAAGCACTGCAGTTAACGTTGAGCGACAGGAGGAAGTCTACCTCGTATAGCAGTGTGAACTAAAGAAGAGGAAGGAAAAAACCCCTCCAAAAATGGATGCATTGAAGTCTTATCACTCAATCTTTTAACATTATCTGAGTATGAAACACTCTGATCAAATTGATTGAAAGAAAACTCTTCACCAAAATGGCAGCTATGTAGTGCTATAATTACCAGAGTATAAATAGAAAAAGAGAAACATGATGGCAGATAAAGGCCAAATGGCCCATCCAATCTGCTCATGCACAGTAACCATTATCTCTTCCTCTCTCTAAGAGATCCCACGTGCCTATCCCAGGCTTTCTTGAATTCAGACACAGTCTTTGTCTCTACCACCTCTTCCGGGAGACTGTTCCACGCATCAACCACTCTTTTCTGTAAAAAAGTATTTCCTTAGATAACTCTTGAGCCTATCACCTCAGCTTCATCCTATGCCCTCTCATTCCAGAGCTTCCTTTCAAATGAAAGAGACAATTCATGCGCATTTATATCACGCAGGTATTTAAATGTGTATCGTATTTCCTTTTTTGCTATTCAGCAGCCTACGCACAGACTTATCTCTGGAGTTCGTTTTCACACAGGCTAAAGCTTGTTTGTGGTTTTAATTAATCCCTTTTTAACTTGGGACCCCTGATGAAGGCGTGTTTTCCAAAACACAGCCCGTGTTGGGTCCTGTGGTTTGTTTGCCTTTAGGTGTTGTTTTTACTGCATTTTATCCATTGTCATAATAAACCTTGCCTGCATCATTGTACACCCATCTGCAGTTTTCCTTGTTTTGGGTTGTCTTCGCATCTCTGATTGCAGACGTCATTGGTTCCCTTTTCGTTGTTTGCTCCTCATATCTCCCCTCTCCCACCTTTCCTCCAAAGTATACAGATTGAGATCTTTAAATCTGTCCCCATACGCCTTATGACGAAGGCCACACACCATTTTAGTAGCCTTCCTCTGGATCAACTCCATCCCCTTTTTATATGTTTTTGAAGGTTTGGTCTTCAGAATTGTATACAATATTCTATATGAAGTCTTACCAAAGTCTTATACAGGAGCATCAATACGAGTAGATGGGTAATTTTTACTTTTTGTGTGAAATTTTCATCATCTTAAGATCTGTCCCCCACCCCTACCCAATCACTTCTACCTTCTCCAGGATTAACATTGCTACTCACCCTAGCTCTCCCTCCCTCTCCCCTTAGTTCTTTTTTACCCCATTCCTACCCAGCTCTCCATAACTTCTGTGTACTTTAACACTTTAATTGACAGATGGTGAAAATGGCTGCTTTATGTAACTTGATGTTGAACGAGAGCAACACTGCTAAGCAACAGGCATTTGGAGATGTAAATCTCCCATAAGAGCCATAGAAACATATGTTGCTTCTGAGCAACAGTGCCAAATAAAGGCCTCCACAAGCACATTATTCTTCTGACTTGCTTAGGCAACTCTGCTATTTGCACCTTCTCTTTTTTCAGCCTGCACAGGCCAGTTGTGAGGTCATTATCCCTACTTTCCTTATCTGTACAGGTCACTGCTACGATCTCTTGATCCCCACAACAAATGCATAACTCCCCTTGGGATACAAGTGCTAAAAGGTTATGCAGGAGCTCATCTGGTTCCTATACTTTATGCAACTTTTGTTTCCACAAACTAAGATGAAAATGTAACATGATAGAAAGTGAAAAAAGTCTACTGGACTGCCAAATGAGAGACAATGGGCTTAGTTTGTATATGAAAACTCTAATTCATAAGAACTTAACCGAATCAGACCGTAGGTCCATCTAGTCCGGTGACCCGCACACGTGGAGGCCAAGTTAGGTGCTCCCTGTTGAAGACCCTGTTTTACCCATATCCCTCAATGTGATTTGCAAGAAGGTGTGCATTCAACTTGCCCTTGAATCCCAGAATGGTGGTTTCCGTCACAACCTCCTCCGGGAGAGCATTCCAAGCATCCGCCACTCGTTTGTCCTGGGCCTGTTGCCCCTCAATTTCAGTCCATGATCTCTTGTCCGAGTCACATTTGACAACATGAATAACGGTGTTTCTTGCTCTATTTTGTCGAATCCTTTTATTATTTAAAAAGTCATAAGAACATATATTTTTTTAAAGTGCCATGCTGAGGCAGACAAATGGTCTATCAAACCCAGTATCCTTTCACCAACAGACAGTCTGAGTCACTTGCAAGAATCTACTTCATCCTATTACTAAAGTCCATTTCCTATTGCTCACTTCAGAATCATTAACTTACATGCCCAGGTGTGGCTTGATTTTTAAAAGAACTATACAGGCCTTCTTTAAACTTGGCTTCAATGCTTTCATGATATTTGCAGGTCAGAAGCTACACCTCGGGTAGCTCTGGAAGATGGGCTACCACCTAAGGTTGCTAAAGCACTAGTTTTCAAACTTGCATATGGGAGGAGAAGCGAGAGGTTAAAAGGTAGGATTTCGATATTCGATTTTCACGCTGTGGTACAGGCAGTAGTCATTTCAAAATTAAACTATTGCAACACCCTTTACCTCGGGATTACGACCATACAATGCAAAACTCTGCAGGTGATTCAAAATGCTACTGCATGGATAATTTATGGTCTGAGAAAGTTCGACCATATAACCCCGTGGTTAAAAAAAAACTTCATTGGCTGCCTGTACGATCAGGTATTATTTTTAAGGCACTAGTGTTGGTGTTCAAGGTCATCCACCAAGGGATCCCATATTATTTGTCACAGGCTATGGCACTTTATAGGCCACTCAAAGCATTGCGATCTGAGGGGGCAGTACAATTATCACCTACAGGTTTCTCAGCAGCGCACTATGAGAGTACTAGGTCCTCCGCTATCTCTTTCATTGGAGTAACACTGTGGAATAAGTTGACTGGACCACTAAGAGCTCGTGTAGATTTTCAGAAGTTTAAGAAACTTCTGAAAACTACATTATTTGTAGAAGAATTTCAATAAATGTTTTTTTTACAGGATTATGAATGTTTCTGTATAGATACGCTGTCGAGTGCTGTAAAATAAAGGTTGATATGAAGGACCTGTTATTTGTATAATATGTGCTGTATGTTTTTTATTTTATATGATTGTCTTTTGTAAAACCGCCTAATTGTTCCGCCTAGTTACAGACAGTTAAGAAATCTTTTAAATAAACATACTTAGGAAACAAAAATAGGCTTTCTGTAAGATGAGAGAAAAACAACTTGCAGACTAGCAGGGCTACTCAAATTGCAAAGTACGGATAGCCAGGGTCCTAGATTTTTTGACCCTGAAGCCACAGCCAGAAATGCTGACATCTCACCTCCTCTCTTCCCCCAGTTCAAGTCCCTTCTCCTCTAGATCCATCCAGCATCTCTCCCTCTCCTGTATCTTTCCAGCCCCTCTTTTCTCAGGCAATTCAAGCAGGTGGCTTCGGGTCAGATCCAGTGCCTTTCCTTGGTCACATACTGCCTTCTCTGATGAAACCTCTTGTTTCCACACAGGAAGGATGTGACAGAGATGAGAAAAGGCTCGGATCCAGCCAGAAGCTATCTGCTTGAATTGCTGTGGCTGCCAATCACCTAAGAGAGGGGCTTGAGAGGTACAGGAGATGGAGAGACACTTGATGGACCTAGAGAAAGGGAATGAGCGAGAAAGAGGAAGAAAACAGAGAAGCAAGGAGCTGGATTAGGAACAGAGATATGGATGGGACAATGACAGGAGAAAGCAAGAACTCAAGAGATATAGGAGAGAACAGCTGCATATTTGGGATGCTGGAGCATATGTGGGGAGCAATGCGTATGAAAGAGGACTGCGAGAGAAAGTAAGAATAGGAAGTCAGCATTGTAACCCTCATCTGGTACCATGAAAATAATTATGTTATCAGTACCATGGAGTCAGTTTGACTAGTTATATAAATATATTCTATCACACATGGGGTCAGTTTGACCCTGCCATATAAAAGACACTATTCTACAAAATAAAACCTGGTTTTTATTAAACATTTTATTGCATTAATAACTTTTTAGAAAACAGTCGTGGATATGTTTCTTATTATAAAAATGAAAAACAAACAAAAGTATTGAATCTGAAGAATTGAAACATAACTACCTCAGAAACGTTTTCAATAATTTTTTTCCTGAAAAGAAGATACATCGCAAAAAAAACAACCCAGAAAAAGTAAGATAAAAACCAAAAAAAACCAACTTAATACTACAGGTTTGACTTTCTGATTATATTTCTTCTTGTTAGGCCTACAACGAGGGAGTTGCGAGGTCAGGATGTCAATAGATCAGCCAAGGGTGTATTGTTCAAAAAATAACTTTATTGCTGAATATACCACATTTACTCGATAGACTTGACACTAACAGTGTTTCGGCGTCTGTGCCTTTTTCAAGAGTAAGTTGGTTGAGAGCAAAAATGAAGACTAGTGTCCTTCGATCTAGGATAAATAAAGCATCTCTTGCGCTGTGCTAAATGATGTTGGGTATTACTTGCGCCCACTAAGTACGCCTATGGTAATATTCCACAGCTGCAAATGATATGTTTCACGTCTGATAGGGTTTGTTGTGCTCCTAAGCAGGGTTGAGCATATGGAGTAATCAAACCAATCGCCACTTTCTTCAAGAATTTTTGTCACTTGTCTTTTTTGTTTCCTTCAAAGGTAGGGTCATTGTGAGTGAAAATGATAAATGCATTGAGAGCAGAGCTGTCAACCATTCCATAAAAAAATCCTCATTGGTTAATGATTTGTTTTTCTTGTCGTAGCATACAAGGTGCACGTTTGATCATTTGATTTATTTCTTCTTTTTTCCGTATTTCCATCTGTATTCTTTGTTGAGTGCATTGTGGACTGGAAGACTACCCTCTTGTTTGGTTTTGAGCAATTGAGAGCAAGGTGAAATTATTTGTGTGATCAAAGGCATATTGCACTGTTCCCTCATTTGCTTTCACCAAGAAGCTCAGTGGCATACACCCTCTCCTCCCACCCCCCCATCGTTCCAACCAGAGTAAGATTTCAAGAATTCAGTTCCATAGCCAATGAAATGGATAACTGTACAATAACTGTCGATGGTTATGTTTCTATTTGCTCCTGAGACTGTCTGAATCAAATCAAGGACAGCTTGGGTTGGCTCTGGTATCCTGGTGCATGATAGCCAGCTCCCGCATAAATTTTAGAACCCAATAGAAAGATTTGCTATCAGCCAGAATACACACCTTGATGCTACATTTGGCTGGTTTATTTAGTATGTATTGTCGAAAACTACACCTACTTCTGAAACCAAGGAGAGATTCATCAACTGTGCAGCCTGGAGTGTCATTTGCTTCACAAGCAGCGACAAAGGTTTTGTAATTGTTTCGAACAGGCACCAGCTTCAGTTTGTCATTGACTCTTCAGAGTAAACAATACAGAAGAAACAAGAAACACTTCTGACTCATCTTTAGCCAAAATGCCTGCACTACACATCTCCCTCCGTATTCGCAGAGCTGGGCCATGAATAGGGAAAAATCGCGAATAATTTTTTGGGCCAGCTATGACCCAGCCCCGCCTCCCTCCTGCATCCCCGACCTTACTTGGTGGTCTAGCGGTGATGCGGGGCAGGAACGATCTTCCTATGCTCCTGCCTTGTGTAAAGCTGTCATTAAAATGGCTGCCGTGAGTACCCGTTGTAGTCCGCCACTCCATCCCTACAAGCTCTGTCCTCATCTGCACAAGCCTCAAAAAAAAAAAAAAAAACCCTCTACTCTTCCTGCTTGAACAGCTGAGCGGCAGGAGGCTGCTTCAGGGCTTCCCCTGCCATTCAGCTGTTCGAGGCTTCTTCTGCCAGCTCTGCACATGTATCAGTCACTTTCCCCAATGACTGATCACATGCGGGTGGACCTCCACAAAAATCATTTGATTGTGAAATTGCTTCAATATCAATTGCCATTTTCAAAACAGATAATTTACCGGCATCTCAGCAACCCACTGGATTTTAATAGCGATTTTAGATCATCCAGCCCCGAGTGTGAACTTTTGCCCAGATAAAACGCAGAGATGGATTGGCTCCAAGATATATATGGTGTACATCCAAGTCCAGATATTCAAAGGCTTGTGGCTTCAAACGGTTTAAAGGCTAGATTCACTAAGAACACCGATCGTGTCCTGATCACTTTGCGACACCGACCCAATTCACTAATCTTCCTCTCACACCTGATCCATGCAAGCAAATGAGGGGGGAACGGCATGCAAATGTAGGCAGGGAGCGATTCACTAAAAAAAAAAAAAAAAAAAAAAAAAAAGAGAGAGAGGAACATTGACTGGCCTGGCCGATCCCAAAACAAGCGACTGCTAAGGACCAGTCTCACACGTCCCTGCCGACTCTCCTGCTCCATGTCGCCATGAAATCCCAGCCAACTTTCACCAGCCTTGCTCCATATACCTCTCTGCAGCGATCTTGCTCTGCCGACAGCTCTGCTCCCTGCTCAAAAAGTTCTCTGCTCCCTCCCTGCCATGATTCTCCTGCTGAAAAAAGCTCTGCTCCTGCTTGCCATCCTTCCCTGCAGTGCAAGCCCGTGGTTTAAATCCGCTTTAAACCCATGGGTTAAAACCACAGGCTCGCACTGCAGGGAAGGGATGCAGAGAACAGGAGAGTCGGGGTGAGTTAAAAAAAACAAACAAAAAAAACCCTCCAAATACATGCGCAGACCATCTACAGGCAAAGTAGATGGTCTGCGCATACGTCGGGATCGCTCTCCAGCGATCTGTGTCGTCAGTAAGGGGCGTGCCTCCGATCGCCTCCATTTGCATGAAGATGGTTGATGAATCGATTGGCCTGCCTCGGATAAGATCGGTGGGCTTAGTGAATCTAGGCCTAAGTGTAAAACAGTAATATTCAAATCCATAAAAGGATAACAAGTCAATGCATAAGTGACAGATAAGAGGAAGTAAGTAAAGCCATAGTTTCAAGAAAAGGGAGCAGCAGCCATATTAGTCCACTTTTAAAGGTTGTTTTCAATATATAGAAATAAAAACTAAATGAAATAAGATACCTTTTTTTACTGGACTAAGAAAGGGGAAAAAGAGCAAGAATCCAGGCAGCATGAGTTAGGTTAATGATTCTGTACACGTTTGTACAATCCTTTAAAAACTACTGCCCTTAAAAAATTCACTCTGAAAGACAAATTTTTAACCTCTAGATTAAAAATGCAATAAACTACAAAAGACTGACCAAAGTATTACAGAAATATTAGCAGGTTGGTAAACTGACTGATCTTACCAATTTTATTACATAGCACAGTACTGTAAACCACAAAAATGAAGACCTTATTAGCACAGTAGGGCTGTTCACACATCAGAAAAGATAACAATCCTTGCAAGCATTTTCACACAGATAATAATAGACCAGAGACCAGATTCGTCTGAAGAAGTCTGCCTTTCCCAATAACATTCTTTAAGAGTCTAAAACTGATTAACAAATCAGTCGACTACATTTTCCAATAACATGCTTTAAGGGCTAGATTCACTAAGCAAACCGGTCATGTACCGATCGGTTTGCGACCTCTTAACGACCAGTTTTCCCTCCAGCCCCATTCACAAACCTCTCCTGCGATCCGCTTCAAATCCGTGCATGCAAATGAGGGGAAACGCATGCAAAGTAAGCAGGGGACGGGATTCACTAAGCTGAAGAAGGAAGACCAACTGGGCTTGCCGATCCGAAGTGAAGCGACTGCTGAGGACCAGTCGATTCACTTCTTATCGACTCTCCTGCCCTTTAAAACCACGGGCTGGCAATGCACTTTTGCAGAATACATAAAAAAGGAATTCTTCCTTTTTTATATATTCTGTAAAAATTGCCAGCACAGCCCGTGGTTTTAACCCAATCCCCCCTTTGCCGATGCCCCACAAAAGGCAGGAGGGATACCAACTCCCTCCTGCCATCTAAAACCCATCCTGTCTGGGCTCAGACCGGCTCACCTCCCTCCCTGTAGCTTAAGGCAGGCTGGCCGGGCCCACCCCCTCCCCGTACCTTTAGAATTGTTGGGAGTAGGAGGAGTGCCCAGTTCCTCCTGCTCCTCAGGCCTCCTGTCATCTTCGGGAGCAGAAGGAAGCGCAAAGTCCTCCAGCTCCTGCTGCTCTGCCATCCAATACGAACCTTAGGCCACGCCCTGATGCATCATCTGATGCACGGGACAGGGCCTAAGGCCCTGATTGGCTGAGGCACCTCAGGCTCCTCCCTTGGGAGGGGCCTGGAGCGCTTCAGCCAATCAGGGACTTCCTTAGGGAGGAATCTAAGGAAGTCTCTGGCCAAAAACAATGGCCAATATGGGACTTCCTTAGACTCCTCCCTAAGGAAGTCCCTGATTGGCTGAGGAGCCCCAGGCCCCTCCCAAGGGAAGAGCCTGAGGTGCCTTAGCCAATCAGGGCCTTAGGCCCCGCCCCATGCATCACATCGCAGGAGGCATTGGAGCAGGAGGGATTGAGCACCCCTCCTGCTCCGTTAAAGGTATGGGGAGGGGGCGTCCGGGGCGGGGGGCAACAGGAGGGAGTTGACATCCCTCCTGCCATTAGTTTGTGGGTGGGTTAGTGCTGGCAGCGGCAACTGTAAAGGTACAGGAAGGGGGGGTTCGGCGGGAGCAGGGAGGGAGCATCCTTTGGGTGGCAGGAGGGCGTCAGCAACCCTCCTGCCATTTTCTTTTAGGGGTGGGGGAGTAGTAGATATGGCAGGAGGGAGTGGGAACTCTCCTGCCATAATTTTAAGAGCAGGGCAATGTTTTTTGTTTTTTTTTGGGGGGGGTGTGGAGAGGGAGGGGTGTTTGGGACACTTGTTGGGAGGGGGCGTTTAAATTTTTTTTTTTTTAAATCGGGCAGATATTTTGCATGTGTAAAACATGCTAAATATTTGCCCGATTAAAAAAGCCGGCAGAAGCCCTGACAGCAGTGACAGGAGGCTGTTTCTCCTGTCACTACTGTCAGGGCTTTAGCGATCCATGCAGTTGGCTGTGGGCGTGCCAACAATCATCTCCATTTGCATGCAGGCCTTTAGTGAATTCGTCGGCCTGCATGCAAACGGACATGGATTGGAGGTTAGTGAATCTAGCTCTAAGAGTCTAAAACTGATTAACAAATCAGTTGACTACAAAGTTGTGCCAAGAACAAACTCTTCGTTAGTTTATTCTGCAGTGGTAAATGACACAAAAAATGGATAGAAAAAGGGCTAGATTCACAAAGCAAACTGATCGTGTACTGATCTGTTTGAGACCCCTTTGCGACCAGATTTCCCTCCTGCACTATTCACTAACCTCTCTGCCTACCATCCTCCGATCCGCGCATGCAAATGAGGGCAACGGCATGCAAAGTAGGCAGGAACGCGATTCATAAAGCAAAATCCTGCAACACCGACTGGGCTGGCCGATCACAAACAAGCGACTGTTGAGGACCAGTCGCTCAAGCCCTTTCCGACTGCCCTGCCTTCTGCCGCCCTGCTCTCTGCCCTGTCAGCCCCGAACGCCTCCTGCAGTTCTGATCTGCCTGCCCCGAACGCCTCCTGCTGCCCTGACTCTCCCGCTGCCCTGATCTGCCTGCCCTGAATGCCTCCCGCTGCCTGACTCTCCCGCTGTTCCCCATTCAAATCCCCCGTGGAGTTCGAAAGGGTGGTGATTGTGTGGAATGCCCCGACTCTCTCGCTTCTCCGACTTTCCCACCTTTCCCCGCAGTGCTAGCCTGTGGTTTTAACCCACGCGCTTAAGCAGGTTAAAACCATGGGCTCCAAAAGAAGTGAAAAAAAGAAGAAAAAAAAATCTCTGCTGGCCCAGAGGTCCGGCGCATGAGCAGACCATCTACCGATGGTCTGCAAATGCGCTGGGATCGCTATAGAGCGATCCGCGCAGGCAGATGGGGGCGTTCCTCCGATTGCCCCCATCTGCATATTGTTGTTTGCAGAATTCATCAGACCTGCCCAGATCGGGCCTGATCGGGCAGGTTCATGAATCTAGCCCAAAGAGTTCATCCCTTTATGTCCGTTAATGAACAACCACTTAATTCTTGCCAACAGCTGAGAACAGATAATGGCATCCCTTTCCTTTCATATTTTATTTCTGACAATTGTTTTGCACAGAAATAAATGGCATTAAAAATATAGAAGATGATAGTCTTTGTATTGGGCCATTTATTTCAGGATTTGCTGTTGGGAGCTGGAAATCAAAACCAAAGATCAATCAAAGGAAAAGATGATTTTCAAATTTCCAAAGTAAAAAACACAAAATTAAGTGCACGCTGGATAGGCATGTTTCTCGATCAGTACAACAAAGCAAGTACATGTGTATGTGAGCAGGCACTATGAATGCATGAAAGAGTGGCTAGAGCATGTGCAAAGTGAATAAGATAGTGTGCAAGGTATGGAAGTATGGGCTGTGAACATATTCAGCGAATCTGAGTTCACATAATAATATGGACAAATTCTTGGAGGAAAAGTCCATAATCTACTATTAAGAAAGATATGGGGAAGTCACTGCTTATCCCAAGCAATGGCACCTTCCACATCTCACCTTGTTGCACTGGTGTCCGTTAAAAGCATATTTATAGTTATGTGCAAAGGTTTTCTAGGGCATGTTCTATAGGTGCCACTGGATGATACACCCACATGTGGATGATTTGCTCTGCTGTCCAATGAACAAAAATATTACGAGTATCTACTTAAAGTACCGTATTTTTCCGCTCCATAAAACGCACCTGACCATAAAATGCACCCTAGATTTAGAGGAGGAAAACAAGAAAAAAACAACAATCTGAACCAAATTCTCCCTGCCAGGCTCTGCATCCTGTCCCCCCTCCCTGCCAGGCTCTGTACCCTGCTCCCTGCTCCCCCTCCTCTGGTGGTACAGTGATAGGCCGGGGCAGGGCACAGAGCAGGTAGGCCTAGTGACAGGCAGGCCTAGTGGCCTAGGTGACAAGCAAGCAGGCCTAGTGGCAGGCAGGCAGGCCCCACACCCCAGTACTTTAAATCATCCCCCATATCCTCACGTGCCCCCAAGTACCTTAAATCATCCCCCATATCCTTTAAATCATCCCCCATACCTCCACATGCCCCAGTTCTTTAAATCATCCCCATATCCCCACATGCCCCCCAGTTACATAAATCATCCCCCATGTACCCCCAGTACATTTTTAAATCATGCCTCCCTCGGTATCTTTTTTAATTCCGCCCATCTTTCCCAGCCAGCGGCGCACAGGCCAGAAGCACAGAGATCAGGAGCAAGTCCTCCGCGCTGATCTCCGAATGGCTGCAGTCAGTTCTTGCGAGTCCCGCAAGAGCTGACTGCAGCCATTCGGAGATCGGCGCGGGCTCAGGCAGGAGCGCAGAGGGCTTGCTCCTGATCTCTGCGCTTCTGGCCGGGAAATTCAATAGACCACCAGGTACGACAGCAGCGATTCTCCTCTGATTTGTCCTCAGCGAGCGAGCGGGATTAAAGTTGCAGCAGTGGTGGGGTTTTTTTTAATATGCGGCAGGGGTTTAAAATATGCAGCAGTGGCAGCGGTAGAGGGGGTTAAAATATATAGCAGCAGCGGGCTTAAATTTGTATCTTCACTTCATAAGGCACACTTTCTTTCCTCCCCCTTTTTGGGGGTGGAAAAAGTGTGTCTTATGGAGCGAAAAATACAGTACATGTTTGGCAAATTAAAAATAAACAGTAACAACATTTAAGCAAGACTGCTGATAATACCACAAGAAGACCTACTTCCTCCCAGGGCTGTGAAGTCGGATTTGGATACAATTTTGGGTACCTGGAGTAGAGGTCTGCACGGGAACGGGGATTGCGGGGGTCCCACGGGAATCCCTCCTAACCCACGGGGACCCCCCTCTAGCCAACGGGAATCCCATGGGGATGGAAGGTTTTGGAAGCAGGGTTTGTCCATATAATATAATGGACACGTCAGCCTTAGTAAAAGAGGGGGTTTATAAGTTAATTACCTGAACAGAAAACAAAAAAAGGGTTCTACCAAAGAGATTCCACAAGGAAAACAGCAACGCAAATACAAAAGAAACTGTGGAATTGATGATCCTGTCAGAAGTAATTGCTGCTTTTTATGGGGACGGGTGGGGATGGAGGTAATTCCTTGTGGGGATGGAGAGGATCCTGGCGGGGACGGGCGGTGATGGGTGGGATTTCTGTCCCCATGCAACTCTCTAACCTGGAGTCTGAGGTACCAGAAACTGAGGAGTTGGAATCGAAGGATTTATCTACCCACTTCCCAGCCCTGGTTGAGCACAGGGCTATGGAGTCGGAGTCAGAGACAATTTTGGGTACCTTGAGTCAGAGTCATGGGTACCAGAAACTAAGGAGTCGGAGTCAAAGGATTTATTTACCAACTCCACAGCCCTGCTTCCTCCTATGGGTTAAGTTTCCAAAAATCTCTATTTGATCAAATATTTTTTTTTCCATAAAAGAAACTTAGATAATACAGCAGTTGAGATGCTAGCCAAGTGTAGGGTGTACTTACAAACTATCCATCACGAGAACAGTGCATAGGAACAGAACTATTTAAAAAACGTTAAAGTTCTGGCTATGTAACAGATCAGAGATGCCCTGTTGCTACTCTTGATCTGGACAAGCAACAAAACAGAAAGAGACCTTGCCTCGAAATATAGCACAAGAAAAGAAAAGGCAAGTGAGATGTCCAAATCAACCAGTGGAATGTAAAAAATTCTATAGGGTTGTTTGTTTTGTCAAATGGAGTATACAAACTAAGGTACCTTAGTTTGTATACTCCATTCGACGAAACAAACAACCCTATAGAGTTTGTTACATTCAATAAAATTTCCACTGGTTGATTTTGGACATCTCACTTGCCTTTTCTGTTCGTGTACTCTTGATCTGGACAACCCACTGAACCTTATAGAAGTATAGGGCCCCTTTTACTAAGCTGCGCTAGCGGTTTTAGCGCGCGTGCTAGATGCTAATGCCAGCATTGAGCTGGCGCTAGTTCTTGGCACGGGGTTAGCGCGCGCGGCAATGCAGCACACGCTAAAAACGCTAGCGCACCTTAGTAAAAAGAGCCCATAGTGTCCTTGTGAAACATCTAGAAAGTCAAATCCAACTTTTATACCACAGATAAGAGTTTTCTCTCAGAATTTAAGTGGAACTCATTAATGAGTAAAAGACTTGTACTTCAGTAGAAGAAATCGGCAGTCATTCATTCATTTTGGAAAGGTGAGACGGTATACCATTTGAGCTAAAATTCTCAACACTAGATCAAAGTGTTAAAAAAAAAAAAGTTATAAGACACTTAAAAAAAAAAATGAAAAGTAACCTAAAAGTCAAATTCTGTTCCTATACAGATGGATAAAGAAAGATTTCACGGTATTAAAAAGCATGTAGTTGAATGTAGCTGAGGCTAAGAGTACAGTTGCATCTACCAACTTCAAATGCACTGAACAAACAAAACACAGTTCGGGGAAAGGGGCGTGAGTTGGGACTTCCTCTTTCACACAGTCACCACAGGCCTTGGTTTTTCTAGAGAAATGAATGCAAATATAAAAGGAAATAAGCAGAAGCTGCATATGAATCTTGAAAACACAAAACAAAACAATGCCAGAAAACATCCCATTGCTGCTGCCTTAGTTCTTGAAATCTGGGAACTTTTAATGAATCTCAAATTACAGCTTTCACAAAGCTATTTCCTTAAAATGACATTCTTATGTGAACGAGAAACAAGATAAATCTCTATGTAGCTTAACATATTACATGTTTAAACTCGAAAACTCAGTGTTCTGTGGTTTTGCTAAAGAAAAGATCTTTCTAAAACTTATTTCAAACTCACAAAATCTGTTGTCTCTGAAAGAATGTACGATTTTGTGTGTGTGTGTGGTGGGGGGAGGGAAAATTCAGAATTTACTTGCAATGGCAGCATATAATGGATAGTTTTGTACCTTTGATGAGATCTACGCTTGGGGAGGGGGTGTTCTAGGCCAACAGGTGGTGTACACTGATTAAAGTAGAACTTAAATCTCTAACTCAAAAAGTCAACATTTCTTTAAACTAGGTTGTAGCTTCTCTGCTCCCAAACAAGATATATTGCAGAGCTCATAGGGTATCTAATAAAATCCAGTAGGTGTTAAGACAGCAACCATCAAGTCAAAAATAATTCTGGCATACTGAAAACACAGAAAATAACTATTTTCAGCTACTTTTCTAACCAAGGAGTGTTACTGGTACATAGTCATTGTTTAAGATTTTCAAGGATATTTATTTTGCAAAGATTAAAGCTCAGCTTAAGCACTCTGAGCTGAGAGCCCTATCAATTTATTTTTGCTTCCGATAGTTGTACAACAGACCATACAGCCTGCAGGTCAAATATCTCATTAGATTCCAAAGCCTGAGCCATAAATTCCACCCCAGGTGCAAAGGTTATGAGGCCTTTTGAAGTGGAGCATAGGCTCTGGTGTCCTTAATTTGACCACTGCTCTGAGCTTTTACATTATATTACACTAGTGTTTAAGCCCGTTACATTAACGGGTGCTAGAATATATGTCTGTCTGTCTTTCTTTCTTTCCGTGTCTCTCCCTGCCCCTTTCTCTCTCTTCCTTTATTTCTTTTTCTCCCTCCCACTGTCTGTCCTTCTTTCTTTCTGTCTCTCTCCCTGCCCGCTGTCTTTCTGTGTCTGGCTTTCATTCTAATGCGCTGCCTGCCTGCCTGTCTGTCTTTCTGTCTCTCCATGGCCCCCTTCTGTCTCCCCTCCCCCAAAGCAAACCAAGATTGCTCCCAGGCCCCCTTTCCCTCTCCACTTCCCTGTGCAGCAGCATTTCCCTCCCACCCTTCCCTGTGCAGAAGCAGCATTTCCCCCCCACACACTTCCCTGTGCAGCAGCAGCATTTCCCACCCCTCCTGTACAGCAGCAGCAGCATTTCCCCCCCCCCACACACACACACTTCTCTGTGCAACAGCAGCATTTCCCCCCTTCCCTGTGCAGAAGCAGCATTTCCCTCCACACACACTTCCCGCAGCCTCCTTCCCAGGCGCTGCGTTTAAATTCACAGAAAAGCACTGCGCCGCGCTACCGCTGTCTTCGGTGTCTTCTATCCACTGTGGCCAACCCTAGCGGAAACAGGAAGTAGTCAGAGAAGGCGGGCCGCAGTGGACAGAAGACGGCGAGGCCAGCAGTAGCACGGTGTAGCGCTTGTCTATGAATTTAAACGCGGCAGCTGGGAAGGGGGCTGCGGGAAGGTTTTGGCGGTGAGTGAGCCGGCGAGAAGGTTTTGGCTGTGAGTGAGGGCGGGAGGGGGGATTCGCCGGCTGTGCTGTGGCGCATGCGCCTCAAGCCGCCGCCACGGACGGACACAGCACATGTCAGGTCCCCACATCCTCCTAAGTGCGCATGCATGCTTAGAGGATTATTATTAGATTAGTGTCTTTTATTACACCAATACCTTGCAGTTCTAGGTGGATTACAAAGAGGTGATTGGACATACACAGTAAAATTACAAGACAGATTATTAGATGAAGCGTTAGGATTCGAGGATAGATTGAAAAGGTCAGTTAGATCATTTGCTAGATTTGATGGAAATATACTCACCATTCACTTTTTCCAAATTGATCCACAGTGCCTCTTCCTTGCCCTGCAGATCCTGCAATTGTGTGGCTTTAATATGATCTTTAACATATAATGCTATTCCCCCTCCTTTTTTTCCTATCCTGTCTTTCCTGAACAGATTATAGCCCGGTCATGAATCAAGTCTCTGTGATCGCCACTATATCCAACTCATCTTCTTCGATCACAGCTTCAAGATCCAGAATCTTTTTTTCCCATACTTCGAGCATAAGTATACTGTATACTGCTTTCCAGACATTGTCCCCTTTTTTCCATCCGTGTAGAGGAATTCAGTGATTTACTTACCTAAGGACTTAAACTCACCCAGGGGCTTTGATCACCCTGCCCCATCACTTCTAGTTTATTGCCCTCTTTAGTAGATTAACCAGCCTGCTGCCGAAGACACGTCTTCCCTTCTTTAATAGATGCATACCATCCCTGCTCAGCAGCCTTTGGAAAATCATCCCATGGTTCAGGTAGCCATAACGCTCTCGACGTAGCCATGTATTCATCTCCAGGATGTGAGTTTCTCTGCCCTGGCACTTACCCTTGACAGGTAGGATGGATACTTGCACACCTGACTGCTTCACCTTCTCTCCCAGAATCACAGTCACTTTTGATACATTACCTTTGGCTCATGTTCAAATGGCAAAGCAAATGACAAGAGACTCTTCTGCTAAGCAAACCAACATTTTCATTATGGAAAACTGTTATAGGATGAGTTCTCGTCCTGCGAGAACTGGCAGCGGCCATTCAGAGAGCAGTCAGGGCCGAGCAGGAAGCAGGAAAAGCTCGGCCGCGTTGGGTGCGCCGCTGGCAGCAAAATGGGAACCAGGGACAGAGAGGCTCAGCATGGGACAGGGCACGGAACTATCGCTCCTGCCCTGTACATCACTGAACCACCAGGAATTAAAAACGGGGCAACATGTAAGCGCCACAGGGGGGGAGGAGGGGGGAGGGGGGTTAGTTTAAAAAGTGGTTTAAGAAAAAAAAAAGTTAGTTGGCTGGGAAGGGAGACAGGAGGCATCCCTCCTGTCTCGGCCTACCACTAAACCACCAGAGGGAGTACAGGGTAGGAAGGTGAGATAGGGTGCAAAGCCTGGCATGGACTGAGGGGGACTGGGTACAGAACCTGGCAAAGAGTGAGGGGGGCTAGGTACAGAGCCTGGTAGGGCAGGGAGGGAAGAGGGCTGGGTGCAGAGCCTGGCAGGGAGTGAGGGGGCTAGGTGCAGACCCTGGCAGGGGAGGGCGCGAGGGAGGGGACACTGGGTGCAGACCCTGGCAAGGCATGGTACTTGAAATTAAGCCCCCGTCTTATATTCGAGTCAACCATTTTGCCTCCATTTTGGGGGGAAAATGGGGGTCTTGACTTATATTTGAGTATATACGGTATATCTAAACTAGCTTTAAGCTTAATTTTTTTTTTTTTTAGTGTTTCCACTTCCCGCTGCCCTCTGACCAGACCATGCTGGGTCACAAATAAACTGAGACCATGAGAAGAATGAACATAGCTGAACTTCTGCTCAAAAACAAAGCATTCCATGTTTGAAAGGGTGGGAAAATAATAGGCTAGCAAGATTTGGTTTTCCTAAAATAAAACCAAAGGATCTTCTCAACTAAGTTTTGCTTCCTACAATGAAAATGAACTAAACTTAAAATTAAAAAGCATGTCAATTATATTTGCATATATATTGCTTGCAAAATATTTTATTCTCAAGACAAGACTTTACCTAACCAATTCTTTCATGTGATAATATCTGGGTAATTTATATTTCACAACCATATGCTAATATAAATCAGACATGGCTAAAAAATGACAAGATTGGAAAAAGCAGAATTAAAATGGGATTTATTATGGTTAAATTAATTCAGTCTGACAAACATTACATTTTCTAAATCAGCACAAGTTATTGAGAACTTTAAGCAGGGCAGCTGTGACTTAGCACAGCCCTGTACACTCCAGAATAAACGACAATTAGAATAATAAAAATTCAGAATAAAGCTTACTTTAAAAAGGATCTATTCCTGATTTTAGCAGGCTGAGTTGGCGTGAGGCAGGGAAGAAACACCTGAAGAGCCTATTATTTAACACACATTAATCACAATAACCAGTAGACTTAAGTGTCTCAAACAATTTCTCAGTACGCCACTATTCAGATAGACATTTCATTCAATAAGCATTTCTCTGGCCTCAGAAGCTGCATTCATAATGCTAATAATGCATCTTAAGTTTCCACTGCTAAGTTTCTTCATAAACCAAGATTTAAATATAAAAATTCTGCTTATTATTTCTTTATTTTATATCCACAGCTTCTTAAGGAACGCTTATCTTACAACTGACTAAACAACTTATCTTATAACTAAACAACTGACTTGTGTTTACAAATTCATGTGCTACAAAAGAGATCCAGGATGCTATTGTTCTGCCCTCACAGCATGTGTGCATGTTTACGTACATTCTGTCTGTACCTAGTAACAGCCAGTAAACCAAGGCAATATGTTTCCTGTATTGGTCCTGTATCTTTGCACCTATAGACTAAATATCTCCCCTACTCTCCAGTCTCCATGAGAATTGACTGACTCATACCTCAGCGCAAAGTGCAACTACTGATCAACTGAAGAGCCACCCAGCCTTTTGGGTAGTCCTCTGCATCCCTCCCCTTCTTCTGGGTAAAAATCTCCATCTTTCTCTTGCTCTCCAACCCCCTAGAACTGTATCATCTTTTTTCCTGATTCAGCATGCACTTCTATAGCTGTTCAGTTGATTCTATAGTCCAAGTCAGCAATTTAACAAATGAAGAAATTAGACTAATTTTTTCCCCATTTTGCTTGACTAACAAATGACAATTTTATCCCACCTTTTACAAAACCACGCAACAGGTTTTCAGAGCATTCAGCACGCCAGACGGCGCTAAAAACTACTTAATTATCAGTTACTTGGGATATTTCATCATGACTAACTTGGACTTCTCTTTGCTTGTGCTACTGCACTTCATGAATTTTATCACAATATTTTGTTAACAATAAAGCACATGCAGACTCGAGTCATCAATGCTTAGACATCAGAATGGATGAGCTACAGATCCTATTGCAACCCCAAAATTTTCCTTCCTAACCTCCCTCCCTCTCGTATGAGCTATTTATTTGTTTACCGTATATACTTGAATATGCTGAGATGGGGGTCTCGTCTCATCTCTGAATCAGCACCCCCAATATGGCAGGCTCAGTGGAGGCCTGCAGGACATCAGGAGAGAGGGGGGACAGGGCAGGGAGGGAGGACAGGGTGCAGAGCCTGGCAGGGAGGGGGGCAGGGCACATTAATATTAACACCCCCCATCTTATATTAGAGTCAAGCTTTTTTCTTCCTTTTCTGGGGGGAAAAAAGGGTACCTCGTCTTGGACCAACTTATATTTGAGTATATGCAATATCTTACTCCCTAGGGCGGTGACTATAATTGCACAGCTGGTCAGTGCAGGATCTCATCTAATGTTCCTGATTTGGAGGCAAAAGACCCTGGCAGACTTTGAAAATGCATAAATTTTTAAGGCCTTGCACCACCAGTCACGTGATGCCTCTTCTTATGAGTCACCAATGCAGGAGAGTAAGGTGAGCAAACACACACCTTGTGGCATGGCAGTAAGGATGGAAATTTTACTCTTTTTCACTTCACCAAATAGTCTAGTACAGTGGTCTCAAACTCCAACTCTTTTCAGGGACACATTTTGGATTTGTAGGTACTTGGAGGGCCTCAGAAAAAAATAATTAATGTCTTATTAAAGAAATGACAATTTTGCATGAGGTAAAACTCTATAGTTTATAAATCTTTCCTTTTTGGTTAAGTCTTGATAATAATATTGTCATTTATAGCTAAAGAGACATATGATCAAGAAACTGATTTATTTTACTTTTGTGATTATGATAAACATACCGAGGGCCTCAAAATAGTACCTGGCGGGCCCCATGTGGCCCCTGTGCCATGAGTTTGAGACCACTGGTCTAGTATATTGCTTCAACAGGTGCTAGAATAACAGTATTGTGATGTATAACGCTATACACATGTCAATGCTCAGGCATCCAGGGATTTTCAGACGACCACCCGAGTAGCATAACTCATGGTGGTTAGATCCTCATTACTCCCAGCCTAGCATTTAAGACATTTTAACTGCTTTTTTTTTTTTTTACTTACTGTCAGTCTTTACTCAATAAATAAATATACGCTTTCATTTATATAGAGCTAAACTTAGCTTTGTGTGTGTAATTTCTATCCCCTTGCCAACGCGTTTCGCAATCACTTCATCAGGACGGGGAAATCTTAATTCATAGAACTTGCTTAGTTCCCATAGTTGATAAGTAATAAAAGAAAGAAAAAAAAGAAAAAAAAGCTGTTAAAATATCTTAAATGCTAGGCTGGGAGTAATGAGGATCATACCACCATGAGCTATGCTACTTGTGTGGCATTCTGAAAATCCCTGGATGCCTGAGCATTGACGTGTGTATAGCGTTATACATCACAATACTGTTATTCCATCGCCTGTTGAAGCAATATACTAGTATGAAAGGAAAGACATGCTGGAGATCATGGGGGGTGGGAAGGAGGAGGAGAAGTGCTGGATGTCATGGGGAAACTATGGGATGACAAGGACAGGGTAGGGACAGAGCTTGGACACACCAGTCAAAAAGGCAGTCTGCTGCCCCACATCAATACATCAATTACAATATCACCCAACATGAAGACAAAAGGCAAGTCACTTAGGGCTAGATTTACTAAGGCTACTGATCGGATCTGAACCGTGAGTGATCCGATCTGATCCGTGGCCGGGGGGCTAATTCATGAAGTGCCCTCATGCAAATGAAGGCGATCATAATCACTCCCACCACCGACCGCACGGATTGCTCTCCAGCGATCCTGACGCATGTGCAGACCATCTCCTTTGCCTGTAGATGATCTGCGCTTGCTCACCATGCTTGAAACTTTTTTGTTGTGTTGTTACTATCAAACTGGAAAATTTTATGAACCCGTGGTTTTAACCCGCGGGTTGAAAATGGGGCTGCACCATGGGTTAAAACCAAGGAGTCAGAGCAGAGAGCAGGGCGCCAAGAGCAGGAGAATCAGGGCAGAGAGCAAGGTTTCTTGCTCAAGTGACTGATCCTCACCAGTCGCTTGTTTTTGGATCGGCCAGCCCAGTCGGTGTGCCTTCTTTAGTTTAGTGAATTGCATCCTTCCTACTTTGCATGCCATTTCCCCTCATTTGCATGTGTAGATCGGATCATAGGATGATCGGCCACAAGATTAGTGAATCGGGTCAGAGGAAAATTGGGTTGCAAAGTGGTCGGTACACGACTAGTGTCCTTAGTAAATCTAGCCTTTAATCCCCTCCATTGCTCCAGGTACATTAGATAGATTGTGATCCCGCCAGGACAACAGGGAAAAATGCTTGAGTACTTGAATAAATGAATGTAAACCATTCTGAGCTCTCATGGGAGAAAGACAGAAAGAAAGATAAAAAGAAAAAAAAAAGGGAAATTAAGCATGCAGTTTATAAGATAATAAAGGTCCAAGAACCCCCAGGAGTAAAAAAAAAAAAAAAAAAAACCCCACAAAACAAAAAACTAAGGCCTAGATTCTCAAAACCCATGTTAAAAAAAACGATAGGATGCTATCGCAGCTGTTCTGGTAGTGAATTTAAAAAAACAAGTCATTCTCCAAAAAACACTCATGTAAATGAGGTTGGTGAAGAGTAGCAAAGACTCGCTAAATTTGCATGTGTCCATTGCTGGGCCTTCCCCTCCCCGGAAAGGGTGTCTAAGGTTCTGACTGGCCCAGATGCCCCATAAGATGGGCCTTAGATGTTCTGGCCAATCAGAGCCTTAGGCCCCTTCCTGGTGCATCCCAAGATGCACCGAAGAGGGGAAGGCCCATTTTGAAGAGGCGGACCAGCTGGCCAAAGGGAGTAGGCATCTAATTCAAGGTACGGGGAGAAGGGTCAGAAGCAGGGGGGGGGGGGGTTGTGTGGTAGCGGGAAAGAAGGGGCATCTTTCCTGTTGCTGGGGGGAGGTTCGCTTGACAGCAGGAGAGAATGGGCATCTCTCCCGCAGCTGGGGGGGGGGGGGGGGAATCACAGCAGTGGGAGAGAGTGGGTTTCTCTCCAGCTGCCAGGGTTTAAATCAGTGCTGCTGGGAAATCATATACCTCATCTGCCAAATAGGCTATACCAGCTTCCATCTGGGCAGAAAGGTGTGAGTCCTGTACCTGAGCGTGCTGATGCCACTCCAAGCATGCCCTTACCATAAAGAAACAACAAATTGAAGCCTGCACCCCCAGTGAGGCCACATCAAAGGCCTGCTTCAGGGCAGGCTCTATCTTACTATCCTGTAGATCTTTAAGGGCATATTGATACCCCCCTTCCACTAGAGAGTAGTCGTCATAATTGCTGACACCAGGGCATCCACCCTGGGGACCTGGAACTTCTCCTTTTCCTCCAGAAACAGGGGATACAATAGAGTCATAGCCTGGTCCACCTTTAGGCTCATATCTGGAGTCTGCCACTGCATATCAATCATGTCCTGAATATCCAGATACATGGGGAACACTTTTAAGGGACACCACAGTCCCCTAATCACAGAAGCCTTCTGGAGACTCAAAAGTTGAAGTTGAAGGATCCTCAATAGACAGCACAGTCAAAACATAAATTTATTTTAAAAATTTATATGCCGCCTATAAACAACATTTTACATATTACAATGTAGGCTGGCACGGCTCTACGAATAAGCGTCCATGAATAGATTAGTTTTCAACAGTTTTCTGACACTAACGTCAATCAGTGCTTAATCTTAGATATCCCGACAACTTATTCCAATGAGATATTCTAGCCACTGAAAAACATCTTAGATTTTCTAGCTACATATCTCACACTTACTTCAGTAGTCGCTAATAGTCTCATGCCACCTTCTGATCGCAATGCACCGTTTGGTCTATAGATCTTTCAGAATGATCGAAACAAAAAAGCAGCCGATTGGTACAAGATCTGATATACCAAAGATAACACTTTATAGTAAACCTGTTGTTCAATAGGTAGCCAATAAAGTTGTTTCAAAATCAGGGTAATGTGTGCTGTTCTAGTAATGCCACTAGCTGCAGAGTTCATAAGAACCTGCAGAGCTTTCAACTTGACTTCAGTTAAACCCAAGAAAAGAGAGTTACAGTAATCTAATCTTGATAGAATCAGGCACTGACCCACCGTTCTAAAGTCATACAGTTTCAATAGGGGTTTTAGCCTGTACTGTATTACATACGTATTTGAGCACAACCTTTCTGAATAACATTCACGATCTGTTTTCCCATAGTTAATGCTGAATCTACACAAATCCCCAAGATGGTAATCTCCTTTTTCACCTCTGCATAATCTCCCACTATCAATGAGGACACGTAATTAGTCTCGGCAAAAGATGCAAAACTTTAAGAGTCACCCCCCAGGGGAAGCTCCCTATCTTCAAAAGGTTCTTGAGCTGAGGCTCCCTCCAAACAAACTGATGCAGCCTCAAATAGAAGCAAGGACAGTAAAGCCTCTCTGCCCTCATCCCCTGAAATGTCTAAATGAAAAAAATTTGGAGCTGGAGGAATAGCAGCCCCCCTCCCACCCCAGAGAAGGACCCGAGGCCTCTGCCTGGACCTGAACCCCAAGGGAAGCACTTGCACACTCTGCCTGAGGAGATAAGCCTAGTACAAAACCAGGGCAAACTCCAGGGAACATAAAAACTTTGCATAGAAGCCAAGACCAATGACCCAGAAATGTGGGAAGATGAAAAGGCACAGATACCTCAGGAACACGTAGCACCACTGAGAATTCCCTACTGGCAACTCTTCAGAAACTGAAGATCATGAAGCAGCCTCCTGCTGCAAGTGGTCCACAGAGGCACTTTCCATAGGCTTTTCTCCCTCAAAGCCAGGGCTGTGGAGTCGGTAGATAAATCCTTTGACTCCTCAGTTTCTGGTACCCACGACTGACTCCAGGTATCCAAAATTGTCTCCAACTCCTCAACTCCACAGCCCTGCTCAGAATGGGCCTTCTGCAACTTGCACGGGCATTTTTCCAAGGCTTCTCATCTGGCTCCATAGTGTGAGCAGTGTTTTGCTGACTCCACAGGAGCCAACATCATCATACCATGAAGCCGCTGAAAACTTCCTGCCTCACCCCTGCTGTGCACCTCTCCAGCTCTGCGCTGATCTCCCAATAGGTGCAGTTCACCAAACCACTCCGAAAGCCTGCACCTTCGATCCTGCTCTGCTGACTTTGGCCCTCGAAAAAGGTCACATTTTTTATTATTTAAAGGGCCAGCAACCCAAACACCAACAGGCTTAATAAAGCTAGAGGTTTGTTGTTGTTTTTTTCAGTGGAAGAGGTTGCAGAGCTGATGGCATTCAGAAGGAGAGGGTGAAATGGGGAAAGAGGAGGAGAGCAAACTAGCAAAGAAGCAGAGGGCTAGCACCAATAAGCATGCACACCGATGGCCGATGCTAAGAAAGCTCAACTGAGAGCCAGTTGACCAACTTGACCAGAAGTGACCGATCCAGAACCCAGAGTTGATAGTCACAACCATCCACCTGCTTGGAGATAGAAAATAATGAAGAGCTGCTACATATAGGTCAGGTAGGACCTATATGTAGCAGCTCTTCTTTGTGAGTTCTATCGCCTCCTGCTGGTTGATGGACAAGACTATCCCACTGGTCTGGAGTAGTAGGAATTGCACTATGGAAGTTATTATTTAACTTGTCACTGATTCTTTGTGGTACCTTTCAAGCAACATTGTCTAGAATAGTGTTTCCCAGCCTAGTCCTGGAGTATCCCCTTTGCCAGTCAGGTTTTCAGGATATCCATAATGAATATGCATGAAATTTTATTTGCACACACAGTCTCTATTATATGCAAATCAATTTCATGCATATTCATTCTGGATATCCTGAAAACTTGACTGGCAAGAGGGTACTCCAGGACCAACTTGGGAAACAGTGGTCTAGAACAGTGTTCTTCAACCACCAGTCCATGGACTGGTGCCGGTCCACAGAAATTTCCTGCCGGTCCACAGGGCCGGCATGTGCATCAGGCCCAAAACTGTGTTCTTCAACTGCCGGTCCGCGGCGCGATCGATGCGTTGTTAATAAGATTATATTGTGTTCTTGTATGAAAAATGAATGGAAAAATAGTGTTACAATTAGGACTTTGGGGGCAGGGTCTGGGGTGGAGAAGAGATGGGCAGGGTCTGGCCCACGACTTAGCCCAGTGTTCTTCAACCGCCGGTCTGTGGACCGATGCCAGTCCACAAAATAATTCATTTATTTCTGCCGGTCCATAGGTGTAAAAAGGTTGAAGAACACTGATCTAGAAGATGGTAACCTAAGTCTACATATATTGGAAAAACATAAAATCAAATCAGGCAGGCACATATAGATAGCTAAAAATATTCATATGTAGCTGCTAGCCATGCAAGATTTTAAATGTAAAAAAAGTCTAGGATGTGTATCTTAACTGGTAACTAATACAGTTTAATCAGGTAATGAAAGCAATACCCTGGACCTCCTCAAAACTAGCTTGGCCACTGTATTCTATAGCAATCAGTTTAAGAAGCCAAAGTTGCATTATTTTGCTATAATCCAGCCCTAAATTTCACACTTTAATGGATTTTCCCAAACTTAATTTGGTGAGAATCAATCTGGCATTTCGCTTTGTTGCAGCATGATTTTCCACAGATGAAGCTGAATCAATATATACCCCAAAAACCCTAACAAATTGACTGATGCGGATTCTAGATCAGTAGTTCCCAACCCTGTCCTGGAGGACCACTAGGCCAGTCGGGTTTTAAGGATAGCCCTAATGAATATGCCTGGCACCTCCATTATATGCAGATCTCTCTCATGCATATTCATTAGGGCTATCCTGAAAACCTGACTGGCCTGGTGGTCCTCCAGGAGAGGGTTGGGAACCACTGTTCTAGATGGTTTCTCAGAGGGAAGATCATTGCCCTAGGCACTCAACCATAGAACTTAAGGGCCCTTTTACTAAAGAGCGTTAGAATCTGGGCTTAGCACGTCTTCATATGGGCCTTTCCCATGTGCTAAGAGCAGATTCAACAAAACAATATTTAGGCCTTTATTATTTTTTCACAGGTTCCACATTCATTTACAAGTCCTGTGCGCTAATGGGAAAAATTATTAATGAAGGAGCACTTAGCACCTCCTGTTTAAGAGATGCTAAGGGGGGATTCATCAAAGGGTGATTTATTTATTTTTTAAAAAGTTTATATCCTGCGACACCCCACAGTTCTGTGTGGGTTACAACAAAACATCCATAATAAAATTACAACAAATACACAGTTGTATACCTTCACGTCATACTAACAAAAAATCTATGAAAACCCCCTCTCCAATACTACAAACATGCATTAGCGCACAGTAACTGCTAAAGATGCCCACAGAATCTAATGGGCATCTTTGGTGGTTAGCATGCGCTAATGCGTTCATCACCCTTTGATGAATTCCCCGCTAAGTGCTCCTGTGTTAACTTAGCATCAGCCACACAATGCAAGCTAATGTGAATGTGCTAGCTGGTTAATGCTTTCTACACCTATTTTAAGCCCATTTCACAACAATTTTTCAAAAATATTTTTTTAGAATGGTTAACACATGCAAAGCCTGTTTTACAAGTGTACCTAAAAGTAGCCCCATAGTTTTCTATTTTCTAAATGCACCTCTAGGTTCTTATAGAGTTTAAAATGATAGAGAAGTTAGTGGTACCTCTGCAGAGGTAAGATTTTATTTTGACATAAAAGTACCGGTAAACACTTTTTTTTTCAAGAGACAAAGTTGAGATGTGTGTAATTAAAAAGACAAAATATACTGTTTTATCAATCAGTAGAAAAAGAAATCCTATAATAAACTATATATAAACAGACATCCTAAACATCACAATAAAAAAAAAAAAAACACAACAAACTTTTTTCAACCCAGTTCCCCATATAAAGAACTAATGAATGTACTAGATTCTTCTTAAAATCCAACTTCTAGTTGTATTTCAAAAAGCAAGGCCTGGCAACAAAAAAGCACACTAACAAGTCTCCACTAACCTCTCCAAAGGTAGGAATACAAAAACTGATCCCGAGATGATCTTAACAGCAGAGAAGAGTAAAGACCTTCATTCTATTTTCAGATGTTCAGGGCCTCAACCTACAAGCATCTATTTCAGTATACAGAATATCTTAAATGTTATTTTGTCCCTCTTGGTAACCAATGAAGCCTTTATAATTCTGGAGATATACCTGACCTTTGAATCCAGAACAATGCTTTCTACGGTATTCTGTATACCCTTCTCCCTCCCTATTCACGGAGGTTAGGGGCAGAGCCGGACCGCGAATAGGGAAAAATCGCAAATAACTTTTGGCCGGCTCTGACCCACCCCCCCTGACCTTACCTGGTGGTCTAGCGGTGACGCGGAGCAGGAACTCCCTGTTGTAGTCTCGTGAGACCATGGGAACTCGCAGCACGGCTCTGCACGGGACAGGAGTGTAGGAAGATCGTTCCTGTCCCGCGTCACCGCTAGACCACCAGGTAAGGTACATGCTCTGATCACCCCCACGCCACCTCCGATCGCCTCCTTCCAAGTCCCAGGGTCATTTTTTTTGCGATGACAATAAGATATTCTCGGGGGGGGGGGGGGGGGCTGGGGAAAAAAACCGTGAATATTGAAACCGCGAATAGGAAGGAGGAAGTATATATTACAATTTCATCAAATATTTCTCAGACCTATTAACTTTCATTGTGAAGTACAATAAGAAATACCAAAAAATGGCCCAAAAATGGGGGTCTCCACTTATATTTGGGTCATCGACCATCCGCCCCCTGCTGGAATTGTTGCAGGCCTCCGCCAGGCCTGCCATATGGCCTGGTGGGGTGGCCCGAAACAGGAAGGATCCCTCCCTTCTCTTGTTCCTGCTAACTCTGCCAATTTTTTTTACCTCCCTCCCCCCTCCTTTTTGAATCTCTAGTGGTCCAGCGGTGTACCAGGCAAGAGCAAGCTTTCTGCGCTCCTGCCCCGTACTGAGCCCCTCCCTAAATGGCCACCTCGAGTTCTCGCGTTCAGCAGTGTACTAAGCATGAGTGAGCTATCCTCACACCTGCCTGATGCTGAACCGCTCTGTGAATGGCTGCCCTGAGTTGGGACTATCTACTTGACAGATGGACAGTAAGAAGTTGGGCACCATGTGTAATCATACAGACTCAAAATTTTAATATTAAAGTGAACTGAAAAATATGTTTCAGTAGTACTAATATGTAAGAAGTTTCATTGAATAATCATAATATTGGCTAAAATATGTCAACTTTGTGGGAAAATCAGAATGCACAAAAAAAATCATATTTTGCTAACCAAGCCTATTAAATGATTCAGATGAAGAACATATAAACATTTACGTATTAGAAAATGGTTTTGGACCATTTCCTGTTGTACTATGTTTTTAAGTTGATTGTCATTTTCAAATTAATCTGTCAACTAATCTAAAATGAAAATAAAACAATCCTCCTTATGATTTTTCTTGAAATAATATTTATTCTGGGTTCCAAAACTTGGAGGCGATGAGGATGGCTGTGTGAGTGCTGACTCTTACAGCTTATTTTTCAGCAATTGATTCCCTCACTGCTGATAGATAATTAATTATTATGGCATCAGGGAAGCAAATTTGTCTTGAGACTGCCTCGGTTACAGGCACTAGTATTAGTAAAAGGTTGAAGGCGGATCCTTTAAAAGTGCCAAAGGAATCTTTATATAAATATTTATGGGGGGGTTTTTTGTTCAGTCAATTGGGTGGGTGGGAAGGGTAAAAGCAATTGTTCATGTTTTTTTGAAAGATAAATGTGCTTTTTCTTGATTTATTATATGTACATCTAATTGTTTATTGCACTGTTGTTGGTTTGGAAAATCAATAAAGATTTAAAAAAGAAATAAAATTTATTCTGCATTTATAAATGAACCAATAGCTATATAAAATCATATTACATGATGCATAAAACCTACTTTCACAACCATTTAATATAAACCATAAACAGAATTATACTCTCCCACAAAATCATAAGTAGAGATGTCAAAACTTCATAATGACCAACTATGAATATTGAGAGTGTTAGGCCATGGGCTCCTTTTACAAAGGTGCGCTAGTGGTTTTAGCGTGCGTTAGCTGCTATCACCTCCTTTTAATTAAACCTCCAAGAGAAGTGCTCATAAAACTGTAACTCTGCTCAGAGACTTGTAACTCTAAAGAGAGGGAGGTAACCCTCTCTTGAAACAAGAGTTATTATTTCAAATCATAGCATAGTATTTTAGTAAAAACGAGTCAACTCTTGAGGGTATGCAAAGCTTGAAAAATACCCTCAAGAGTTGGACTCGTTTTTACTAAAATACTATGCTATGATTTGAAATAATAACTCTTGTTTCAAGAGAGGGTTACCTCCCTCTCTTTAGAGTTACAAGTCTCTGAGCAGAGTTACAGTTTTATGAGCACTTCTCTTGGAGGTTTAATTAACCTGAGTCAGTTCTCTCTATTGCATTTCAGCTACTTTCTGACTCTTAATTGCTACATTTTCCCTGTGTATTTGGAACCACCTCCTTTTAAGCAGGCGGTAATTTTTCAGCTAGTGCGCACTAATCTTGTGCGTGCGCTAAAAACGCTAGCGCACCTTAGTAAAAGGAGTCCCATGTGTTCTGTGAAACAGATTTCAACAAACATGACCAGATTTAACTAAAAAGTCTGAGGCAGGATTGAAAAATGCCATCCTAGACAGTTCAGTCTCTATGGGCCCCTTTTACAAAACCACAATAGAGATGCTGCCACAGTAAATGCACCAAAGCCTATTCAATTCCTATGGGCTTCAGTGCCAATACTTCCTTTACTTTCAAAAAGAAGTTTTATATAAATACAAATTTACATGTCTTTTTACTAAGCTGTGGCAAAAAGTGGCCTTAGCATGTCCTTCCACTGGTCTTTCCTGTGCTCTAAGGCCACTTTTTGCCATCGTAAATCTTCCAATTTAAAGGCCATATGCTAATGTTTGCACTTTCATAAGCTAATATTGCCATGAGCACATGGCCAATAACAAAAATTAACATGCGAGCCCTTACTGCCACCTAATTTATGGGCAGCAAATGCTCATACGCTAATCCCGCATTAATCAGCACACAGTAATGTAGCTATTCTAATTAGAGCAGGCACACCTACTTTCCACCCCCAGGCATTCCCCCACAGTGAAAAAAGTATGTTTTATTTTTTAGCGCACCAGGGGTGCACGCACATGTCAAGTGTACCAAGGGATCCCATGATATGCTATTTTAAGCTGTAAAAAGCACATGTTAGTGCTTACTGCATGCAGCTTGATAAAATGGCTCCTTAGTATCACTTCCATGATTGAAGATTTACAATAAAACTTTATAGAAGCTCAATTAGAAAAAAAAATAATCTAATGGATTGTTTAAATTTCATGGTACTTACGTAATCACCAAAATAAAATTTATTTTTTCACATACACTCAACACCAAAACAAATATGCTCCGATTCAGCTAAAAACTGAATTCAGAGGAAAAAGGACAATTTTATATAAACACAACACAAAACAAACAAACATATAAATCTTGCTTAAGACAGCTTTTCTGTAACTATTAAGAATAAAATAGAATAGTTGAAGTTTTGTCTACCAAATCAATGTTCTCCTCAGAAAAGTTTTTAGCAGCAGAGTGCCATGAAAGTGTAGCCCAGTGTTGGCAAGCAGAGTACTGTTCAATAGTAAATTCTATTAAGTTAGCTGGGTGGTCAACAAAATAAGCCCTAAGGTCTTAGGGATGACACTGTAGAAAACAGTATTTGCGGAAGTGAGACTGATATGTCCGAAACTGTACCACCAACTGCTCCAATTCATGCTAAATGCAAGCAAGGCTTAATATGATAGCTAGGCTAGTACTGATTCAGTAATAATGTAGATTCCAAAGAAAAGCACTTTAAGAACAATTTAAGGAAAAAGCACGCCATATGAAAACATAAGTCTCCATCCTTTATAGAACGTTGTGTTTCATATATGAAAGCAAGGGCAGTTAAAGATATCAGAATTACATCACGAAAAAAAAGACCCCAAAAACAGTGCAAGAGAAATGATCCCTGGCAGAAAAAAAAAAATCTTCTATACAAATAAATAACAACAAAAGGAAAGCATCGGCAAATAGTTTGGAGAAGGGTGCCAAGCGGCATATGATAACAAAATATACGTGTATTAGAGTCAGAAGAACAGTCATTGTAGGCAGTTCTGCAAGGATCCTGTACACAAGCACACTGCAATAGCACAAGATCAGAGACAATCAAAACTATCATTCCAATAAAGCTAGTGCAAAATCAGCATCCTCTGACAACAGTCGTTAAAACAAACAAACGAACCCCAAAATTAACCGTCTTCCAGCGACAAGCCATGCGCCGAAGATGACAGCCAGGGCTGCAGGAACAAAAGCTTCTCATTCATTGGCCGGCCAGTCAGCCGGAGAAGCCCCGAGGGTCTAATATGGGCCTGCTCTCTTCCTCTCCGTCTCTCCCAGCCCGAGCTGCGGAGCGAAAGACGACGCGCTGGCGGGGTCGGGGAGGCCCAAGGGAGCACGTCCGCGCGCGCGAAAGCAGCGGCAGCCCCTCACCTGGTAAATCAGCGACCAGTTGTTCGTCCGGTCTATCTCGCGGAACTCCTTCTCCATGTCCATGAGGACGGCGGGGCGCTCACGGAGCTCGGCGAGCGTGCGGAATGGCTGGTCTTCTCCTTCTCCGTGCTTCCTCCCCCCCCACCCCTGCCCTCACCTCCTCCTCCTCCTCCTCCAGCACCGCCGCTTGCCTCTCGCTCCCTCCGCCTCCTCCCCCCCCCCTCTTCCTGCCGTGGCTCTACTGTGCGACTCTTCTGGTCAACTTACCCGACCGGAAGTACGCCACCGCGCAGTCGCCGTAAGCACCGCCTCTCTCGCGGGAAGAGCAAACGCACAGACGTCCACGAATAAAAAAAAAAAAAGAAAGAAATGTCACCCAATCGGGAAGGAGGGTGAGCCGCGCTGATTGGTTCTGTGGCGCGTGGAGGGGCGGGGGGAAAAGCTGAAGGATTCGAACCTGCGCCTAGTGACGCGAGCCGCGCGCGGAATTAACGGTTTTCTCGGTTTGCAGCTGTGGAGTTCCTGTGCCGCTACCTAGGATGGGTGGACGTTGAGTCTGCCCCAGCAGGCTCGGTTGCCTTTGCTGATACGCTGCTGAGTCCGTTCGATCTGCGCCTCGACCCGTGACATTTTTCAGTCTTCTGTCGAGAAGGTGAACGGGAGGCTGCCGGGAACGGATGTATTGCGGCGAATGTGTTTAACGTTTGAGTCAATGTAATCAAGAAATGGCCAACGTTCAAGATTTTGAAGGACCCTCAGAAGGAGCTGGTGCTTTTATTTAGGCCTAGCGGGTAGAGAGGACCCGGCCTGTTTCATAATAGGAGTGTCGCCTGAAAGTGTACGAAGACCTCCCCCACCCCCCTCTTGAGTTTATACCAAACTCCAGTTATTTGGGCTCTGAACTTTTTGAGGAGGGTACCAACTGGGTAGAAGAACGGAACCAGAAACGCCCAGTCAGCCCTAGTAAAGAGCAACGAAATGTAGTCAGTGTTTTTTCCATGTGCCAGAAGTCATGTATATATGGGGGAGTTACTTCAGTAGTATCTTGAGTTGTGTTTTTATAATAGAAACATACAGCTGGCTAAATTATTAATAATAATAACTTTATTCTTTTATACTGCCATAACCAAAAGTTCTAGGCGGTTTACACTAAAAAGAGCCAGACAATCAGCGAAATACAATAATACAGTAAAAAATACAACTATTTGTAAAATAGAATTTCAGTAATAAAACTGAGAGCTTGCTGTTCAGTAAAATCAGTATAAATGAAACTTTGGTGTTTGGCTAATGCTTATATCATGGCATGATTGTGCTGAGAACAGGTGGGCTTCCTCAGAATGACAGTTGAGATGGAAGACTAATAATCTTTTTTTCATTGACTATTCAGGCCAGCTCAGTTACATTTCGGCATGTTATTGTAGGATGATTAATACTGCAAACTGAAAGACCTCATTTTTGGGCGTTCTTGGCATTTATTAAATACAAGGTATTTAGCAAACTTTTTCTAATCATTTGCGAGTGTTTGTATTTCATAATAATCTTTTTTGAATGTGGGATTCTAGTAATGGGTAAGAATTGTGATATCGGTCCGGAGAAGAAGGAGCAGATTCGTGTTCTTTTGGAGGAAACAACCTTAACACAGAAGGAAATTGCTCGGAAGCTGAACGTCTCGCCACAGTTTGTGAGTGTCTGTCGAAAAAAGTTGGCAAGAGGTGAAACGTTGTTGCCAAGAAGGACTATCTGCCTGTGGTCGCAAGCCCTTGTCCAGTGCTAGGGATGACCGAATATTGGTCAACATGTGTTTGCAAAACAGGAAAGCAAGTTTGCAGCACTTGCAGCAGGAGTGGAGTAAACGTGGAGTGGCAGCAAGCATGAGAACTGTTCGTCGTCGACTTTTTAGAGCAGGTTTGAAGGCATGTCATCCTTTGAAGAAACCGTTGCTTACAGAAGCCATGAAGAAGGAAAGATTATCCTGGGCCAATAAATATTCACCCTGGACTGCAGAAGATTGGGCCAAGGTAATTTTATGAAAATTAATTTTACAATCTTTTTACAGCTTCAGAATCACTTCATTTTGAAAAAATACTTGGAAGGGCATAATCAAAAGAAATGTCTGTCTGTTTTTGGCCTAAATCACTAGTCACCCAAAGTCGGCTAAGGAAAATGTCCATTTCCCAAAAATACATCCAAAATATTTCCCCCCCCCGAAATGGTCTAGTTGGACGACCAACATCAACACTGTAGAACACTTTACGTATGTAAAATGCACAAAATTTGTTTAACCAGAGGAAAAAGATCTCAAAACACTCCTAGGATCCAATCAATACAAGAATACATTAGGGGTTAGGGTCTCATCATCGATCAAAACCTCTGTAGAATAATTTATTTTGAATTTTAATATTTTTATATAAATTTTAAATATTTTTTTAGTGAATAAATATTTCAATTTAGATTTCTATTTTTGTTTCTCCAAACATTAATGAAAATTGAAAAGCTGGCAACTATCACTGGCAACTGTCAAAAAATAACCCAAAACTGGAAATCTGGCATACTGAAATTAAACAACAAGCACTTATCTTAACATTTAGACCCAACGGAGGCCAAATCTGTTTCACACCAACAGGCTACTTCAGGGCAAACACTGAAGCTTGTTGATGCCAGTTTCAATGAATTAACAGTTGTCAGATTATCTCCTGCATACCCCAGTCTGCTGGTTCAGCCATTTTATCATCCAGACCGCTAAGTTGTCTATCGTTATATCCCATTCTTGTCCAAAAATTCATCCAAGTCAAAAATGCCCAGAACAAAACCTTTTGGAGGTGGGCGGGGTCAGCAAAGTGATGGACTGGACACCCAAATATTGCACCAGGTAGTGGGGGTACCTTACAGGGCACTGTTGTGAACTTCACAAAAAGGGTGCCACATAAGCATCTCAACACAACTCCCTTATAGGTCATGGTGAGCCCCCCAAAACACCCCCAGAACCTACTAGATCCATCTGTCTACCACCCCAATAGCCCTTATGGCTGCAGGTGCCACTTATATGGCAGTACAAAAGGGTTTTGAAGGGTGCACATGTTTCACCATGAATGCAGTGATTAGAATGGCTTATGGGCCTGGATCCTCCTCTCCATAGTTCACTAACCCACGCCTAAGACCACTTAAGCCACCTCTGTGCAGCTGTACTAGGCTTTCCTATGCCAGGCTGCCAGGTGCTGATGTTCTAGAGGCAGATGTGTATGTTTTTATTACGACTTTTATGGTATTGGGGGGGGGGATCAATGATCACTGGGGCGGTGTTTGGGGGTCTGTACGTTTGTCTGCAGTGCTTATCTGGTCACTTTGGATACCTTTTTGCCACTTAGACCTGTTTTTACAACTTCCGTCCAGGCAGCCTCATTAAAATTTCGGTTTTACTTGCATTACGACTAAGTTTAGATCAGCCCACGTCCCGCCCTCACCACTCCTAAAACGCCCCTTTTAGCTCTGGTCGTACAGCTGCACTGACAAGACCTAAGTCATTTTTAGGTACGTCTAAAACCCCATTTCGATTATCAGCACTTGGATAGCTTGTCTTTTAGATCGTCCAAGTACTGATTTAGATGGGGTTTTTAAATGTATTTATTTTTTCATTATGAGCCCCTTAATGTTTAAAACTTTTATTATTACATTTTCAGCTGCTCAAGTCATAGTGTAATCATGTGTCATTATTGTATTTGTACAGGTTGTCTTTTCAGATGAGTGTACAATGCAAATCCTTGATGATCATGCTCAATTGGTGAATAGATACCCTGGAGAGGAATTCAACAAAGACTGTGTAGTTCAGACAGGCAAACATCCACGTTCTGTGATTTTGTGGGGAGCAATTAGTGTGCACGGCCTAAGCCAGTTGCACATTGTTGAGGGGACTATGCGGCAGGACCAGTATCGGAAGATTCTTGAAACACAGCTTTTTCCCCAAATAGAAGCTTGGTATAGTGAAACCTTGAAGAAAGATTTCCTCTTTCAACAACACAATGCTCCCTACTATACTGCTACGAAAATTAAGAACTTCTTGGCCAAAAAACAAGTGAAACTTCTGGACTGGCCAGGAAGCAGTGCAGACATGAATCCTATCGAGAATGTCTGGAAAATGTTGAAGGACAAGATGCATGACTACACAGTCACAAACGAACAACAGCTAATAGAGAGACTGATACAAGGATGGTTCCACAATGAGAATATCAAAAAGTGTGCAAGGAATATGATTGAAGGCATGCCAGATCGAATAATGGCAGTGATAAAGGCACATGGTGGATGGACAGAGTATTGACATTATGCCAACTACTATCAAAATTTTACATACAATTTGAGAAGTATTCTAATAATTGTTAAAAGATCTTCTTTTTAATGTATTAAACATGTTTTGTTGTTAAATTTTACACCCTTCTGTATTTTGCAATGAAATATCTTGTTATTTTCAATAGAAACAACTTGTTATAAAATGCAGAATAATTAGGCTAACACTGTAAAATGAAAATAATAATAATAACTTTATTCTTGTATACCGCCCATCCATAAAAGATCCGGGCGGTTCACAAAGAAGAAGAACTGTACAATCAGTGAAATATACATAAGTTCAGAAAAAACCATAATAAAATACAGTTAAGAACAAACTTATGTAACAAACTTATCAAACAAGTGTGTTTTTAAAAACTTTCTAAAAACATTATAAGAATACATTTTGAAAGATCAAGGGGCTTAACCAAAAGTTCATATTTCCTAATTGAAAGGCAAATGTCTTATTTAAAAATCTCTTATAACGACAAGCCTGAACAGAAGGGTACATAAACATGAAATTATAACGAGTATTTTTTAATGATCTATAAAAGTTGAATTGAGAGGCTAAGTATTCCGGAGCCAAATCGAAAAGGGCTTTAAAGCAAAGACAGCCTAATTTTAAAAGAATGCATGCCTCCAAAGGTAACCAATGTAATTGCCGATACAAAGGACTGATATGGTCGTATTTCTTTAGGCCAAAAATTAGGCGCCCCACTGTATTCTGTAGGGTAGTCTGGGTCAAAGATAGCTTTTAATGTCATTTTTATTATAATTACAGATCAGTTATTGTCCTTTATAGATAGCTCACTGTGTGGTCTGGAATATTTATGTCAATATATAAGAACATGAGATTAGCCTTATTGGGTCAGACCAATGGTCCATCAAACCCAGTAGCCAATCCTCACGGTGGCTAATCCAGGTCACTAGTACCTGGCAAAAACCCAAAGAGTAGCAATATTCCATGCTACCAGCAGTGGCTTCCCCCATGTCTGTCTCAATAACAGACTATGAATGCAATACTCCAGGTGAGGTCGCACTATGGAGCAATACAGAGGCATTATAACAGTCTTGTTAACCATCCTTTTTTTAAATAATTCTTAGCATCTTGTTTGCCACCACACATTGGGCAGAAGGTTTCATCATATTGTCTACAATGACACCCAGATCTTTTTCTTGGGCACTAACCCTCAAGGTGAATCCTAACATCTGCGATTTGGGTTATTCTTCCCAATGTACATCACTTTGCATTTGTCTACATTAAATTTCATCTGCCACTTGGATTGCCAGTCTTCTAATTTCCTAAGGTCTGCCTGCAGTATATCACAATTTGCATGCAATTCAACAACTTTGAACAGTTTAGTGTCATCTGCAAATTTAATCATCTCACTCGTTCCAGTTTCCAGATCATTTATAAATAAGTTAAATAGCATCAGTCTTAGTACACATCCCTGCAGCACTCCACTGTTTACTCTCGTCAATTGAGAAAAATTACTATTTAACTCTACCCTCTGTTTTCTAGCTAATAACTAATTCCTAATCCACAACTGAACTTTGCCACCTATCCCATGACTCTTTATTTTTATTAGGAGTCTCATGAGGCACTCAAAAGCTTTCTGAAAATCTAGATAACACTGAATCAACCAAATCTGAATTTTGGGTTACAATTCAAGTACTACAGTTTCCCTTTGTCCAAGAAGGCTCACAATTTAAGTTGTACCCGAGGCAATGAAGGGAGAAATGGTCCATCTAAAATCACCAGGAGGGATTTGAACCCTTCAAAATAGGAATATATGCTGGGGTACCTGATCATCCTTGGGATTTGAACCCAGACTCTTGGGAAGATGGCAAAGTGTCTTTAACCACTGAGCCAACCCCATATTTAAAAGAAATCCAGTAGAAAGCATATTTGTCCATGTCTTGAAAGGTCACTTAATTTTAGTGTGTAATTCGAAGTTCCAGATTTGTGTTCATTTTATCCCTTTGTCTCAGAGTTACAATAGGAGCTGTTTACTGGAGTGCGTTGTCCTGCAATAAGGAGCACTGTTAGTAATAGACCCTGCTAATCTTATTGGGGTCTGTTTTGTTAACAGTATGGTCCATGTGCTGTTTTGTAGCATAAGCATAGTATAAAAACTTTGACTTGCAAATGCTATAGGCAAATAGCATGGAAATAGGTTAAGCGTAAACAATGGGTACTAATGTGGGAGCCCCTTGGATCTGTATTACTGGCAACTTTCTTTTGCATGAAAACTTTTATTAGTACTTGTCGGATTGCATGCACATACATTCATGTATATGGTAGAAAATTCAGTTGAGTGCTAACATGTCAGCAACTAGCACTTACTCTATTCAGCACATCTGTCTTCAGCTCAGTTAATTTTTTGAGGGGGGTACCCATGCTCTTTATGAAAGCCAGAAAAAAGTTGTGGCTTTCTATTTTTACAGTAAAGGGAGTAAATAGGCAAGAAAAATCTTCACATTTACCAATGAAGAATGGCAGCTAAGTTAGGCACCTCGCTTAATAAGTATATTGGCTTCAATTATGAAATTTAATAAGCTCTTAATTTAAAAAATTAATTGGGTGGTAGGCACCTAACTACAAAGTAGATGTAGATGTGTGTAGTGGCAGAGAAGGACTTAAGTGCGATTCTCTAAAGTACTTGGGCGCCTATAATGTAGACTTTTAAAACCTTAGCCTACATTGTAAGAGCCTAAGTTTTTGTTAGGCACAATTCTGTAATGGATGCCTAAGTGTGATTTACATGAAATAGGTGCCTAACTTTAGGCATCTGTCTAGGCACCCAATTACAGAATCCATTAGTCCTAAAAATATGAGTTATAAGCAATTTTAAAAGCTGTAACAGTATTATACATATGATTTAATTTCTGTAATGCATTATTCCCCCCTCCCCCTTTTTACAAAACCATAGCACGGTTTTTAGCTTCAGTTGCGGCGAAAACAGCTCCGATGCTCATAGAATTCCTATGAGCGTCGAAGCTATCATCAAGGCCAGCGCTAAAAACTGCTCTACAGTTTTGTAAAAGTGGGGTATATGTCCAGACGTATACATGTAATAAAAAGGGGAAGCTGGGGAACATTCCAAATATAGTGTCTTTTATGCATGTAGATTATATGGGACTCATTGTCAAAAAAGAAGGTCTAAGCAGCATAAAGTAGCACGTGGATGTTTTTCGTGCTAAAATGTCAAAGTGCTGATTTTTAAATCTGACTTTCTGGATGTCTTGCTAGGCTTCTTAGCCGCTGTGTGTCCAAAGTTCGAGGGGGGGTGTTTTATGGGCGGGCTTTGGGCATGCTTAGCACTTGAATGTCTTACAGAATCACACCTAGTGGTGCTTAAGTGCTGGTTGCCATTGAATCCTTAGGCACACTCCTTTAGGCCAAGAAAACCCTGGCCTAAATGGCAGTGCACCTAAGTCAAACCACACCCAAAATCTGCCTCTAACCACGTCTACTTGCTGGTAGGTGCCTCTGTAGATGTCAACCTCAAAGTGTTAAGCACCTACCAGCTAATTATTTTTTTAAATGATGCTTTCAATTAATGGTGCCAAATAAGCCAATCAAGAAAATTAAGTTTGGCACACTTGCCAATCTAGCCACCAGCTTGGGTGTCGTTTTTAGAATCTGGGCCTTACTGCCTACAAAATGGGTGGTGGTAAGGGCTCACATGCTAATATTTGTTATCAGTCACGTGCTAATGGCAACATTGGCGCATGGCCATTAAATCAGAAAATGGAAAATGTACGGTTTGTACATTGGCCATCTTCATTGATGGCGGAAGATCCAATATGTTCTCTAGAGTCTAATGATTTGATTCATGTATCATATATATTATCCATAATAATGTTTTGGAAACATGAACATTTTTCAAAAAAAGAAAAATTGGAAAATCTGCCATTTTCCAGCTATGGCAAAAGTGGTCTTAACACATGGGAAACACCTGCTTAAGGGTATTCTAAGGTCACTTTTTGCAATAGCTTTGTAAAAGTACCCCATAATGATGTACAGATTTCTTATATTTTTCAGCAGCAGCTTCATATTTTGTATGTTAAAAACACTTTATCCCTTAGGATGACTTTTAAGACCAAAGATGATAATATCTCTTTGAATTTCTTACTAGAGGCAGAAAAAATTCCAAGCAATAATTTGAAGAGTAAACTGAGAGTGGATATTCAGTAATAGCTTAATCCTTTTCCATGCCCTCATCCAAAATTTCCTTGTATTGTTAAGTGGTGTGGTTGCGACGTTCGTCCACTGGAAGGCATGGAGTTAAAGAATAACAAATACCCAAAGTTGGTACCTTTTTCTTGGACTCACTTAAAACATGTCTTGTTCTTCCTCAGGAAGCTGGCACTGCCAGAAACTACAAGTGAGTCATAAAATACAACAGAATTTAAATCTAAAGGAAAAGCAGATTGGATGTGTTAGAGTGATAAGAAGGTAACAGTGTGTTGAATGTTATGTTTTTACATGCGTGTTCCAAAATGTTTTGATTGTTTTATCTTTACAAGTCTTAAATGTCCCTGGATTGTGTTGAAGTTGCCTTTTACATTACATTACATTAGGGACTTCTATTCTGCCTATACCTTGCAGTTCTAGGCGGATTACAAAAGAGCTAACTGGACATTTCCAGTGAAGTTACAACAGTTTTGGGGGGGGGTTGTTACAAGGGAGGAGAGGTACCTGGATTAATTCTGGAAGAACTTGCAAATTGGATATTAAATTGACTGTACGTTACTGTGTGATATAACAAATAGATTACAGTTAGAGTACAAATAAGATTACGTTACATTTCAGGGATCTGAATACTTGGTTGATGTTTTGGGGAGGAAGAGATTATTTAAGTGGAGGTTTTGGAGGAGAATTTATCTAGGTGGAGGGGGAAGGGTTGGGTTAAGATATCTGGATAAATTTTTTGAAAAGTAGGGTTTTGATTTCTTTTCGAAAAGTTTTGAAGTCGCCCGTTGCCGTCAACAGGTTGGAGATGGAGTGGTTAAGTTTTTTAGTCTCTCGATTTATATTTTGCAGTGGTCAGGTTCTGTAAAATGCTTTCCAGTGGAGCTACTGTCTTTGTGGCTATGTAGATTTATTTTTGTCTAATTCACAGCCTCCTTTTGCTACCATATGATCTCTTTTCACATTTTCCGCATTGAGTAATATACTTACATGCTGTTGCTGCAGAAATATATGTAGCAAGATTCCTATCCCTGAGTGGAAACTAGTATTCATTATTTTCTGAACATTTTAATCTTCATTCCTATTTTATGTAGAGGAAACTAGTTCCTAAAAATGTGCTAATAACAGCACAGTGGTTCTCAACCTTTCTTCTGTTGAGACATATCTGACCAGCATTGTTCATGTGTGTGACACACTGAACACTACAATTCAAAGCTGAGTACATTTTTAACCTTTCCCTTTTTCCTATATATCATTTAATTGATGATAACAGTGATACAAAGTATATTCAGAAGCAATGGTGTTGACTACCTGGAAGAAAGGCCTGGAGGCCTGCAACAATTCCATTTGGGTGTAGTTAGAAGAAGTAAGGACTAGTTATGGAGATTTCAAGCACCTGACTTCTGGATTATCAATTCTCCCTGATCTGCTGTACACATGGTTGTTAAGGAAAGCACAAGTTTGGTGCCAAATGTTTGGTGACATACCTTCCATCTCTTGGTGGCACGCCAGTGTGTCCTGACACACAGATTGAGAGCTACTGCATTAGCCCAGTGTCTCTCAAACTGTGCGCCACAGCACAGTGGTGTGCCCCGAAGAGATTCCAGGTGTGCCATGAGAGATTCCAGAATTTTACTTTATGTTTAAAAATTCCCTTCATAAGTATACACTAGAATAGATGACATATATGTTGCATACGCAAGAGGCGTGCATAAGGATACAACTGCCCAGCCAAGTATTATTCTTTGATGTGATTGGCCCTTGAAAACTAATGACAAGTAATTTTAGTTTTACTTTTTATGCAGTAGTTATCCAAACTTATGCAACAAAGCAATCAAAGCTTTGTTACCATTTGGATCTTTGCAAACATGGATTTTCAGTTCTGACACAAATTAAATCGAAAAAAGGAGAATGACTGCAGATGGTAGATGATGAAATGTTTGCTTGTCGACTATCGAGCTGCGCTTTGAGTCAATTTGCTCTCAAAACCAAGCACATCCATTGCATTGATCAGCAATTCTATCTACTTTAGTTTCACCGTTGTTACCCATACCTAGCTTAAAGTACTTTAAATAAATCTCAGATTTTTTTGTTGATTTTGTGAATCATTATTATTGAGTCTTCTTGATTATTGTAATATTGTCTATCTGACAATCACCAAGAAAGAACTAGTGAGACTATTATTGATACAAAACACAGCGGTTAGACTGATCTACGGTTTGAAGAAGTATGATCATGTCACACCGTTTTATTGTGAGCTGCATTGGCTGCCTGTGGAGGCTCGGGTTTTGTTTAAGCTGGGTTGTTTCTGTTATAAGGCTTTATATGGTACAGCCCCCCTTCCCCCCTCTATTTGGTTAATAGAATTTTCATAGCTTCATACACACATAGCAGAAAAAACCTATGCCCTGTTTAACTTCCCTTCCGTACAGGGTTACAAAAGCAAAAAATTTCTTAATCACACTTTAGCATTTCAGGCAGCTTCTCACGATAAGGAATTTCGAACACTTGTTCATAGCTTACTCTTACAAACATTTAGAACATAGCTGAAGACTTACGGTTACGCGGTTAATAAGCACAATATTATATTATGAATCTAATTTAGTTGCCATCAACCAGCATTAAAAGAAATATTGACTGCTGCTAGTTCAATATTTGGCATCGTCATCATCAACTATATTTGATATTCCACAAAGTTTAAGAAGTTTACAATAAATCCAAATAAAATAAGAACGACAAAAGAGACACTGGAGGCTACAAAAGAGTAAAAAGTACAATCCTTAATGCTGTCGGTAGAACAATATATTTAAAGAAAAGGGGAAGAGACAGGAAACAAGCGTACAAAAATGATGACTGGGAGACTCACAAGGCACAAACCAATGATGTCATATTCCCTAAACTATCATTTTGAAAGTAAGACCTGGGCATAGTAAGTTTTGAATACAGATGTAAATTGGGTAAATGACACTTCTGAACAGATATAAATGGTAATCTGTCTCACAGCATTGGACCTACAACCTGAAAGTAAGCGCAACAAACAAAGTCTGAATCTGCATATGAGTAGGAACCAGAAATAGATGCTGCCGAGAAGAGCATAGAGAACATTGTACAAAAATGAAGGAACACCAGTAGAAGAATCTTAAATGGAATGCATTTGGGCTGCAAAACCCCAAAGGAACGGTACAGTTTAGGGGGTGAAAAACTTATTTGCACGACAGAAGAGTGGGACTTGGGTGTGATTGTATGGGATGATCTTAAGGTGGCCAAACAGGTTGAAAACATGACAGCGAAAGCTAGAAAGATGCTAGGGTGCATAGGAAGAGGTATGGCCAGTAGGAAAAAGGAGATATTGATGCCCCTGTATAAAACTGGTGAGACTCCATTTAGAATATTGTATACAATTCTGGAGACCGCACCTTCAAAAAGGTATAAAAAGGATGGAGTCAGTCGAGAGGATGTCTACTAAAATGGCAGTCTTCATCATAAGGCATAGGGGGACAGTCTTAAGATCTCAATATGTATACTTTAGAGGATAGGCGGGAGAGGGGAGATAGGATAGAGACATTTAAATTCCTACATGGCATAAATGCGCATGAGTTGAGTCTTTCATTTGAAAGGAACCTCTGGAATGAGAGGGCATAGGATGAAGTTAAGAGGTGATAGGCTCAGGAGTAATGTAAGGAAATACTTTTTTACAGAAAGGGGGGTAGATGCATGGAACAGTCTCCTGGAAGAGGTGGAAACGGAGACTGAATTCAAGAAAGCATGGGATAGGTACGTGGAATCTCTTAGAGGAAGAGGTAACGGTTACTGCGGACAGGTAGACTGGATGGGCCATTTAGCCTTTATCTGCCATCATGTTTCTCCCTGTGTCATTCTCTATTCTGGGAATTATGCATGTAATTGGCAACCTTTATAGAATAGTGTCTAGTGCACATTCCTGCACAACTATCAATTATTGGTGCCTTTGAGGTACATAAGTGGCATGTACATCTAGGTGCCAGTGTATACAATTACCTCCAATATATGTAAAGCAGTGGTGCAGTTTACAAAAGTCCTGCTCTGCACATAAAACAGACTTTTCATTTGGAAAAAAACTTTATAAAAATTACCCTCCTCTCCCCATTATTTCCTGCCAAAATATCTCTATACTCTGGCCAAAGGATGTCTAGAAAATGTAGAGAGTGATAAAATAAAGTTTATTGATGTTACAAAACTGTGTGAAGAAAAACATAACGCTCTTGCTCCATTCTGCCACCTGCTGGCTCATCCTCTCCTCTGGAAATTCTATTCATTTGATTTACTTGTTAAGATTTATTAATTGCCTCTGTGGAGACATTCACCCAAGGCTGGATGTAACAGGTGAAGCTTGAAATAGGCAACTTAAATTTATATTGATAGTAAAATGACCAAATGGCAGCATGATAAACAATTAGAATAATGACTGTTCATGTCCTTATGCGGTAACAGAAGGACGAAGGGAAATAGCTAGTTAGGAAATGCATCTTTTTGTGTCAAATGTTTAATAAAACTTTCCAGCTGAATAGTCAATGCCTGATAGTGTGTTCCTAATTATTCTTAGAAATGATAGAGAGCTGGTATGTAGTGATTTATGCTCACAAATCATTCCCTCCCTCACTGAAGCTAAAACATCATGCTTTGTCTTTTGTTCTCTGGGTCGCAGTGATGCACCCATGTCTCGTCACCAGTGACAATTCTCTCCAGAATACTCAGATCTTCTTCATACCGTCTCAGGAACTGGGTCGCAACATCCACACGCTGTTGCTTGTGCAGATCAGTAAGCTGTTTGGGAACCCATCGTGCGCAGACTTTTCTGTGTCCCAAGTCATCATGCATCATGGCAAATGCAGATCCATAGTTGATATCCAAATTTGCAGCCAACTGAGACACCATTGTCCATCGGTCTTCTCTAATCAAGGCATCAATGTGCTCGTGTGCATGATGTTGATGGGTGATTAGAGCGACCTTTGTCGCTTTGACCTGTTCTTCCCACTTTAAACCTTTTTACCCATTCATAAACCTTTCATTGATTCATGGAGTTATGTCCATACTGAGTCAATATCTGATGGCGAATTTCCACAGGTTTCACTCCCTCTGCCCAAAGAAAACGCTCTACTGTACATTGGTCTTTAATGGTGCAATCTTGCAACAGAGCGTCCATGTTCCTGATCTTATGGCTGCCACATGACTAAAGGCCGAGTGCAGCACTGTGCGTGGATGAACTCTCCAACAGGCAATGTACGAGGACGTACATATGTTGCATTTTGCTAGCACTGTTCTAGTTATCGTGTAATTTAACAATTGCCTTTAATTTTTGATTCACCCTTGTAGATTACATTTCCAAAATTATGCATGTTATTTTCAAACAAAAAAAAACCCCAGCGTTAAAAACAGGTCCATACCTACTTTTGATTTGAAAATTGGTTCAAAGTTTCTGGCTAAAAACATGCCCGAGGACTTTGTCCTGCTGCAAACATAGAAACATGCTGGCAGATAAAGGCCAAATGGCCCATCTAGTCTGCCCATCTGCAGTAACCATTATCTCTTTCTCTCTCCGAGATCCCATGTGCCTATCCCAGGCCCTTTTGAATTCAGACACAGTCTCTGTCTCCACCACTTCTTCTGGGAGACTGTTCCATGCATCTACCACCCTTTCTGTAAAAAAGTATTTCTTTAGATTACACCTGAGCCTATCACCTCTTAACTTCATCCTATGCCCTCTCATTCCAGAGTTTCCTTTCAAATTAAAGAGACTCGACTAATGCACATTTACATTGCATAGGTATTTAAACGTCTCTATCATATCTCCCCTCTCCCGCCTTTCCTCCAAAGTATACAGATTGAGATCTTTAAATCTGTCCCCATACCATTTTAGTAGCCTTCCTCTGGACCGACTCCATCCTTTTAATATCTTTTTGAAGGTGTAGACTCCAGAATTGTACACAATACTCTAAATGAGGTCTCACCAAAGTCTTATACAGTGGCATCAATACCTCCTTTTTTCTACTGGCCATACCTCTCCTTATGCAACCTAGCATCCCTTCTAGCTTTTGCCATCACCTTTTCAACCTGTTTGGTCACCTTAAGATCATCACATCCAAGTCCCGCTCTTCTGTCGTGCACATAAGCTCTTCACTCCCTAATCTGTACCGTTCCCTCTGGTTTTTGCAGCCCAAATGCATGGCCTTGCATTTCTTAGCATTAAATTTTAGCTGCCAAATTTCAGACCATTCTTCAAGCTTTGCCAGGTCTTTCTTCATGTTATTCACATCATCCGGAATGAGAATTTCTTCCTAAATGCTTAAACTATAATATCAGGGGATGGGAGAAGCAGAGGGCAACATGCCTAGCTGAGTACAGTATTTGAATGCTACATTTTATTTTGTTAATGTTTTTTTATTGTAAGTTCCTTTACAGCAAACTGCTCAGATCACTGGTGGATCTTCTTGAAACTCATTCTTCCACCGTAGTTGTTATTTCTGTTAACAAATCCTCTTTATGATAGATTTGCTGGCCTCCAGCCCTTGTGATACAAAGAGCAGCCATTATTTATGTAAAAGAGATTCAAAACACAAGCTTTACAAACAAAGAGTTCTTTTGCAGATGAAAACAAGCCTTGTTAAAAGTCACAAACCTATGCATCTGCCCGTTCCAGTTCTGGAGCAAGCCAAAAAATCTTATTTGGAAAAAATAATGTCTCAGCAGAGGGAGCATGGGACAGGAAACACTGTACATAGATAATCTCCACCCCAAGGCTACCACAATAGTGCAGAGTCTATATCAATAATGTTACAGGATAAAAGTTAAGGATGTAGATCTGTGTTTTTTAAACTTTGTCCTGGAATACCCCCTTGCCAGTCAGGGTTTCAGGATATCCACAATGAGTAGGCATGGAAGAAATTTGCATATAATGGAGGCAGTGTATGCAAATCAAGTTTATGCATATTCATTGTGAATATCCTGAAAACCTGACTACATGCAACTCTCTCTCATAAGAACATAAGAAGTTGCCTCTGCCGGGTCAGACCAGGGGTCCATCGCGCCCAGCAGTCCGCTCCTGCGGTGGCCCATCAGGTCCATGACCTGTAAGAGATCCTTTGTCTAAAACCCTTTAATCCCCATTTTTCTTCTATCTATACCCTTTCATGATCCTATCTCTACCTCTATCTATATCTCTCAACCCCTGTATCCTTCAGGAACTTGTCCAATCCCTCTATGAATCCCCTTAATGTACTCTCTCCTATCACATGCTCCAGAAGCGCATTCCAGGTGTCCACCACCCTCTGAGTGAAGAAAAATTTCCTAGCATTTGTAACTAGAATTTCCTAGCATTTGTAACTAGAATGCTCATCCCTTATAATACCCCCCGGTCGCTTCGGTCAATATCTCAAAACCTCTTAACCATCCCTTCACTGAAAATTGTAGGCACTAGAAGACATGATAGGTTTTCGGTAATGGCCCCTCAACTGTAGAACTCACTACCTCAGTTTATTAGAGAAGAAAAAGATCTTCCTTCCTTTAAAAAGTCTTTAAAAACCTATCTGTTTAAAGACGCATTTAACATTTGATCACTAGACCTCCGACCATATGCTTTAGGTCCTTAACTTTTTACCCTCCCTCTCGTCTTTTTCCTTTTTGTTTATTCTCTCTAACAAAGAATTGTAACTTTTCCCCTTTACCCTCCACGACTCATGTTTGTCTTAATTTTGTAAGTTTTATGTGATTGTGTATGTTTTCACATCTATGTTTTTAGGAAATTGTACATCGCTTAGCAAATTGAATAAGCGATTCATCAAATATTAATAAAAACTTGAAACTTCTAAACCTGTCCCCTTGTTCTTGTAGGTCCCAATAGGCTGAAGAATATGTCCCTTTCCACCTTCTCTATGCCCTTCATGATCTTGTAAGTCTCTATCATGTCTCCTCTGAGTCTTCGCTTCTCCAGGGTGAAGAGCCCCAACCTTTCTAGCCTCTCTGCATACGAAAGGTTTTCCATACCTTTTATCATTTTTGTCGCTCTTCTCTGAACCCTCTCAAGTATCTCCATGTCCTTCTTTAGGCACGGCGACCAATATTGGACACAGTACTCCAGATGTGGTCGTACCATCGCGCGGTACAGCAGCATGATGACTTCCTTCGTTCTGGTTGTAATACCCTTCTTAATACCCAACATTTTGTTTGCCTTCTTCGAGGCTGCTGCACATTGTACCATTGACTTCATTGTTGTGTCCATCAGCACACCCAAGTCTCTTTCAAGGTTACTTCCCTCTAGTACTAATTTGGTAGCTGAACATCGGGTTCTTTTTTCCTATATGCATGACCTTGCATTTCCCTACATTGAAGTTCATCTGCCATTTATTCGCCCACTCCTCCAGTTTGTTCAGGTCCCTTTGTAGATCCTCACATTCCTCCGTAGTTCTAACCCTGCTACAGAGTTTAGTGTCATCCGCAAATTTTATAACTTCACACTTCGTCCCCGTTTCCAGGTCATTAATAAATACATTGAACAGCAGCGGTCCGAGTACCAACCCCTGCGGAACTCCACTCGTGACCCTCCTCCAGTCCGAGTAGTGACCCTTCACTCCAACCCTCTGCCTTCTGCCTGCCAACCAGTGTTTGACCCATCTGTGTATGTCTCCTTCCACCCCGTGGTTCCACAGCTTCCTAAGTAGCCGCTCATGGGGTACCTTGTCAAAGACCTTTTGGAAGTCCAGGTAAATGATGTTTACGGGTTCCCCTTTGTCCAACTGACTGTTTACCTCCTCAAAGAAGTGCAGTAAGTTTGTTTGGCGTGATCTTCCTTTGCAGAAGCCATGTTGGCTCACTTTCATTAGCCCATTTTTGTCGATGTGTTCACAGATGCTGTCCTTTATCAGTGCTTCTATCATCTTGCCTGGAACTGATGTCAAACTTACCGGCCTGTAGTTTCCCGGGTCTCCTCGCGACCCCTTTTTAAAGATAGGTGTAACATTTGCTATCTTCCAGTCCTCCGGGATATTGCCAGTTTTCAAGAATAGGTTGCAAACTCATTGGAGTATTTCCGCTAACTCATTTCTTAGTTGTTTTAGTACCCTAGGGTGGATATCCTGAAAGCCTGACTGGCTGGGAGTTCCCCTAGGACATGGGTGTCAAAGTCCCTCCTGGAGGGCCACAATCCAGTCGTGTTTTCAGGATTTCCCCAATGAATATGCATGAGATCTATTTGCAAGCACTGCTTTCATTGTATGCTAATAGATCTCATGCATATTCATTGGGGAAATCCTGAAAACCCGACTGGATTGCGGCCTGAGGAGGGATTTTGACACCCCTGGCTTAGAGGAAAGGCAGTATGTTTAAAGCAGGGGTCTCAAGGTCCCCCTTGAGGGCCACAATCCAGTCGGGTTTTCAGGATTTCCCCAATGAATATGCATGAGATCTATGTGCATGCACTGCTTTCAAAGCATATTCATTGGGGAAATCCTGAAAACCCGACTGGATTCGGCCCTCAAGGAGCTACTTTGGGGACCCGTGCCGTACAGCCTCTGGAGAGGGGCTTTGATGAGAGCTTCAGTAGTTGGAGACTCTTACCCAGCCATCATCAAACCACAGACTATAGAAGACTGCCCAGCACTAGCGGGCTAGAATTGATAATAATAAACTAAACTAGCCTTCTTCCCCAACTACTGAAGATGCCATCTAAACACCTTTAAGTTTGTTTGGGTCTATTCTCTTTCTATACAGGATTCTTCTGTGCTAATCCCAAACATTTTTAGATTCCATTACTGTTTTCATTTCTACCACCTCCATGGGAGGGCATTCTAGCCATCTACCACCCTCTTTATGAAAAAGTACTTCCTGATGTTATTCCTGAGACAGCCCCCCTGTAACCTCAGCTTATGTCTTCAAGTTCTACTACCTTCAAATATTTGAATGTCTGGATCATATCACTTCTATCTCTCCTTTCCTCCAGGATATACATCTTCATGTCATTAAGTCTCTTCTCATAGCATTTTTGTCACTTTTCTATGAATTGCGTGGAGTTACTACTCCAGTCTGATGTGAATGATTTTTTGTCAATTGCAAGATTTGTTTTTAATTACAGTGGTGCCTCGCATAACGGACGCCTCGCACAGCGAACGCTGCGCACAACGAACTTTATGTCTTGATCCGTACAACGAACTTCGTTTCACACAACGAAGTCGCCCGAGCTGCATCCTTCCGCGCAGGCACTGCGCTTAACTGCCCTCTCTCCGCCTGGTTCCCTCTTGCCCCCCCCCCCGACTCCCCGACACGATCGGGGCAAAAAGGAGCCCAAGCCCTCTTGCCCCGCCGATTCCCCAACTCCCCACACAATATCGGGCCAGGAGGGAGCCCAAGTCCTCCTGGCCACGGCGACCCCCTAACCCCACCCTGCACTACATTACGGGCAGGAGGGATCCCAGGCCCTCCTGCCCTCGACGCAAACCCCCCCTCCTCCCAACGACCGCCCCCCCCAAGAACCTCCGACCGCCCCCCCAGCCGACCCGCGACCCCCCTGGCCGACCCCCACGACACCCCCAACCCCCTTCCCCGTACCTTTCTGTAGTTGGCCGGACAGACGGGAGCCAAACCCGCCTGTCCGGCAGGCAGCCAACGACGGAATGAGGCCGGATTGGCCCATCCGTCCCAAAGCTCCGCCTACTGGTGGGGCCTAAGGCGCCTGGGCCAATCAGAATAGTCCCGGGAGCCTTAGGTCCCTCCTGGGGGCGGGGCCTGAGGCACATGGGCCCAACCCGACCATGTGCCTCAGGCCCTGCCCCCAGGAGGGACCTAAGGCTCCCGGGCCTATTCTGATTGGCCCAGGCGCCTTAGGCCCCACCAGTAGGCGGAGCTTTGGGACGGATGGGCCAATCCGGCCTCATTCCGTCGATGGCTGCCTGCCGGACAGGCGGGTTTGGCTCCCGTCTGTCCGGCCAACTACAGAAAGGTACGGGGAAGGGGGTTGGGGGTGTCGTGGGGGTCGGCCAGGGGGGTCGCGGGTCGGCTGGGGGGGCGGTCGGAGGTTCTTGGGGGGGCGGTCGTTGGGGGGGGGTGGGGTTTGCGTCGAGGGCAGGAGGGCCTGGGATCCCTCCTGCCCGTAATGTAGTGCAGGGTGGGGTTAGGGGGTCGCCGTGGCCAGGAGGACTTGGGCTCCCTCCTGGCCCGATATTGTCGGGGAGTTGGGGAATCGGCGGGGCAAGAGGGCTTGGGCTCCCTTTTGCCCCGATCGTGTCGGGGAGTCGGGGGGGCAAGAGGGCTTGAGCTCCCTTTTGCCCCGATCGTGTCGGGGAGTCGGGGGGGCAAGAGGGCTTGAGCTCCCTTTTGCCCCGATCGTGTCGGGGAGTCGGGGGGGCAAGAGGGCTTGAGCTCCCTCTTGCCCCGATCGTGTCGGGGAGTCGGGGGGGGCAAGAGGGCTTGAGCTCCCTCTTGCCCCGATCGTGTCGGGGAGTCGGGGGGGCAAGAGGGCTTGAGCTCCCTCTTGCCCCGATCGTGTCGGGGAGTCGGGGGGGGGCAAGAGGGCTTGAGCTCCCTCTTGCCCCGATCGTGTCGGGGAGTCGGGGGGGGGCAAGAGGGCTTGAGCTCCCTCTTGCCCCGATCGTGTCGGGGAGTCGGGGGGCAAGAGGGCTTGAGCTCCCTCTTGCCCCGATCGTGTCGGGGAGTCGGGGGGGGCAAGAGGGCTTGAGCTCCCTCTTGCCCCGATCGTGTCGGGGAGTTGGGGGGGGGGCAAGAGGGCTTGAGCTCCCTCTTGCCCCGATCGTGTCGGGGGTGCCAGGGACCACACGGAGTCACCCACCGTACCACCCGATTCGGGTAAGCGCAGGTATCGGTGGGTGGCTTATTTGCGGGGGGGTGCCTTATTTTACATTTTTTTCTAAAAAGGGGGGGCTGTCTTATTTGATGGCCCTGCCTTATCATCGGGGAAACACGGTAGAAAAAAAAAAAATGAACAGTTAAGTCCCAGTTTTTGCCGCTGAGACTCTGCCCTCTCACTGTAAAATTAGACTCTACTTAGTCTGTCTTTAAATTTAAAAAATGTGTGTTGTTTTAAAAAACAATTATGTTTTTAGATGTATCTAAATAAAAATAATAACCAAAAATTTATCTTTTTTTATGTCATCTTAGCATATTTTATGCTACAGAACGAATTATTTTGTTTTACATGTATTCTTATGGGAAAACGCGTTTCACACAACGAACGTTTCACATAACAAACTTGCTCCTGGAACGGATTAAGTTCGTTGTGTGAGGCACCACTGTATATATGTTTTCTGTCTGGAAACTGCTGAGATTCTAGGCGGTATATAAATTCTTAAATAAATAAATTCTGTTTACGTCCTTCGCAAGATATGGCATCCAAAATTGAACATAGCAGAACAGAGAGGGGAAACAAAGCACAAACCACAGAAATGAAGAAAAAAAGGGCCTCCAAGTCCGGGCAACCAAACTTCATTTATTAGGCCTGACACGGGCCGTGTTTCAGCAAGTCTACCTGCGTCAGGGGTTAGAAAACTTTATGGCTTCCAATTCCACCATACATCAATGATAAAACTTTTAAGATTGCCAAATCCAACCTATAACAACACTGAAACCTCTGAGCAAAACAGCTTCACAAATGTGTCCAAATGCCACACATGCACAGTATAAAATTGAACACAATATTCCAAGTGGGACCTCCCCAACGACTTGTACAGGGGCATCAACACCTCCTTTCTTCTGCTGGTTCTATTCCTCTCTATGCAGCCTAGCATTCTTCTGCCTTGTCACATTGTTTCGTCATCTTGAGATCCTCAGACACCGTCACTCCAAGGTCCCTCTCTTAGGCTGAAATTATCAATCTTTTGCCTTCTAACTTGTATATCTACTTTGGATTTCTGCACTATTTTGCATTAAATTTTAACTAAGTCAATGTATACGTAGTGCAGAGATAAATAATTGAAATTGAACACATAAAATCAAAGCAAGATACGCGGCTAATCCTGTGTTCTGAATGTTCTCATATTGTACCATGTCACGCCAGTTTTATAATGGTCAACTCACATGTGCTCAGAAACACGGAGCTCTCCTTGGGGCTTATCCCTGTTGAAGAGCTCACTGCCCAATCACTGCATATGTATAAGAGGGTAACCCAAAAAATGCTTGTAACTTTTTAACGGCTGGTTTTCTCGACAATACATCATACATGCTTCATAAAATTGTTATTCTTTTGATCTTTTATATTTTATTATTCTTTTGATCTTTTATATTGTTGAGAACACCAGCCGTTAAAAAGTTACAAGCATTTTTTTTTTTTTTTTGTTACCCTCTTATACATTTGCAGTGATTGGGCTGTAAGTTCTCCAACAGGAATAAGTCCCTAGGAGAGCTCTGTGTTTCTGAGCATATGTGAGATGACCATTATATAACTGGTGTGACATGGTACAATATGAGAACATTCAGAACACAGGATTAGTTGCGTATATTAAATTTTAATTGCTACATCTTAAACTATTCTAATTTTTGGAGCTCTCTTCTCATGGTTTCTCCTCCCTCTGGATTGTCCACTCTGTTGGAGATCTTCATGTCATTTGCATAAAAGGCAAACTTTTCCACCTAACCCTTCAACAATGTCTTTCACAAATATATTAAATAAAATCAGTCCCAGTACCGATCCCTGAGGCACTCCAATGCTCATCTTCCACTCCTCCGAGTAAATTACATTTATCACCCACCCTCTGTTGTCTGTCGGTCAATCAGTTTCCAATACAATGCATCACTTTGGGTACTACGTTCAGCCTTCTCAGGTTATTCATGAGTCTTCTGTAAAGAACCATTACAAAGGCTTTGCTGAAATCCAAGTAGATTACAACTAGCGAATGCTCTTTATCCTGTTTTTTGGTCACCCAGTCAAGGAAATCATTCAGATCCATTACTTCCCTTTGGTAAAACCATGTTGCCTCGGATCCTACAACCCATTGGATTCTAGAAAATTAATTATTGCCTCCTTCTGCATAGGGTTTTCATATTTGTAAAATGAAAAAAAGATGGTCCAAGGGAACAGACTCAGAAGCAACATTTGAAAAAAAAGTCTTGATGCATTTAACAACCTCCTAGTAGATGTGATGGAAAAACACTAATGGAATTTAAGACCTGGGATGAGTGCAGAGGTTCCCTTGTAAGGGAATACACCAGGAACAAAACAAGGAATTGGACAGACTGGGTCAGCAGGTTTTACGGCATTTGTTTTCGCACATTTCATCCAATTTCCTTTGTGAGTGATGATTAAATTTTTGCTTTAAACATTTTCCCCTTTTTCTGAACCAGTTACATTTTAACCCTCTGAATTCATAGGTTATCCAAGGAGGAGTTCTTGAAGAGAGCACGTTCAGGGATGGGCAATCTTTATACATAGAGGTCTGCATGAATGCCAGTACTATATCTGGAAGGCTGCAACATTATGTAATTACATTACATTAGTGACTTCTATTCCGCCAATACCTTGCAGTTCTGGGCGGATTACAAAAGAAGATAACTGGACATTTCCAGGAAAATTACGAATTAAGGTGCTGTTTACATGGTTGAGATTTTGCTGGGAGATTTACAAGAGTGGGGATAGTCATGGAGATGTGTTAGGATTTCTTGATAATTTTTTTGAATAACAGGGTTTTGATTTCTTTTCAAAATGATTTGCAGTTGGTCATTGTTGTCAGCATGTTGGAGAGGTGCTGATCTGTCAGAACTGGAAATGCAAGGAGCTCTACATATACCTTCTGTGATAAATGTAAAAATTATGCAAACAAACTGCTAGAGCGGCTATTTTGAAAATACAATTTGTGAAGTGCAGTGTTTAAAATCATCAAAACTCTGGTTAATGATGTTTTTTCTCTGTATACTTCCCATGATCTCATGAACCACATGGCAGGCTGTATTTGACCCATGAGGTACAGGCTGGGGTGAGATTTCAGAGAGCCAGACTGGATGATGCTTGGGGTGTTGGGTTGAGACTTAAGGTGAGGGATAAGACCCTGGGGTGGGGGGGGGGAATGACAGGGGGCTTTAGACTTTGAGGAGGGGGAAATTGGACCTGGGAGGGCTTGAGACTTGGGGAGGAGATCAGACTGGAGAGATTGCAGATGTCAGAAGGCGGTTGCCGCTGTGAGAGTGCTTTATCTTTGAGTGGACCAGCACTGCCGGTGCTCCTGTGCTGTCAATCCAAGTACGACGGTGCTGGGTGGTGAATATAGGGCAGATGCTGGGCACACCCTCTACATTTACCCCCACAGGCTTTGCACTTACCATGTGCTAGTTTTTTCACCTAACACACGTTAAGATCCAAAACTTACTACATTTAAATATAGAGCATTTTACACATATTCCTCCTGTCCATGCCATCTCTGCAGTGGCGTAGTAAAAGGGGGGGGCGAGGGGGGCTGGGCGTTATCTTGCTCAGGGCGCCAGCACCCTCCTCCTCTCCACACCCCCTTCCCACTCCTCCCCCTGCTGCGTGCACACTCCTTCCCCTCCCCCCCCCCTACCTTTTAAACTTTGGTGCGAGCAGCCACCAACTTGTCGTCCGCATCGGATTCAGCGCGCTCTCTGACATCACCTCTGGGACCCGCGCCTAAGGAAGTGGCGCCAAAGCCAAGGTGGGCAGCAAGTTGGTGGTTGCTCGCACCAACGTTAAAAAGGCACGGGGAAGGGGCGCGTGTGGCTGGGGGGCAGGGGAGGGGCACCGCTGCTCACCCTCACTACGCCACTGCCTCTCCACCATCAAAATAGTAGTTGTGATGCTTATGGGGCAAGTGGTGCCACATATATGTGCATCCCTGCATGTATTTCAGAAAAAAAACACTATCCCCCTCTTTTACTAAGGCATGAGAGAATGAATGCTGAAATGTTGGGGCATAGTAATCTATGCAAACTGGTTTGAGGGCCCGTTGACATCTTTTAGTACTTCTCTGTAGTGGTCTTTTTTTTTTTAATTTTCTGGTTTATTTCCTTACACATCCAGGGTGGGTAGGTTTGCAAGATTATTCTATACTATTGTTTTAGCCCGTTACACTAACGGGTGCTAGAGACTCCTCTTCCTCCTGCCCTTGTTCCCTCTGTTAGGCGATTATTTTTTTTTTCCACTCAATTTGAATTCAAGATGGAGGATTGTACTGGGAGTTGTCGCCGAGATCGCCGCTAAAGCTACGGAAGAGCCTCCGCTCACCTCTATATAAAGTCCTTTTTTTTTTTCTTTTTTTTTTCGTTGTAGACTTCCTCCCCCCTCCCTTTCCCCATCCTGTCCCACCTTTCGCTTTTTCAACTCTCTTGCATTTCCCTTTGCACAGTCTTCCTCGTGCTGTGATCGTGCTTCATCCACTCCTTCTCCTGCGCGGGCCACCGGAGCAGAGAGGACGGGGAGGAGGGGGCTGCCACCCAGGGCCGGCGGAGAGGAGCTAGGTGGCTGGAGGAGCAGCAGCAGCCGCCGCCAATCGCAGCCTCCTCGTAAGCTGGTTGCAAGCTCGGGCAGGGATTTTTGAGGTTGCAACCGGAGAGCAGCGAGATGTAATGCTTCCCCGCGCCGTCCCGCCTTCGCCTACCTGGATTTGCTTTTTTTTTTCTTTTAGTTTTCTTCGCCGAAACTTTTGTTTCGTGCATTATGGATGGCATGGTTTGGAGACGGTGTCTTCAGTGAGTGAGGGGGAGCCGCGCCAGGCGTGAAGTGTAAGGGAGCCAGCAAGACTGCAGGGACTGTTGTATGCGCACATGCGTACTCCTGCCGGCAAAGGACCTACAGATCACGGATCACGCAGGTAAGAGTGCGCATGCGCGCTTAGCATTTTATTATAGTAGATAAGAAAAGGTTACTGAAAGAATATGTGCATTAGTGATTTCATTGATTAATTTGGGGGGGATGGGGGTTAAAAATGATCATTCATGTATATCTGTAAGCTGAATATGCTTTCCTTGATACTCCTGTGTATTGCACTGTTAGTACTTGAAAATCAATAAAGAATTTTAAAAAAGGAAAAAACACTTTCCCCCCTCTTTTACTAAGGTATTCTATGCTTTTTAGCGTGCGCTAAACGCTAACGCGTGCATGTTGTCCTATGGATGCGTTAGCGTGTAGCGCATGAGTTGATTTAGTTCACGATAAACGCACGATAAAACGCTTAGCACCCCTTAATAATAGAGCAACTATGTCATTTAAAGGGCAAATGAAACTTAATCTGTGGCCAAAATTTGTCACTTGGTTTTGGCCAAAACTGAAGCTGAAACAAAAATTGACTCCTCACCCAAATCTAACAGCCTCCACTCCCTCTCCTCCTTCGGAATAATAACACCCTGCGCTCCCTCCTCTCTCTCCCTTCCCCTTGAACAACTGTAGTCTCCTCTCACCCCCACACCTACCGTAGACTCTCTGGTGGTCTAGTGGCGTAGTCAGGGCAGAAGCAATCTCCAGTTGCTCCCGTCCATGCCATCTCTGCCATCAAAATAGCAGCAGTGAACGCCAGTGACAGTCTTGTAAGTCTGTCACTTGAGATTGAGGCAGCCATTTTCGAGACTGGACCTGGCATGAACAGTAGCAACTAGGGATTGCTGCTGCCCTGACTATGCTGACCATGGACATTAAAGTAAACCCAGGGGGGCCTATGGGTGGGTCCGGAGGGGGGGGGGGGGGAAGAAGAGAAAGGGAGGGTGAAGCCTTCTCTTGTTTTGGGAGGATAGGAGACGGAAGCACTTTAGGTACACTGCAGTTTTGATTTCAACCAAAAATGCACCAGCATTTTCAGCCAAAATTGAAACAAAGCTGAATTCAGATTTCAAAATATATGAATAGGGGTTACCAATTTAAGTGGAATTTGCTTAAGGTAGAGTGACTAAAATGATATTGCACAAATAGAAAAGTCACTACATCACAATAACAATAATGTTACTTTGTTGCTCATATATTGTTTAGTAGAACTCTGCTCAGAGACATGAAGGCAATTTGTTACGCCTCACCACCCAGTCATTGCAGTGTTCAAACGATATATGTATATAAAGAATGACTTTAGTTGTTATGTTGCTAGCTTTTACAGCTATGCTGAGCTTTTCATCCAAGTAACAAATTATTTGAAAAAATGGCTTGAAAAACTTATCTTTAAAGTGTGGCTGGTTCCGACGTGCCACGTTTCGACCCTGCGTCAGGGAACCGGCAGCAAGAATAGTTACAATGGAGGTGAAAGCTCATGAAAAAACCTGCGCTAACGCTGAAAACTTAAATGCTGTATTTCTAAGAGTGTACAGCGTTTAAGTTTTCAGGGTTAGCGCAGGTTTTTTCATGAGCTTTCACCTCCATTGTAACTATTCTTGCTGCCGGTTCCCTGACGCAGGGTCGAAACGTGGCACGTCGGAACCAGCCACACTTTAAAGATAAGTTTTTCAAGCCATTTTTTCAAATAATTTGTTACTTGGATGAAAAGCTCAGCATAGCTGTAAAAGCTAGCAACATAACAACTAAAGTCATTCTTTATGTAACAAATTGCCTTCATGTCTCTGAGCAGAGTTCTACTAAACAATATATGAGCAACAAAGTAACATTATTGTTATTGTGATGTAGTGACTTTTCTATTTGTGGAATTCAGATTTCAGGCTGGTTTTGGAGCTGAAACCAAAAACAAAATTCAGTCGACCTCTAACATTGGCAGATCCTTTTCTGAACTACTACTAAAACTGTACACGTCACTCTCAACCTGGATGAACCAGTTCTAATTTTTGCAATCCAAAATGGGCCTGCATAGGTTTTCAGCACTAGATGGCACTATAGCCCACATCATGAATTCAATCTATAGGTTAATACAGCAGTAACTGTGAAGGTTGAAATAATTTCAGTTATTTGTGTTACACAGAAACATCTTAAGCTTGCACCTAGCATTTTGATTTAGCAAACGCACAATATAATTGTATTAGTCTAAGAACACAAAAGCAAACAAAACAAAACTGCAGATATGTACAAGACGTAGGCTAATTTTATTAATGACAAAAAATGATATGCAAAAAATAATAATATGCAAACCCTTTTACCAATTACCAATCAAGGGACCCGACACGGTCCGTGTTTCGGACACACCTTCGTCAGGGGTCCATGGTAAAGGTAGAGGGAGAAAACAAAAAAATCACAGAAAAACTGTATAAAGGTAGCAAAAATAAAACAACGTCTCGATCCGTCACTGTAAAAAGCCGTCAAAACGGGTCCCTTGATTGGTAATTGGTAAAAGGGTTTGCATATTATTATTTTTTGCATATCATTTTTTGTCATTAATAAAATTAGCCTACGTCTTGTACATATCTGCAGTTTTGTTTTGTTTGCTTTCAGTTGTTTTTTCTGCAGTTTTAGGTTGGAACTCCTTTTTGTTCTTTTATTAGTCTAAGAACAGCATTATTGGATAAAAAGTTTTGGTCTTGGTTATTTTAATTTGCTTATTTATTCTGTACTAAGTACTACCCTGTTTCCCCGAAAATGAGCCCTAGTATGATTTTTAAAGATGCTCCTAATAGAAGCCCTACCCCCAAATTAAGCCCTAGTTAAGATTGACCCCCGAAGGCCCCCTCCCCCGAATGTCCCCGACTCCATCCCTGACACTGGTGCTGCCTGATTCGCAGAAAAAAATCAGACTCATCAATTCAGCAACCCCCATTCCTGCTGCTTTAGGAGACCTTGGAGCAGAGGTATGTCAGTCTCACGGTGGGAGGATCAGTGGAGTTCTGCTGCACAAGGGGATGGATGAGAGGGGAGGAATGATGCTGCACATGGGAGTGGGGAGGGGGTGGAAAGTGGATGAATTGAGGTAGAGGAAAGGAAGGGAGATATAGATGATTGTTGTACATGAAAAAAATAAGACATCCCCCAAAATAAGCCCTAGTGCATTTTTTGGACCCCAAATTAATATGACACTGTCTGATTTTCGGGGAAACACAGTATATGTGCTGTTAAAAGGTGGTATAATAAGACTCAGCAAATATAACATAATCATACCATGTTTCAAGAAAGCATTGTCAAAATTTTATTTCCAGGTATCCATTAGGGCAGCGGTTCTCAACCTGAGGGTTGCGACCCCTTTGGGGGTCGAACGACCCTTTCACAGGGGTCACCTAAGACCATCAGAAAACACATATTTCGCAGGGACGGCTCATCCATTGGGCCCAAGACAGCATTCTTCTGCTGCCGGTCCACGGTGCGATCAACGCAGCATCTTTGGGCCGGCTCCCTGAGTGCTGCAGTGCACAAAGCTGTGGGAAAAGGCTCCTATACACGGCCTGCACCTGAACCGGAAGCCTTCTCTCTGATGTCACAACATCAGAGGGAAGGCTTCCAGAATAGATGAGGTGCGAGGAGCCGCAGCCCACATCTTTTTGCAATGCAGCACTCAGGGAGCCAGCCCGAAGATGCTGCATTGATCGCACAGTGGACCGGCCCAAAGATAATACTGGGGGGGAGGGAGGGAGACAGGCCACAAGGCAAGGCACACGGAGGGAGAAAGTTCTCAATGCTATGTTGTATACCTTAATATCTTAATTCTTAAAAATATCTCAATAAGTATTATGCAGATTGGGATGGTGCAAACAAGTTTGAAAAGGGGGGGACTTTTCTTGAAACTGCCAGAAGGCGAAACATGTTGAATGACAGGTCCCTTCCCGATGACATTATGAGACAGGACTGACTTAAGATAAGTCAATTTTTAAGAATTAAGTTATTAAGGTATACAGTATAGCATTGAGCACTTTGAATAAGAATAAACATGAAGATAAAAAGATATATAATGGGGCTAGTGAGGAAGCCATAGCCAGAAGTTTGAATGGTGACCATAGAAATGGCTAGTCTGAGGCCCTATAAAAAATAAACAAAAAAGTTTAAGAGCAAATGATAAATGACATTGGCATAGTTTCAATGTTGTTGAAGGCACTTATAGGTGATCATTCTGCGTGTTAATCGGCAGAGCTAGTGTAAATATCTTTTCATCTGTAAACTATATGAAGCTGACTCAGAGCTGTGCTCTGGGTACTTGGTCAGAATCTGCTTGCATCTTTACAGGCACGTGTCTTTGTTGTGTAAAGTTAACTCTTGGGCACGACGCTTTTTAGGATGTTTTAATTTCAGATCGTCGTGAATTATCCTAACCACAGTACACATTTTGATACTGTATCACCGGCACGCCACGCGCCTCGTAGGCAGAGTCTGCTTGTCCGTTATAGCCAAACAAAAACTATAGCTAAAAGTGCCTCTGGGGACCAAATTGTTGGTCCATTATATGCAAAATTCCGTTATATGCGAGTCCGCTATATGCGGTGCTTTTCTGCATATTCGTAAAGGCGCACGGCCGGGACTTTGTCCGCTGTAGATGATATTCCGTTATAAGCGAGTCCGTTATAATGAGATTATACTGTATCATTAAAGGAATTGTTGAAAAAAAACCAACAACCCCATAAAGCAAATGGTATGTCAGTAAAAGCAATCGGAACAACTGTAGTAGCTACTTTCAACATGTCAAACCAGCATGCTGTCTGGAAAGACCTTACAGCCTCTTTTACAAAGCCACGCTAGCGGCTGCGCTGCGCTAATGGCCCCGAAGCCCATAGAGATTTAAAGGGCTTCGGGGCTGTTGCTGCGTGGCAGCTGCAAGCACGGCTTTGTAAAAGAGGACATTAGTAAAAGAGCCCCTAAGACGCCCAGTGGTAGCATAGCTAAACATAATGTATAGATGTTAACATTAAAATGGAAACTGTTGACATATTCAAGATAAAGCATTCTGCTAATACTAAACTAAACTAAACTAAACCTTAAGTTTATATACCGCATCATCTCCACGGATGTTGTGGAGCTCGGCTAATATCTAGCAACTGGGGGGCATTTCTCTCCCAACCTTCAGTAGCGTGCTCTACCTGTTTCATTAAAATGTAGGGCTCCATTTTTAACTGAATGGCACCCGATGGCAGAAAGACATGAACCACAACCACAGAGGGTTCAAAAACTGTAAAGCTTTGTGAACGTTCATCCCCTTAACAATTCTATTTGGTTTTCATTGTGTCAATGAAGTTGGCTTAATATTTAACTGGAACAAGCACAATCGCCATTTTAAAACAAAGCGTACCTATTAGTTAAATATTTAAGAATATTTGGCTTCAGGCAGTGAAAACCAATAAATGGGGAGGAGGAGGGGATGGATGGCCTTCCCTTAAAAGCTGAACAAACATACTAACCATGAAACTCAAGAGGAGAAAGAGAGAACAGGTTCCTTTTCTTTCATGTGATAAATTCCTTTTGACAGTTTGCTATAAGTTGGACTATGCTGAGAGGTTGCAATTTATCACATGAGCTGAAAATGAAGGTGAAAACCAATAACATAACATAACTTTATTCTTCTATACCGCCATAACCAAACAATTTCTAGGCGGTTTACACAGAAGAAGGCTGGACAATCAGCGAAGTACAAATAGTTAAAAATACAACAGTTACTTAGATATACTCAAAGTAGAGTTTTGCTAACAATAGTACCCACGTTTAAGAAATAAATTTGTCAAACAGCACTGACTTAATTTCTTTACGAAATGCACCATAAGACAACATAGCTTCACCAATGTATTTACCCAGCCAAAATTGCTGTTTACCTGCTTGGAATGCGAGAGTCTTATCCAACAATGTCTTGTATCTGCAACCAGTAATTTTTGGATAAGCAAATAAATGTGAATTCCTAGTTTTCCTTATAGGACTATACAACATGAAATGAGATGAAAGATAAGTTGGGGCCAATCTCCAAATCAACTTAAAACAGATACAAGAAAATTTGAATAGTACTCGCGCCTCCACCGGCAGCCAATGCAGCAAACGATAGTAAGAACTGATATGGTCATGTTTCTTCAATCCAAATATTAGTCGAATAGCCGTATTCTGTACTATTCTCAATTTTCTCAATACTTTTTTTGGAGCTCCCAAATTGACAATGTTGCAGTAATCCAGTATAGTAAGCCTGCGCAATAGTCTAAAGCAGGGGTGCCCACACTTTTTGGGCTTGCGAGCTACTTTTAAAATGATAGACATAGAAACATAGAAACATAGAAGATGACGGCAGAAAAGGGCTACAGCCCATCAAGTCTGCCCACTCTGCTTACCCACCCCCTGTCTATGCCCTAATGACCCAATTTCCTTATCTTGACCCTCGTAAGGATCCCACATGGGTATCCCATTTATTCTTAAAGTCTGGCACGCTGTCTGCCTCGATCACCTGCACTGGAAGCGTGTTCCAATGATCAACCACTCTCTCTGTGAAGAAATACTTTCTGGTGTCGCCATGAAATTTTCTGCCCCTGAGTTTGAGCGGGTGCCCTCTTGTGGCCGAGGGTCCCTTGAGAAAGAAAATATCATCTTCCACTTTGACACGTCCCGTGAGGTACTTAAATGTTTCGATCATGTTTCCCCTCTCCTTATGTTCCTCGAGAGTGTAGAGCTGCAATTTGTTCAGTCTCTCTTCGTACGAGAGACCCTTGAGCCTCGAGATCATCCTGGTGGCCGTCCGCTGAACCGATTCAATTCTGCGCACATCTTTACTGTAATGTGGCCTCCAGAATTGCACACAGTACTCCAGATGAGGTCTCACCATGGCCCTGTACAACGGCATTATGACTTCAGGCTTTCGGCTGACGAAACTTCTGTTGATACAACCCAATATCTGCCTTGCCTTAGATGAAGCCTTCTCCACTTGATTGGCAGTTTTCATGTCTGCACTGATGATTACTCCTAAATCTCGTTCTGCTGAAGTCCTAGTTAAAGTTTCTCCGTTCAAGAAGTATGTCCTGCATGGATTTCCGCTTCCGAGGTGCATGACCTTACATTTCTTAGCATTGAAGCCTAGCTGCCAGGTTGAGGACCAACTTTCCAATGTAAGCAGGTCCTGCGCCATATAATTCTGCAAACTGCATTCACTTACTATATTACATAGTTTGGCGTCATCGGCGAATAGTGTTAGTTTACCTTGAAGCCCTTGAGTCAGATCCCCTATGAATATGTTGAAAAGGAGTGGACCCAGGACCGAGCCCTGCGGCACTCCACTGGTCACCTCCGATGTTTTAGAGAGGGTACCATTAACCACCACCCTCTGAAGTCTGCCACTCAGCCAATCATTGACCCATGCAGTTAGTGTCTCTTCTAACCCCATCGATTCCATCTTGCTTAGCAGCCTGCGGTGTGGGACACTGTCAAAAGCTTTACTAAAGTCCAGGTACATGACGGCCAAAGACTCTCCTAAGTCCAACTTTCTTGTTACCCAGTCAAAGAAGCTGATGAGATTGGATTGGCAGGACCTACCTTTGGTGAATCCATGCTGACTGGGATCCCGAAGATTCCCTTCATTCAAGATCGTGTCCAATTTGCTTTTAATTAGTGTTTCCATGAGTGTGCACACTATGGAAGTGAGACTCACCGGTCTATAATTCACAGCCTCTGCCCTGCAACCCTTTTTATGCAGAGGAACGACATTAGCTAATTTCCAGTCCAGGGGAACTTTCCCCTTACTTAGGGAGAGATTGAATAGCTCAGCCAACAATAAAATTTTTTAAAAACACAAAGCATACTGTATGCAGAGAAAATGTTAATTATCATTTATATTCTGGGTTTTTTTTCAAAGAGGTCAAGGCAGACAACTTTATGCAATGTCACCTCAGTAACACCCATACAAAAACAGACAAATATACCCCCTCCCTTTTTACTAAACCGCGATATAAGTTTTTAGCGTAGGGAGCTGCGCTGAATGCCCCGCGCTGCTCTCAACATTCATAGGCTCCCTGCACTAAAAACCACTATTGCGGTTTAGTAAAAGGGGGGCTATAGTGCAAAATATAGACAGCAGATATAAATTCAGACACATTTTGATCACTAAATTGAAAATAAAATAATTTTTCCTACCTTTGTTGTCTGGTGATTTCATGAGTCTCTGGTTGCACTTTCTTCTTCTGACTGTGCATCCAATCTTTCTTCCCTTCTTTCAGCCTTTATGCTTCCTCTCCTCCAGACCTTATTCCCTCCTCCAACTTTTTCTTCCTCTCTCCCTGCCCTTTCTTTCTCCCTGCCTCCCTTTCTTTTTTTTCTCTTCATGCCCCCTTTCTTTCTTTCTGTTTCCCTTCTTTCCTTCTGTCTCCCTGCCTTCCCCCTTTCTTTCTTTCTCTCTGCCCTTCCCCAAGCCACTGCTGCCGCCATCGGGGAACAGGCCCCCAAGCCGCTGCTGCCATCGTGGAACAGGCCCCAAAGCCCCTGCCGCCCCAAGTTCTCCCTGCTTCCGTGCGTCGGGCCGACCAGCATTCCTCTCCCCGATGTCAATTCTGCTGTCGGAAAGGAAGTTCCGGGCCAGCCAGGCAGCTATTGGCTGGCCCAGAACTTCCTCTCCAACAGCAGAATTGACGTCGGGGAGAGGAAGGCTGTTCGGCCCGGTAGATTGTGCCGGCAACGAGAGTCTATCACGGAGCCTGGGATGGGCTCCGCGATCGACTCACTGTGCCTTAGCGATCTACTGGTCAATCGCGATCGATGTATTGGGCATCCCTGGTCTAAATGATAAAGGATCGAAGTAATTTTTTATGGCCTTTAATTTCCATAGTGCAAAAAAGCATTTTTTTAAATCACTGAATCCGTATGTTCTGTCATGGAGGGGGGGATGGATGGCCTTTCCTTAAAAGCTGAACAAACATACTAACCATGAAACTGAAGAGAAAGAGAAAACAGGTTATTTCTTAAAATGCATCGTTCCTTTTCTTTCATGTAATAAATTCCTTTTGACAGTTTGCTATAAGTTGTTTGTTGAAAGGTTGCAATTTATTACATGAGCTGAAAATGAAGTCTCTGATTCAAGTGCGTATTTTTTTTTTTTTAATACCAGTCTCCTTTATTCTCTCTCCTTTGATATCTTTTTACTTGTCTCTTGTTTTTTTCCATAGTAAAGTTCTTGGCTTCCTGCCAGGACGTTGTGTTCCTGGTTTAGTCTGTGACGTCAAATGGTACCTGGCTCGGGGTCAAGGAATGCAGTCAGCAGGAATGAATGAATGAATGGGTTTCAACTGCAAGCTGCACTTTACTTTTTTCAGAACCAGGCAGGGATTTTATTCCTCTTTCAAAATGCTGTTGACTAGGGGTGGGGGGCGGGGGGGGGGGGGGTGTTTCAGTGAGAGGTCTTGAAATGACTGGTTTCATTTTTTTCAAACCCTATATTCAGATTATGTGGACTCCTGATGTGGAGTGAAGTCTGTGTGCTTGGAGGCTGCAAACTTAAAATAATTAAACAATGATGCTCTTTTGGCGGAAAACAGTCATTCAGACTGCAGGGGTATTTTAGCAGGCCAAACTTTTAAAAATAAAACGAAAACTGCTTCATGTGACTCGATGGCAGTTTAGTATTGATGAGGACGATTTTCAAAAGTCACTGAAATAAGTAACTTAGCAATTTGCTAGGGCACGTGGCTTGGCTGAAAATTGCCTCCTTCTGGCTCTTTTAAAAGTATGCCGAGATTTCCACAGCATTGGTACTTTGAGCTGCATTAAAAAGAGAGAGGAAGGTGGCAACCAAAGGGAAGGAGGACAAGAAGAAGATGGAGAGATAAAGGATGGGGTGGGAAGAGGAAAGAAACAGAGGAGAGGAGTGGTCTTAAAGCAGAGGACTGAGATCCTGGGGGGTTGGGCTCAATTTGCACTGCAGCTCCTTGTGATCCTGAGCAAGTCACTTAACCCTTCATTGCCCAGATGCAAAAAACTTAGATTGTGAGTAAAGAATGACACGGGGACAAATTTTTCCCCATCACCGCAGGAACTCAATTTCCCCATCCCGTCCCTGTGAGTTTTCTCGCTGTCCCTGCCCTATTCCTATAAGCTTTGTCTTAACTGCACAGACCTCAAACACTCATGATTTTCAAGTGTTTGAGGCTTGTGCAGATGAGGACGGAGTTTAGGCATTGGTGGAATGAGGCGGCATTATGACATCACAGTCTGAGCTCTAGAATGTTGCTACTTAGGATTTTCAAGTATTTGAGGCTTGTGCAGATGAGGATGGAGCTTAGGCATTGGTGGAATGAGGCATTATGACATCACAATCTGAGCTCTAGAATGTTGCTACTTATGATTTTAAAGTGTTTGAGGCTTGGGCAGATGAGGACGGAGCTTACAGGAATGGGGCAGGGACAGGAAAAGAATTCACCGGGACAGGACAGGAAAATTAGTTCCTGCAGGAGTGGGGAAAAAATTTGTCCCCATGTCATTTTCTAATTGTGAGCCTACCAGGGACAGAGAAAGTACCTCCATGAAATGTGTTACAGCACTGCACCTATGTCTATTGGTGCTATAGAAATGATTAGCACTAGGAGGGAGAGAGAGCAGGAGAAAGCGAGAGTCACTGATCTGTAGAGCTGAAGTATCGTTCAAAAAGCACGCCGGAAAAGTTGTGTCTTCATCAGTGTCTTACATTTGGAGAAAGGGGATGGAATAAAAGTATAAAGTATTTCCAAGCAAAATGTAAAGGACTTTCACTCTTTGAAACAGGCTTGGGGGGAGGGGTTACAGCCCTAAAAACAAAAGGGAAGAGGAGTGGCGTAATTTGCACAGCATGGCCGATACAATCCTAGTCACCTTTCTGGACAGATCTGCTCACATTTTCTTTGGTTCTGCTATTCAAAGTGATTTAATTGGGCAGGAGAGACTCCTAGTTAAATCGTGCCGAGGAGGTTGGTGCCACTGAATATCCCCTCTTGACGGCTGGGCATAAATAGCTGGACAGGTAGGGCATAAAGACATATGAAAAAATTAGGACACCCCAAGGATATTTGCTGAAAAGTTTAAAAACATTTGGATATTACACAAAAAGGCTTCCGTGCAGCAGCACAAAGCATAAAATGCCAAAGTGGGGATGGAACGGTGCACATCAACCAGAGATAAAACCAATAAATATTTATTAAGAACTAATAAAACAGTCTTGGTCATATACGGAATTAAACTGTGCTGAAGACCCAATAAAACAGTCTCTCACAAATTGGACTGAAAAAGGGGGTAAAACGTGGACCTCACGAATCTTAACTGCATGTCCTTAAAAATCTGAGGTCCGTGCCACTTTTAGTCTCAGCATAAGAACATAAGAAATGCCTTCACCGGATCAGACCTTAGGTCCATCTAGTCCGGTGACCCGCACACGCGGAGGCCAAGCTAGGTGTTCCCTGATGAAGACCTTGTTTACTCGTATCCCCCAATGTGATTTGCAAGAAGGTGTGCGTCCAACTTGCCCTTGAATCCTAGAATGGTGGTTTCCGTCACAACCTCCTCCGGGACAGCATTCCAAGCGTCCACCACTCTCTGTGTGAAACAGAACTTCCTGACATTTGTCCTGGGCCTGTTGCCCCTCAGTTTCAGTCCATGACCTCTTGTCCGAGTCACATTAGACAATGTGAATAACGTTGTTTCTTGCTCTATTTTGTCGAATTCTTTTAAGTCTCTATCATATCCCCTCGCAGTCTTCTCTTCTCGAGGATGAACAATCCCAGTTTTCCGAGGCGTTCTTTGTAGCTCAAATTCTCCATACTTTTACTAGCTTTGTGGCTCGCCTCTGCACCCTCTCCAGCAGGGTTATATCCTTCTTTAGGTATGGAGACTAGTGTTGGATACAGTATTCCAAGTGTGGTCTGACCATTGCTCTGTAAAGCGGCATTATGACGTCCGCCAATCTACTCATGATTCCCTTCTTTATCATGCCCAACATCCTGTTTGCTTTCTTTGCCGCCGCTGCGCATTGAGCCAACGGCCTCAGTTTCCTTTTCTTGTTCGCTCTTGCCCAATGTTACACCTAACATTTTATATTCATGTTCCTTGTTTTTTTCTGCCCAGGTGCATCACTTTGCATTTTTCTATATTAAACTTCATCTGCCATGAATCAGAATCAGAAAATAATATTAAAGATTGAACTAGGCCAGTTACTGGGCAGACTTGCATGGTCTGTTTCTGTGTATGGCCGTTTGGTGGAGGATGGGCTGGGGAGGGCTTCAATGGCTGGGAGGGTGTAGATGGGCTGGAGTAAGTCTTAACAGAGATTTCGGCAGTTGGAACCCAAGCACAGTACCGGGTAAAGCTTTGGATTCTCGCCCAGAAATAGCTAAGAAGAAAAAAAAAAAAAATTTAAATTGAATCAGGTTGGGCAGACTGGATGGACCATTCAGGTCTTTATCTGCCGTCATCTACTATGTTACTATGTTACTATATTTTTCCGCCCAATTCTCTAGCTGGTTCAAACCTTTCTGGAGTTCTTCGCTGTCCTTTTGTGACCCAACTGCCCGACATAGTTTGGTGTCATCTGCAAACTTGATTATATTACTTGTTTCTTCTTCCAGGTCATTTATGAAGATATTGAATAAGATGGGCCCAAGAACCGAGCCCTGGGGCACGCCGCTTGTTACCTTCTCCCAGTCCAAGAACTTCCCATTTTATAGGTTATGGCTCTGACAGACCTAATGCTTCCCCCCCCCCCTATGCTGAGACTAAAAGTAGCACGGACCTCAGATTTTTAAGGACATGCAGTTAAGATCCGTAAGGTCCACGTTTTACCCCTTCCCACTGAAAAGTATTGTAAATCCTAGATTCAGCCCAATTTGAGACTGTTTTATTGGGTCTTCAATACAGTTTAATTCTGTATATGACCAAGACTGTTTTATTGGTTCTTAATAAATATTTATTTATTGGTTTTATCTCTGGTTGATGTGCACCGTTCTATCCCACTTTGGCATTTTCTGTTTATATCCCGTGGGGTTATTTTACTTATTTTTTTGTTTTGCGCTGTATTAAAGCATACCATAAAGATATTGTTTACCTGACTGTTTAAAGGGAAAATTGCAAGTGGTAGTATTTTTATGCCAACAATGATGCTGGTCTGAAAAAGTAACATTTTGTGGTTAGGAAAAAGGAGATGATTTGTTTGGACACTTGTGGGCAACTGAACTGGTATGCTGAGCGAATGCTGACAACGTGGTCTTGTATCACTTGACAAATGAATTAATGGAGATTTGTAGCCCATGACCCTGCCAGCTGAAGGGTTTGTGGGATTAGGTGTCTGAGTAGCAAAAGCTTGCGAAAGACTCGTCATGTGCAGTCCTATGCTCTCAGGTACAGGATCTTGTCATACACTTTAATCAGATTCTTAAAAACGCAACAGTGAACGCCTGCATAGCTTAAAGCTGCAAAATGAAAAGTGAAAACAAGGGGCCGGATATTCAAAGCTATTTAATCAGGCGGGAGAGGTTTGCTGTTGAGTGAGCCGGATGCTGAAATTCGGAGTCAGATTCTGTATAGGGCGCCTAGCGATGCCTAACTTTGGAATCCATGCTCAACTTTTTTCAAATTGGCTTAATTGGTGTGGTAATTGACCACACCAGTTTTCAGCCAATCCCCCCCCAAAAAAAAAAAAAAAAAAATATATATATATATATATAAAATAAAATAACCAATTAAGAGTTTGGCACCAAACTTTTAAGATGCTTAGTGATGCATAAGTGGAGGCACCCTCCGACGCCCAAAGACACCTACCTGAAAGGTAGGCATATCTAGGGGCAGAGAATAGGCTTGGTTGAGTTAGGCATCACTAAGGGTCTGATTCTGTATAGGACGCCCTGTCTCAGCCGCCGCCTAAGCAGCATTTGAGAATTGAGCATGAGCGTCCTATACAGCCGCTGATCACAGCAAGGGAATTTCCCTGCCACGATCGGCTGAGTGGCAGTGGCAGGGAACCCCTGAACCCCACCGCATGTCGGCCGGCAGGAAGGATGCCTATTCCCTCCCGCTGCCACCTCCAAACCCCCCACACTGTCCGCAGCAGGAGGGATGCCCATTCCCTCCTGCCACAAACCCCAAAACAACCCCTCAGCAGGAGGGATGCTCAATCCCTCCTGTCGGCACCCCCCATCATCCCCAGCAGGGGGGATGCCCACTCCCTTCTGCTGACAACGCTTTGGCCCTCTTTTACTACGGTGCGCTAACCGATTAGTGCGTGCATGTTAGCCTATGGACGTTTTAGCGTTTAGCACACACTAATTTGATTAGCGCACTTTAGTAAACGAGGGGATTTGTGGTGAATATACTGTATACATCTGAAGTTTAGTTAAAATTATAAAACAATTTGAGAGAGATTTTTATGCCAATGACTGAGTTGTTGGGTATGTTTAATATTTGTTTATGTGCATACCACACAGTATATGTATTTTTACTTATTGTTCACATAAAACTAATAAAAATATTGAACTTAAAAAAATATAAGAATATAAGACCCCTGAGTTTCTGAGGCTTTTCTTCTCTTTTTTTGAATTCTAGTAATAATTTACCTCCTCCCCCCATTTTTACAAAACCGTGATAGTGGTTTTTAGTACAGGCCGGCACGCTGAATGCTCTGTGCTGCTCCCGATGCTCATAGTGCCAATAATTGATAATTAACACTCAATTATCAATGCTAATTGGCTTGTTAGTCAATTAAATTGTGTGTGGAAATTGCCATTCCTCTGGTGGTAGGAGGGAGTGGACATCCCTCCTGCTTTTTTTTTTTTTTTAAATTCTTTATCACTTTTGAATTTTAACAAACTCAAACATTTTGTACAGAAAGATTGTCTGATCATACATATATTTAAAAAAAAAAAAGGAAAATAATTTCCACAATAATAAATCTCTACTCAAACAATCTCAAGTCCTCAAAAAAAGGATAGAAACATAGAAACATAGAAACATAGAAAGGTGACGGCAGAAAAGGGCTACAGCCCATCAAGTCTGCCCACTCTACTGACCCACCCCATTAAGTCTGAGTGCTGCTCGACCCACGTAGGGATCCCACGTGGATGTCCCATTTATTCTTAAAGTCGAGCACGCTTGTGGCCTTGATTACCTGCGTCGGAAGTTTGTTCCAGTGATCTACCACTCTTTCTGTGAAGAAATACTTCCTGATGTCACCTCTAAATTTCCCTCCCCTGAGTTTGAGCGGGTGCCCCCTTGTGACCGAGGGTCCCTTGGGAAGGAATATATCGTTTTCTACCTCGACACGACCTGTGACGTACTTAAAAGTCTCAATCATGTCACCCCTTTCCCTGCGCTCCTCTAGAGAGTACAGCTGCAATTTGCCCAGTCTTTCCTCGTATGAGAGACCCTTGAGTCCAGAGACCTTCCTAGTGGCCATTCGCTGGACCGACTCAGCTCGAAGCACATCTTTACAGTAATGTGGCCTCCAGAATTGCACACAGTACTCTAGATGAGGTCTCACCATGGTTCTATACAGTGGCATTATGACTTCAGGTTTGCGGCTGACGAAGCTTCTATTGATACATCCCATCATTTGCCTCGCCTTGGATGAGGCCTTCTCCACTTGTTTGGCAGCCTTCATGTCTGCACTGTTGATCACTCCCAAGTCCCGTTCCTCTGAAGTCCTAGCTAGTGTTTCTCCATTCAAGGTGTATGTTCTGCATGGATTTCTACTGCCGAGATGCATGACCTTACACTTCTTAGCGTTGAAGCCCAGCTGCCATGTCGTGGACCATTTTTCCAACTTGATCAGATCCTGCGTCATACCATCCGTGGGATTGCTTCCACCCACTATATTACACAGTTTGGCGTCGTCGGCGAACAGCGCTACTTTACCCTGAAGCCCTTGGGTCAAGTCCCTTATGAATATGTTAAAAAGGGATGGTCCCAGGACTGAGCCCTGAGGCACACCGCTAGTCACCTCCGATGTCTCAGAGAGGGTGCCATTGACCACCACTTTCTGAAGTCTTCCACTCAGCCAATCGTTGACCCACGCCGTTAGTTTCTCACCTAACCCCATCGATTTCATCTTGTTTAATAGTCTACGGTGTGGGACACTGTCAAAAGCTTTACTGAAATCCAAGTATACTATGTCCAGAGACTCTCCCGAGTCCAGCTTTCCTGTCACCCAATCAAAGAAGCTGATGAGATTGGACTGGCATGACCTGCCCCTAGTGAATCCATGTTGACAGGGATCCCTCAGATTCCCCTCATCCAATATCGTGTCTAATTTCTCTTTAAGTAGAGTTTCCATGAGTTTACACACTATTGATGTGAGACTTACTGGTCTGTAATTTGCGGCCTCCGCTCTGCAACCCTTTTTTGTGCAGAGGAACCACGTTGGCAGTTTTCCAGTCCAGGGGGACTCTCCCCGTATTTAGGGAGAGATTGAAGAGTATTGCTAATGGTTCCGCCAAAACATCGCATAGCTCTCTGAGCACTCTTGGGTGCAGATTGTCCGGTCCCATGGCTTTGTTCACCTTGAGTCTTGACAGTTCTTTGTAAACATCAGCTGGTGTGAACTCAAACTTCTGAAATGGGTCTTCCATGCTTTGCTTTGCTGCTAGCCGAGGCCCGTGCCCTGGTGCTTCGCAGGTAAAGACTGAACAGAAGTAATCATTCAGTAGTTTGGCTTTATCGGAGTCTGTTTCTACATAATTCCCGTCTGGTGTTCTAAGGCGTACTATCCCGTTTGCGTTCTTTTTCCTGTCGCTAATGTATCTGAAGAAGGATTTGTCCCCTTTCTTGATGTTCTTTGCTAGAGTTTCTTCCATACGAATTTTGGCCTCTCTGACTGCTGTTTTGACCGCTGCAGACTTTTTCCTGTATTCAATGTTTGCTTCTTTTTCCCCCGTGCGTTTGTATGATCCAAGGATTTATGAGTGAACTTTAAGGAAATCAATTAATAAATTCTATACAAGAAAAAAGGTATCTAGTAACTGGATTAAGGAGCTTATATTCTATTGATCAAATCCATTTGTTGTTGTTAATACATTGTTCCTTCCTTTTCCAAACGTTTCAGCGTCAAGAAAGCTGTAAGTTGAGCCGGTTCAAAAAACACATATTTATTTTCTCGATACCTTATTATACATTTACATGGAAAGCGTAAAAAGAAAACCTCCTGCCTTTTTTTTTGGGGGGAAGAGGGAGGTTAGGGGATGTTTGGTTAGGCACCTGGTGCAGGAGTGGGCTTTTGGTGGCAGAAGGGAGTGGACATCCCTCCTGCCTTTTTTGGGGGGGGAAGAGGGAGGTTAAGGGATGTTTGGTTAGGCACCTTGTGCAGGAATGGGCTTTTGGTGGCAGAAGGGAGTGGACATCCCTCCTGCCTTTTTTTGGGGGGGAAGAGGGAGGTTAAGGGATGTTTGGTTAGGCACCTTGTGCAAGAATGGGCTTTTGGTGGCAGAAGGGAGTGAACAGATGACTCTATGCACTATTACCTCAGTAACAACCATACAAAAATAGACAAATATACCCCCCTCCCTTTTTACTAAACCACGATAGCAGTTTTTAGCGCAGGGAGCTGCGCTGAATCCCCAGCGCTGCTCTCGACACTCATAGGCTCCCTGCGCTAAAAACCTCTATTGCGGTTTAGTAAAAGGGGACCTTAGTGTAAAATATAGACAGCAGATATAAATTCAGACACATTTTGATCACTAAATTTAAAATAAAATCATTTTTCCTACCTTGTCTGGTGATTTCATGAGTCTCTGGTTGCACTTTCTTCTTCTGACTGTGCATACAATCTTTCTTCCCTTCTTTTAGCCTGTATGCTTCCTCTCCTCCAGACCTCATTCCTTCCCCCAACTTTTCCTTCCTCTTCCCTGCCCTTTCTTTCTCTCTGCCTCCCTTTCTTTTTTTTTTCTGTTTCTCTTCTTTCCTTCTGTCTCCCTGCCTGCCCTTTTTCTTTCTTTCTCCCTGCCCTCCCCCAAGCCACTGCCATTGCCATCGGGGACCAGGACCCAAACGCCACCAATAACAGGCCCCAAGCTCTCCCTGCTTCGGCCAACCAGCATTCCTCTCCCCGACGTCAATTCTGCCGTCGGGAAGAGGAAGGCTGATCAGCCCAAGATCGTGATCAACCTATTGGGGGAAATGCTGCCGGGTCCTGCCTTCGCGGAAACAGAAAGTAGGCAGGACCCGGCAGGAAGAAGAACCTGTCTCCCGCATTAGCCTGTAGCGAAAGCTTGCTTCAGGGCTCTCAACATGTGCGCGCTGGCTTCCCTTCTCCCCCCCCCCCGGACATAACTTCTGGCTTCAGAGGGAAGAGAAGAGAAGCCGGCACGCACACGTTAGAGCCCGGAGCAAAAGTTTGCTATGGGCTGAAATCTCCAAGCCAGGTTTTTTGGGGGTTTTTTAATGTTCAGCAGCGGCAGATGACAGCTGGGCGGACCGCCCAGCTAAAAGGCCCTAGGAAGAACACTGAAGAGGAAGGCTGATCGGCCCGTAGATCAGGACGGCAACACGATTCTATCACGGAGCCCGGGATGGGCTCCGTGATCGACTCACGTTGCCTTCCTGAGCTACTGGTCGATCGCGATCGACGTATTGGGCACCCCTGGTATAGATAATATACGGTATATAAATTTTTAAATAAATAAATATACTTGTGTAGCTTTCTCTCCCAGCCAAGTTATACCTCTGGAGTCGCTACATTTAGAGAAATTAATTAGTCACCTAATAAACACCCCCTTTTGTGAAGCCACATTAGGCTTTTTTTATCGCTGGCCACGGCGGTATTAGCTCCAGCACTCATAGGAATTCTATGCGTGTGGGAAGTAATACCGCTGCGGCTGGCAATAAAAAAGCCTTCGTAAAGTGGGTGGGGAGAATTAGCTGGCTCTATTTAACTGCTCTACACAGGGATCCAACTAGGTTAATACTGAAGTTAGCTAGTGCGATCTCTTTGAAGCCATCCTATATAATACTCCATATATTAATATTTAGGGGGGAGGGATTCATCAAAGTTTGCATCAAAGTTCAATAAGCACTTAAGCACGCACTATGACCCATTCTATGGGCATCTTTAGTGGTTAGCACATGCAATCACGATTGTGCTCGCTAATGTGTTAGCGTACGCTAATGCACTTGACACCCTTTCATGAATCCCCCCCCCCCTTATTGTGACAGTTACCATAACGGCCCTTGCACCAATCCTGAGACTGGAAAGAAATCATATTCACCCAGAAGTACTGAGAAATGTCAAAACTCAAGGTCAAATGAACAGATAACGACATCTGTAAAAAAAAAAAAAAAAATATATATATATATATATATATATATATATCCTATCTATGGACAAGAGAAGCTAGATAGGATCAAAGGGTAAGGCACTGACCGTGAAACCTGATAACTTGTGCAAATAAAATGCTTTTGGCCTTAGAGCAATGTCCACGTGTCTGCAACCTGGGAACATACAGCCCTACGCATTTTACATCTTCAGCTATTTCAAGCTAGAGCAGTGCGCCAAGAATTGACGAGTTCTCCATGCTTATGAGCGCCAGATTGTGATAGAAGTCAGGCCAGCAAGGCCCAAATTGTCTAAATGGTGCTGGCTTTTTAGGAACTGGTAGACACCCAAGCTCAGTAAAATATGCAGTTTAAATTAGGGTTGCCAGATTTTACATTTGTAAAATCCGGACCCCTTGACCCGCTGCCCAGGCCCACACCTTACGCCCCAGTCCTGCCCCAATTCTGTTCTAGCCCCACCCCCTCTCCTTGCTCTGGTCGGGCAGGAGGGCATCCGCACATGGGCGGATGCCCTCTTGCCCGACACAATTTCGGGGAAACTTTTCAAAACCCGGACTAAGTGCCGGGTTTTGAAAAGCTGTCCAGACCCCCCCCCCCAGACACGTCCTCAAAAGGAGGACATGTTTGGGTAAATCCAGACATCTGGTAACCCTAGTTTAAACAACATTTTTAATTATTGGCGCCTAAAACAATCGATGCTGGAATCATGCCTCCGTAGGTGCTTTAGGCCGCCTAATGCCACTGTGGTTGTGGCTATTGCTGGAAGTGGCATTAGGTGGCCTAAAGCTCCAATGGAGGAGCCATTCTCATCAAAGGTAGGCGCCGGAAATGTAGGCCTGGAAAACCCTAGCCTACATTTCGGCCGCCTACCTTTGCCAGAGGCGTGATTCTGTAACCATCACATTGTGTGACTGCCACATGATCGGTGGCCGCTTTTAAGGTGGCCGCTGACAATGATCCCGGTTAGAGAATCTGGCCCTAAATCTTCTAACAAGCTTTACACACAGAAAAAATGTTTTATACAATCACCTAGTTTGTGAAAGGTGCATATGAGGACTGTTGAAAACATTCCAGGACAGTTTAAATTGCGCGCTAAAGGAAAGGTCTTTTGAGATGTGCTAGGTGGCACTGAGTAGCTTGAAACCTCATGAGTAAGCTCCTTTTTTTCTGTTTGTTGATATCTGTTTTTGTCTCTGAGCTACAGCAGGTTTTGTGAAAGTGTGTTTTCATGAACGGCTATTTTTCATCATGTGTGACCTCAATGAGCAGCGCCACGGCGTGAAGTTCTGTTTTAAATTGGGTAAGACCGTTATGGAAACTTATGAAATGTTGAAAGTAGCTTATGGGTAGACAAGTCAATGAAGCCATCCGCACAATGTGCGGCGGCAGCGAAAAGGACAATCAGAATGCTAGGAATGATTAAGAAGGGGATTACAAACAGATCGGAGAAAGTTATCATGCCGCTGTACCGGACTATGGTACGCCCCCACCTGGAATACTGCCTCCAGCACTGGTCACCTTACATGAAGAAGGACACAGTACTATTCAAAAGGGTTTAGGGAAGAGCAACCAAAATGGTTGCCGTACAGTGAGAGATTAGAGAAACTGGGCCTCTTCTCCCTTGAAAAGAGGAGCCAAACGTTCAATATAATGAAGGGAATAGACTTAGTAGATAAAGACAGGTTGTTCACCCTCTCCAAGGTAGGGAGAACGAGAGGGCACGCTCTAAAGTTGAAAGGGGATAGATTCTGTACAAACGTAAGGAAGTTCTTCTTCACCCAGAGAGTGGTAGAAAACTGGAACGCTCTTCCGGAGTCTGTTATAGGGGAAAACACCCTCCTGGGATTCAAGACAAAGTTAGACAAGTTCCTGCTTAACTGGAAAGTACATAGGTAAGGCTAGACTCAGGGCACTGGTCTCTGACCTAAGGGCTGCCGCAGGAGGGGGCTGCTGGGCACGATGGACCACTGGTCTGAGCCAGCAGCGGTAATTCTTATGTTCTTATGACAGTCCTTCCCCAGCAACCTTACTCTCTTGACTTGGCCCCTGCTGACTCTTCTTTCCCAAACTTAAACCCATGCTGACAGGAAAGCGATTTGACACGATTGAACACAAAGCAAAATTCGACAGAGCAACTTTTAGCGATTCCTGAAGATGCGTCTAAGGACTATTTCCAGAGGTGGAAACAACGTTGGGAAAAGTGTATACGTAGGAAAGGGGAGTACTTTGAAGGGGACCCAATGGAATATGTTGTAAGATTGTTTAATACACTTTTATAAATCAGTCCTGGAACATTTTGAACAGACCTCGTACTACAATCTGAAAAGTTGTTTATATAGAATTTTGGGGGCCAATTTATGAAATGTTATTTATTTATTGAGCTTTATTAACTGTCTTTATGAAGAGATTCACCCCCATACTTTTGAATGACCTTCCAAAGAATATCTGTAATGAAGAATCCTTCCCCAAATTTAAGGTCCTCTTTTACTATAGTGCGTTGGAACGGAACCCCCGCAAATATCGGGGGGAGTACTGTAGTTGTTACTTGTGGTGGTGAACATCTTGAGGTAAGGGGAGGGGGGCTCATGCACAGCAGGGAGGAGCAGGGAAGGAGCGGGGGGGGGAGGTGGAGATGGGGGGGAGGGGCGCCTCCGCCCCAGGTGCTTCTCACCCTCACTACACCACAGAGCATGACTGATTCTTTGGATGGACCTTCGAGTGTATGCTTTTCGTTCCTATTATTAATGGAGTTCCTTTTCCGTTCTTTATTTTATTTTAGAACTTTGTACACTGCCTAGATCCTGAACTGGAATACATGGCATCCAGCAGTAAATCCTAAGGAACAGAAATGGAAAACTTATGGTTTGTTAACAGCCTAGCAATAGTAAAATCACCAAATATAAACGTAAGTACGACGAATGAGATAAACTTGAAAACTGCAAATTAAAACCTAATAATAGGAATACAGTAAAATCTTGGATTGCAAGTAACTTGGTTTGCAAGACAAGCAAAAAATTTTATTAAATTTTTACTTGATATACAAGCAAGGTCTTGCAATACGACTACATACAGTATACACGCGTTGCATCATCGCAACTGAACCGATGGTTCTTCTCTCTCTGACACTGCAAGAGTGTAGTGACTGTTCTAAACGAGTGAGGTCTCGCCATACGAGTACGTACAGTATTTTGTATTAAGGTTTTTGGGTTGTGGAACGAATCATTATTTCCAATGGGGAAATTCGCTTTGATATACGAGTGCTTTGGATTACAAGCATGCTTCCGGAACGAATTATGCTCCCAAACCAAGGTTTTACTGTACCATGAAAAAGTATCAAAAATATACACATGTAACAGCACTGCAGAAACACCATATAACATAAATATCGGTACAATACAAACTAACCCCATCCCCCTTTTAAAAAAACCATAGCGTGTTTTTTTGCGCCATTCCTATGAGCATTGGAGCTGTTACTGCCATGGTCGACGCTTAAAACCGTGCTACAGTTTTATAAACAGGAAGGGGGGGGGGGGAATAAATCACAATAGCATAGAACAGTGGTTCCCAAACCTGTCCTGGGGGACCCCCAGCCAGTCAGGTTTTCAAGATATCCCTAATGAATATGCATGAGAGAGATTTGCATACCTGTCACTTCCATTATATGCAAATCTCTCTCATGCATATTCATTAGGGATATCTTGAAAACCTGACTGGCTGGGGGTCCCCCCAGGACAGGTTTGGGAACCACTGGCATAGAAGAACGTTCAAGCAACATAAGTATAAATGCGATTGCAGCAGAATACCAACGAAATAGCTAATAGGCACGCATTGGAACATTCAGATAACATAAATACGACGCTAATGCTGTTCCCTACGATACAGCTCGCCACGTAGCTAAGGGAGCAGGCGCAAAGCCCCTTTGTTAAGTGTAGGAGGCACCCCCAGCATGTTCGTATTCTGTTCACGCAGAGGAAATGTTAGTACCGTGCATTAACTTGTTAAGCGGATACAGAGACGACATCAACTGTGCCATGTTATCTGCAGGGCAACTATCTCCGCATTAACCATAAGGTGAGGTCCCTGCCCCTTCTCTGCTTGTTAACTGTTCAATTAGGAAATTATTGCGCATTAACTGTTGTTTTTTAAAAAAAATTCTTTATTCATTTTCAAATTTACAATAAGTGTAACAATATATCCAAACAAATTAATAATAAATATAACACTTAATATTCATCAATGGTACAAATAATATGCTCTTATCTCCCACCCTTCTCACCCTTTCTTATCATATAATCAATACCTTATACAATATGTAACAATAAATTTACCCTCCCCTCCCCCCTCACAATCAAACTTGTAAATTTAAGGGAAAAAAATAAAATAAAATAAATATGTCATGTAATCGGTACAATACTTTGTAAATGGCTCCCACACATCCTGAAATTTCCTGAAAAAACCGCGCTGTATTGCAAGAAATCTTTCCATTTTATAAACATGACATAAGGAATTCCACCAGAAATTATAATTTAATCTACTCCAATTTTTCCAATTATACGTAATTATATGTAATTATACGTAATTTGTTGAATGGCAACCCCAGTCATTATAAGTAATAATTTGTATGGCAGTTCTTGAGAGAGTCCAAAGGAGGGCAACGAAACTGGTAAGAGGGCTGGAAAACTGCCCATATGCTGAGAGGCTGGATAAACTGGGGCTCTTCTCTCTGGAAAAGAGGCTCAGGGGGGATATGATAGAGACCTTCAAAATACTTAGGGGCATAGAGAGGGTGGACAGGGACAGGTTCTTCAGACTAAAAGGGACGACAGGTACGAGGGGGCACTCAGAGAAACTGAAAGGAGATAGGTTCAAATCAAATGCAAGGAAGTTTTTCTTCACCCAAAGGGTCGTGGACAAATGGAATGCGCTCCCGGAGGAAGTGATCCGGCAGAGTACAGTACAGGGATTCAAACAGGGATTGGACAGATTCCTGAGGGAAAAGGGGATCGTGGGGTACTGAGGGAGGTGCTGGGGTGTTGCATAAGTATAGACAGCTCACCAGGTCGTGCAGGTGCAAGGCCGGAGGGTTAGGACATTGATGGGAAGATAGGACTTCGATGAGAAACCTAGGGGGCAAGGGGGCCCGTTCTGGTGATTAAGGCAGGTCATGACCTGTTGGGCCGCCGCGGGGGCGGACTGCTGGGCGGGATGGACCTCTGGTCTGACCCGGCAGAGGCACTGCTTATGTTCTTATGTTCTTAACTGTTAAGGTGCGGCATTAGCTGTTAGCATGGCAATTTGCATGCTCTAAGAGCTAACATAGCTTAATAGATCATGATTTTTATATAAAAGAAATAATGCCACTTAACCCTTCATTTATTCAATTTTCTATACTGTTCTCCCAGGGGAGCTCAGAATGATTTACATGCATTTATTTAGGTACGCAAGCGTTTTTCCCTGTCTGTTGTGGTAGACTCACAATCTATCTAATGTACCTGGGGCAATGGGGGGATTAAGTGACTTGCCCAGGGTCAGAAGGAGCAGTGTGGGTTTGAACCCCCAACCTCAGGATGCTGAGGCTGTAGCTTTAACCACTGCAGTACACTCTCCCTTTGCCCCAGGTACAAAAATAAGATTATGAGCCCACTAGGGACAGAGAATATAGAAACATAGAAGCATGATGGCAGATAAAGGCCAAATGGCCCATCTAGTCTGCCCATCTGCAACATCCACTATCTTCTCTTTTCCCTATTGGCTAAGGCTCTTAACATTTGCATCTCCTCTTCCTATTGGCTAAGGCTCTTTGCACCTGCATTGTGAGGTCATAGAGCTGCCCATCCACAGTAACCATTATCTCTTTCTCTCTGCGAGAGATCCCACGTGCCTATCCCAGGCCCTTTTAAATTCAGACACAGTCTCTGTCTCCACCACTTCTTCCGGGAGACTGTTCCATGTATCTACCACCCTTTCTGTAAAAAAGTATTTCCTTAGATTACTCCTGAGCCTATCACCTCTTAACTTCATCCTATGCCCTCTCATACTAGAGCTTCCTTTCAAATTAAAGAGCCTTGACTCATGCGCATTTACACCACATAGGTATTTAAACATCTCTATCATATCTCCCCTCTCCCGCCTTTCCTCCAAAGTATACAGATTGGGATCTTTAAGTCTGTCCCCATACGCCTTATGATGAAGACCACATACCATTTTAGTAGCCTTCCTCTGGACGACTCCATCCTTTTTATATTTTTTGAAGGTGTGGCCTCCAGAATTGTACACAATATTCTAAAAGAGGTCTCACCAAAGTCTTATACAGGAGCATCAATACCTCCTTTTTCCTACTGGCCATACCTCTCCCTATGCAACTTAGCGTCTTTCTATCTTTCGCCGTCACCTGTAAATAAAATGCACCACTTTGGTTATACCGCAGACAAGCAGTATATCAAATGCATGCCCCTTATGAACCAGACTAATTCTTAATTTTTAATTCTGCATACAAAAAAGAGATGAATTGCCTCTTTCTCCTGATTCCTTACAGCCCGTCAAAAGTTCTCAGATCATCCTCACAAGCTTCCCTATATGTCCCCTCTTTAAAAATCATTGGTACTCGCCGTGACCTGATCTTCTCGGTTACAGCCCCAACTATTTGGAACTCACTTCCTCTATATTTAAGACTTGAACAAGATTTGAAAAAATTCAAAAATAGCTTAAAGTGTTTTCTTTTTAAAGAAGCCTTTAACTAAAAGTTTATTTTCCGGTTGATTCCTAATTTCATCGTCTTGTATTAAATTCAGATTATATACCCCCTTTTTTTAGATTTTCCTGTTTTCAAATTCTTTTCTCACACCATCCTTATGTTCTAACCTAATCTGATTAACACATTTTTTTTTTTTTATTGTATTTTTTCTTTTTCCCTCCTTTCCTACTGTTTCATGTGTTTGTTACCCCAGTTCGTTTTTTAATTTTAAAGTAATTATTTTTATTTACGATGTATTTGTGATTTAAGAAATCCAATTTTATTTCTTTGTAAAACGCTTTGTATCCTGAAAAGCGTTTAATCAAATAATATAATAAACTTGAAACTTAAACTTGAACTTTCTTTAATTAATCTGGCCTTGTGACATCTAACAACAGAGAACGTCAGCTCTGCAAAAACAGCAAACAATCCAGAAACAGAAGCAGAATGCGCCTGGTCTTCAAAACGAACCACACTTTCTTAGCAACCAGTAGTAAGACACATTACATAATCTGGCACAGCGTGTGACTCGACTCGGGCCGTGTTTCGGCTGTCGAGCCTGCATCAGGAGTCCTGTAACCAGGGCATCGATATCTTCTTCTGTTTCTGGATATTGATGCCTCAGTTACAGGACTCCTGATGCAGGCTCGACAGCCGAAACAGGGCCTGTGTCGTGCCAGATATGTGTGTTACTATTGGTTGCTAACAAAGTGTGATTCATTTTGAAGACCAGGTGCACTCTGCTTCTGTTTCTGGCTTGTGGCATCTAAACCTCTTCACTGCAAGACATATCCACAGGTTGACAATGTTTGACAAAGGCTCAGTTGGGATATGGGAGCTTTCAAAGTTAAAGTGCTAATCAGAAAAACAAAACAGTCCTCCCAGAACATGAGAAACTTAACAGCTGGCACAGAGCAGGTGCCATCAAGTGATCTGATACTACAGCTTTCTGGGACAAACCACGTCATGTGATCAGGGTATACACTCTGTGTCCAAAAAATGTAACAGGCATCTGTTGTGACTACTGAGAAGTTATCAGACGTAAGGTGGGGCTGCTGGGATTTCAAAGGGGGAAGCAGATACATCAGTGGTGGAACGGGTGGGGGGTGGAAAGATTTAAAGTGGCAGGACTAGTTTGTTTTCTTCCTTGGTAGTGACAGGCTCAGCTTTTCGATTCAGCAGTCCTATGGGTATTAAAGTCGATCAACAGCATTAATTCTTCGTTTAAGGAACTGAGATCCAAATTCTACTCCGATTTGAATTAATGTGCTGATTCATATGCTCTGATATTTGTTGATGTGTTCTGATGTCAGATGCTGCCTGCATGTCTTGACTTTGCCTCGGCTCTTTTTGCAAAACAAATGCCCTCAAAGGTTATCCTAGGGGAATTCTTTTTTTTTTTACTGAAGAAAATGAATACCTGTAATACGAGCTGTTCCATTTTAAAATATTTTGAGTTTGTTTTCATTTTCTGTCTTCCTGGAGCGTTGCCAGGAGCACGTTTTGTACACTGAGATATTTACTACATGAGGTTATTGTTTGGGATAATAACAAACAGAGAACAGAGAGAGTGGAGGGAGCCCGGTGTGGGGGTGGGAGGGGGGGAATATGTTTACTGCTCACAGGAGTCAGAACAGAGGGGGTCTGTCCAGGGCAGGAATGGGTTGATCCACTTGTTCTAATTAGATGTTGTGATTTGGCATGCTTTTGGATAATCAGCGATGTTCCAGTCTTCAGGGAAGTAAAAATAAAAACCGCAGTGTGAAAGAGAGAAACATTAATGGGGGAAACATTTTCAGAGCCATTTGCATGATAACTGGTCATCTGAATATTATTCTTCCACATCTGGAGGGAAGAATTTCTGGAGGGCATAGAAACAGAAAAATGAAGGCTGCAAAAAAATAAATAAATTAGGTCAGTCCAGTCTGTCCTAGGATTACCATTTTTCGGGCTGCATAAATCTGGACACATTGCCCCGCCCTATTCCGCCCCATTCTATCTGACCCCGCCCAGTTCAGCTTCCAGCCTCGCCCCCACAAACCTCCTACCACAGGGATCTCAAAGTCTCTCCTTGAGGGCCACAATCCAGTCGGGTTTTCAGGATTTCCCCAATGAATATGCATTGAAAGCAGTGCATGCACATAGATCTCATGCATATTCATTGGGGAAATCCAGAAAACCCGACTGGATTGCAGCCCTCAAGGAGGGACTTTGAGATCCCTGTCCGATCACGACGAGCTCTGGAGGGCCTGGAGCATGTGTGGATAAGTGTGACGTCATCCATGCATGCTCAGATGCCCTCCAGATGCGGCCGGAGCTCGTCGGGACAAACTGCCGGGTTTCAGAACGTCTATTAGGGACCCTTGGACAGTCCTCTAAAAAGAGGACATGTCCGGGTTTTCCTGGACATCTGGAATTCGGCTCCTAGCTACTTAAGAGAGATTACATGCCTAGATAAATTTAAATCCAGTTTTAAAACATTTCTTTTTAAAGACACTTTTGAAGTTTGATCGTCCTTTTAAGGATGCCTTTTGTTTATGCTAGCTTGGCCAGCTTGGCCTTTCTATTCATTTTCCCCTCCTTTCGTTTTTCTCGTTATCTGATTGAGGGGAAAAACACGTGGTGGGCCATTTTGTACATTGGGTCGGTAAAAGCGATCGTTGCTAAAGCAGAGAACAGGTTTAGCGACGTTCGCTGACTTTAGTGCATCTAGCCCAATGTCTTCTGTGAATATTAATTTATGTATGCAAAATTATGTGCTATTCTGAGATGTGTTCACAACTAAATTGATTAACGAGCCAATTAGCAACAATAGTTGGGAGCTAAGCACCATGAGTGTTCAATTATTGCAGCAAGAGTTCTCAGGCAGGAACCTGGTTAATGTGGACCTTATCTCTGACCTCCTGTTGTTGTCGCTGGAGATGACTGGGATTCATTCCATGCTCACCCCAGGGCTTCAGACCAGCAAAAGTTGCCTATGATTGATGAAGGGGTGGAAGTGGGGAGGGGCTTGAGAATTTTAGAGTAACATTTACTAAATAATAAATACACTACTTAATTCATACCTACTTCTTTGCATACAGAAGCAGTAACGAGGAATTAAAGTTACTCTAGTACAGGGATCTCAAAGTCCCTCCATGAGGGCCGCAATCCAGTCGGGTTTTTAGGATTTCCCCAATGAATATGCATTGAAAGCAGTGCATGCACATAGATCTCATGCATATTCATTGAGGAAATCCTGAAAACCCGACTGGATTGCGGCCCTCAAGGAGGGCCCTGCTCTAGTAGGTGTTTCTATTAGCCACTAAGCACAGATGATTATCAGCTTAATCCGATTTTTAATGCCACAAGAGCAAATCCTGAAATTCAGTAGCCTTGAAGTTCAGAGTTGGGTCTAGCTCACTTGGCCTTTTCTGATTACGAGGGGGTGCGGAAAAGTTCTCAGTCCAACCAACCAATTTCCTAAATTCCGAGCATTATTTTCCCATTGTAAATGAAAAGTGTGTTTTCTTACTTCATTACGTGCTAATTTGCAGAAACAAAATTCTACGTTTTTACATTGTTTCAGATAATTGATTGAACCATTGATTGAAGTCATTCTCTTCTTAGTTGGGCTGAGAACTTTTTAGCACCCCCTCACATATCAACTGTCTCTAAGCATCCCTCAAATTTCATTCGCTAAATAGAAACAGCCCCGTTACTGCGTTATATTTCAGTGATAGCATATGCTGAATTACAGCATGTACCTTTCTGAGCTGAGCATGTAATGCGATATGAGAGAAACTTCACTGCTGCAGTAGACTGTCTGGCCAAATCATGACGCTGTAGCATCTGTTAATTTGACTAGCAAGACAGCGAAGATGTCAATGTATGTTCTGTGCAAATTCACCGTCATAAAACTGTAACAAAGTGATCAACTAAAACAGGATTTTAATGTGACAAAAAATATGAATGGCTATTGACAGAGCTTTTTTTGAAACTGAGTCTCTATTTAGTTTGGGGAGAAAAAAGTCTTAAAAGCAAACTCCCCCTTTTATCAAGCTGCGTTAGAGGTTTTAGTACGAACCGGCGAGGTAAGTGCTCCGATGCTCATGGGAATTCTCAGAGCATTTACTACACCGTCTCGTGCTAAAAACCTCTAGCGCAGCTTGATTAAAGGAACCCAAAATATTTTGGATTTTAGACTTAATCGCTTACATTTTCCTAGGGGTGTCAAAGTCCCTCCTCAAGGGCCGCAATCCAGTCGGGTTTTCAGGATTTCCCCAATGAATATGCATGAGATCTATTTGCATGCACTGCTTTCATTGTATGCTAATAGATCTCATGCATATTCATTGGGGAAATCTTGAAAACCAGACTGGATTGCGGCCTTCGAGGACCGACTTTGACACCTATGAATTAAGCAAAGTTACAATTGGGTACACAAGTTGTTTGCATCTTACAGTCTAATTTGTACCCGGAATAGTACTATCTCAGGTTGGGTTACATAAAGTCATCATTTAAAACTAAATTTTGCTCTATTCCCTATAGAATTCAGATTTGTATTATGCCCTGGTTTGATTTAATTAGACATTTTCCTTATCTCCTATTGATCTGCTTCTTCATCTGGAAATTATCTTACATAGTGGCAGCCTGGCTTCTGTCCTTTCTTCTACTTCACTGGGGAAGACATAAGAACATAAGAATAGCCTTATTAGGTCAGACCAATCCATCAAGCCCAGTAGCCTGTTCTCACGTTGGCCAAACCAGGTCACTAGTACCTGGCCAAAACCCATTGAGAACAACATTCCAGAGCTGAGATTGTGATGTCATAATGCCTCATCCACCGTGCCTCGGAGCAAACCTCATCAGTGATGTTATAATGGCTTAATTGCCCTATACTTGGCTCATGTAAGAATATGTGATAACAAAGAATATATACTTAAAACTTACACTACATGCGAGACGAGTGGAATAGTCTATGCTATATGCTGCCCATGTAATTTGTTATACATTGGGCAGACTTCTAGATCTTTAAAAACTAGGATTATTGAGCATAGGTTCTGTTTGACATGTAATAAAATTGAAGCACCGATGGTGCAACATTGTTTGGATGCGAACCATACATTTTCAGAAATGCGCTGTTGGATTATAGAACATCTGTCCCCATTAGATAAAGGTGGAGACTTTAAAACTTTTCTTAGGCAGCGTGAACAAAAATGGATATTTAGATTACGAACATGTATCCCGGATGGCTTGAATGCCATGATAGAATGGCGCGCATTCTTTTGAAATTTCGACTTGGGGATGTGGAGCTACCTTGATTGGCCATCTCCCCCTGAGTTGATTTTGATTGGTTTACTATGACATCAGTACATTTTCTTTATAAGCCCAGGCAGATGCCGAGTCACCATTTCTTTTATGAGAATCTTTGAAGCGGTGGCTCCTTGTTTAAAGTGAGTATATAGGAAGTAAAGATAGAATCAGAGAATTAATGTTTCTATTGGAAAGTCACTGGAATTATTTTATGTTTTAGATATTCCCCTGATGCAGTAACAATGCGAAACAGGGCCTGTCGGGAAATCTAAAAAGGAAATTTGAATTATTCCTCCGAGCGTGATAAACATATAGCACATGGCTTTAACAGCGAACTGCGGTGATTTTTTTCAATATCAGAAGATAAACAGTTCATCTAAGATAAGTGCCTGCTTCCATTTACCATTTTTTGAAAATTTAGTTTTGATAACAGTCTTGATAATTATACTATTTATACCACAGAGTTTTTCTTAGACCGAGGATGTGTTTCTCTGTGGCAACAAAGTACTTGCCATAGGAAGTTTCCCAGGTGTGCTCCTGGGAAACACTGAGGTCTTTTCTCCGTTTTAAGTTGGAAACATGTCACATATAATTTCTGATGTTGATTTATACATGAATATTTTTTGAGTGGTTGCATATATTTAAGATATTCAGCTTGTTTATATTTATTTTAGAATATAAGAAGAGCCATACTGGGTCAGACCAGTGGTCCATCAAGCCAGTAGCCCTTTCTCATGGTAGCCAATCCAGGTCACTAGTACTTAGCCAAAAGCCAAAGAGTAGCAAAATTCCAGAGCTGAGATTATGATGTCATAATGCCTCATTCCACAGTGCCTCAGAGCCAGCCTCATCAGTGAAGTTACAATGGCTTAATTGTCCTATACTTAGCTCTTGTATGAACATATGAATAGCCTTACTGAGTCAGCCCAATGGTCCATCAAGCCCAGTAGCCCATTCTCACGGTGGCCAATCCAGGTCACTAGTACCTGGCCAAAACCCAAGGAGTAGCAACATTCTATGCTACCGATCTAGGGCAAGCAGTGGCTTTCCCCATGTCTTTCTCAATAACAGACTATGAACTTTTCCTCCAGGAAATTGTCCAATCCCTTCTTAAAACCAGCTACGCTATCCACTCTTACCATAACCTCTGGCAATGCGTTCCAGAGCTTAACTATTCTCTGAGTGAAAAAATATTTCCTCCAATTGGTTTTAAAAGTATTTCCCTGCAACTTTATCGAGTGTCCCCCTAGTCTTTGTCATTATTGACGGAGTGAAAAATCGATCCACTTGTACCCGTTCTATTCCTCTCAGGATTTTGTAGACTTCAGTCATATCTCCCCTCAGTCGACTCTTTTCCAAGCTGAAGGCAGGGCTGTAGTAATGTATATACAGCCAGTGAGGGAGGTAGGGCACCCAAATTGCATCCTTCCCCTGCCTCCCCTGCTTGGCCTCGATGCAGTGGATGGGGTGGGAGTGTTAGGAGCCGCGCTGCACAGGGCACATTCCTGGCGCAGGATGCTCCTGCCTGTAGGCTTTAACTACAGGGCATTTCTTTTTTATTTCTTTAGGTCTGTAAATTGTCAATCCATGAAGCATTTAGATTTTTCTAATTCACTGTTTGTCTTACTGCCACCTGAAATCAATTTAGAATTATGCAGCTCATCTTTCATTTCACTTTCTGTCTCTGGTTCTCATCTGAGAAAAAATGTAAAATGGTCACTGAATTAAAATCTGAAATGTCTGCTAAAACTGGGACATCTAAATCTACAGTCCATGGTGAAGTATACTCAATCAAGGGAAGATCTTGGAACTCTACTCCTATTTGTTTTAGCATCCCCTAAAGGAAAATTCAAGAAAAGTCACCAAAAACTTAGGTAATAATCATTTGGATGCTGGAGGGAGGGGGGGGGGCAGATCTGTATAGGTTTCCCAAAATTATTTGCTCAATTTTGGGGTGAAGCTGTTTAACTTACACTCAATTCCCTGATGAAGCTTGGTTGCAAAACAGAGAGCCCTGTTGGAGATTGTGGAGATATACTGCAAGCAGTGAGGAGTTTTTAGCCGTTGTGCCTGTGGCTCAGGCTCCATTGTGTGGGTTTTTTCCTGCTTCTACACCCCAGTATTATGAGGAAGACTACTATGAACACTATGTTTGCAAAGATAAGTGTGATGTTATTGTGATACATTACAGAAGTAACTGATGTTTAGTAATATTTTCCACTTATCTTGGAGTTTTTGACCAAGGATGTGTCTGCCTGCCTCAAAGTTGGTATTTTGAGAGCGGCTTGCACCCTTATTAGACACTGAGGTCTTTTCTCCATTTTTTATGCATGAATGTCTATAGTGCTGGGTAACCTTGTAGGTGCACCTTGATGATCTCACAATGAGGTAAACATTGTGCAGCTGCACACCTCCATTAGCAATGAACTAGAAGTCTTGCTAGGGTCTGTATTTCTTTTTTCTCTTTTGTAAATGAAGTTATCTATGCAATATATAAATTCTTTTCAAGTGGTTTGCTTGCTGAATGTACCTGTTTCAAGAATCAGCTGATTGGAGAAAAAAGGGTTGTTTTTTAAGCAAAAATTCTAAAACTGTGTTTTTTCATGTGCTGTAATTAGCAAATAACATTGCTGTTTGGCCAGAAAACTAGTAGGTTTGGCATGCAATATGTTTGTATTGATGTGCTCTGTTTATGTGGTGCCTTATTAAATGTATTTTGAGCTTAATAAAGCAAAAATAAATCCCTAAACCCTATTTACAAGATTGCTTCAACATTGCCCAAAGCATGCCTAATTCCAGCCACAGAAATCACATCTATCTAAAGCACAAACTACATTGAAAAGTAGACCTGGTTTTCATTCGCTTACAATTTTGGCATTACATGGATGCATTATGGAGCTCAAATATATGTTAGTGAGTGAAGAGACGTCCACATTGAAGCCTCTCCCACTCCACGCCCATGTTATGCCCACATCTAAATAGTTAGGCGCAGTTGTTCCAGAAGGGCATCCACACAAATGTAGGAGCGTCTGAAAACTCGCGCCTACATTTGTAGGATGCCTATCTGCCAATTAACGTTTGTTAAGACCCTTAAATCGCTCATTAACCACTTAGTTTGGACGCTTAAATCCCGCTTAGTTTTAGGCAAGACTTAGGCGCACTTCATAGAATCAGGGCCTGTATTTGCAATTATGTTGATTAGCTGCTTGCATTCTGGCAATTTGAATAAAACTAAATACAATACATTCAAACATACACTTGTGATCATGGAGGGCTCAATATCTGGAATGCCAAGGAGCTATTTTGGTTTAGGAAGATTTGAAGTGGTAAGCTCAATTACAAGGTACATTTTTAGTTGTGAGTTTTGAATGTAGTTTTTTTGTTTATTATTAGCAGCTATTTCAATTTTTTCTTGTTTTTTGTATAGCGGTTCTGCTGATGAAGCATTTTGCGAAACAGGGACCCTGTTGGGAGATCGCTACACAGTTATTTAGAAGTGGATTAATTTACAATAAGATACGAAGATCGAGTACCTCCTTTTTTTCCTACTGTGTGTTATTTCCACTTTACTATATTTATAGACTCTTAGAAAGACTTAAGGCTCCTTTTACAAAGCCGCACTAGCGGGGTTAACACGCGCGACTTTTCATCAGGCACTAACCCCCGCGCTGGCCAAAAACTACTGCTTGCTCATGAGGAGGCGGTAGCGGCTAGCGTGTCCAGCGGTTTAGCGTGCGCTATTACGTGCGTTAAACCGCTAGTGCGCCTTTGTAAACGGAGCCCTTAATATATGACATTTTGAAAATAGTAAATTGTCAGTTGGAGTGGAGTTTTTTTTATGACCAGGGATGTGTCTTCTTCTTCAAATTTTTATAAGAAGTTAGATTGTTTGTCTTATTCAGTGTGACACTGAGGTCTTTTTCTCCACTGTTATCTGACTTATTAGAGTCCCTCTCACAAGTGTATGTTTGAATGTACAGTACTCCCCCGATATTCTGGGGGGGGGGGTTCTGTTCCAGGAACCCCCGAGAATATCGAAAAACCGCAAATACAGTTTTTCGCCTGGGGAGGCAGGAGAGGGCAGCTGGAGTGCCGGCGAGTGAAGGAAATCTCTCACGGAATGCTCCGACTGCCTCTTCCTGCACTAAAGTCGGGCTTCACCAATCAAGAGCTGCTTTGACACACAGCTCCTGGTTGGTGAAGCCTGACTAGCATAGGAAGTCCCGGTCGGAGAATACCGTGAATGACCGGGACTGCAAATCGCGAATTCGCGGGGGAACACTATACTGTATTTTGGATTTTTGATATTTAAGCATTCAGTTGGGATATATTTACTTTGAATAAAACTACCATTACTACTATTTCACATTTCTATAGTGCTGATAGGCATATGCAGCGCCGTGCAACAGCATATTTAATAGACGATCCTTGCTCAGTAGAGCTTACAATCTAAATTAACAGACAACAGGACAAGCAGGGGCTTAGGGAGTTTCTCAGGGTGCTTATGGTGAGGGGGTTACGAGCAGTGTTCCCGCTAAGCTGCGCTGGCGTGCGCTGGCGCACAAAATATTACATCGCAGCGCACAAGTTTCTCGTCACAGCGCACACACCACCACGCTGCCAACATTCAAACCTAGCGCGCAAAATTACCGGGGCGACGTCAGGAGAAGCGTTCCAATTTGGCAGCGGGGGAAGCTCCTGTGCTTCTCTCCAACGTCCGGCTAACGCGTTGTGCGGAGAAGCCAGCCCGACACACCGAGCAATGTCCGTGACGTGGGCCAATGGGAGAGAGGCCGGAAGAGGTGGTTGTAAACAGTTGCAGTGTGGTGGGAGGGGAGCTCGGAATCGCAGCCGGCATGCTGCAGCTGAAGGACTCGGAGAGCAGCCCCACGGCCCTTCTGCCAACTGAGGCCAATAGCATGGAGGTGCCCTTTACTCCCCCGCCCCCCCCCCCCCAGCTCCACCCTACGGTCCTTAAACATTCGCGACCCGACCCTGAAGGAGTACTTCCTGTTCCGGCTGCTACTGCTCTCTGCCGCCAGCCTCCTGCTCATCTCAACCGGTGCCGGTGTCCGCTGGAGGTAAGGGTTTGGAGGTGGGCCGCGAGGTAACAGAAGCCAGTTCTTGGGGTGGACTCACTCAAGATGCAATAGTTGGTCCCACTATCTGGATAAATATCCCAGATAAACTTAGGACTGCAAAAACAAAATCTGCCCTACCGTTAGCCAGTAACATTTCCAGATAGAAATAGTACAGTCCACTCTGCATGAATATTCAGTGCTGTTTGCTTCCCAAATTGCAGCACTATTTAATCTGTGATTAAATGAAATGTCACGGCTGATGTGTACAACAAACGCCAACTGCAGTGTTTAAATATTGACTTCGTAAAAATCAGATGAAAACAGAGAGAGAGAAGGACCAAACATGGGAGGGCGGGACTTGTTAGTGTTAAAACAAAGGAGCCAGCTGCAAGAAATGAAGCATGTTGAGAGTTTGGGGATATAGTCATTGGGTGAGATCTGGAAACCTCCTTGTGTAAGAGAAATTGTTCATTTTAACCGCATCCTCAAACAGCTTTATATTACACGCGTCGCAAAGGTAAGGGGAGGCTGGGGGAGGAATCGGACGTCGGGGTGGGGGTGCTACAAAACTGAGGCCGCACGAGCGCCATTGTTTATCTATACATGCATGAAGCAAGTTCTTTTCAAGTTTCGATCGTTTGAAGCGTGTGCATAAACTTTCTTTTGTGATCTTCCATAGATTCAGTCAAATAATTTTTACATCCATTCGAAAATGTCGAAGCGTAAAGAGAATGAAGAGTTTGGTAGCAGCACAAAGAAAAAGCGCAGCCAATTTAAGAAGGAATGGCTGACCGAGTTTTTGGTTGACACCACGTTGCCGCACGCGAGTGGACGGAAAACAGTGGCGATGAAAGAAATATTCGAATATAGCGACACGGACAACGCATTAATTTGCTCCCTATGCCGAAAAGCAGGTGTTAACGGAGAATGGAGCACAGGGAAGACTTGGTCTGAGTGGAAAATTGATTATTTAAAGCGTCATCTGAATCATAATTCTCATTTAGAAGCGGTTCAAAAGCTTCACAATCAAAGCCGAGGTTTTCTAATGAATTTCTTGAAAGAAACTCCCGATAGTCGGAACAACAGAATCGAATACGCACAGAGATATAAATCAAGTCCAGAGGAAGTTAACATTTTAATTGATAATATATTGCTAGCGGTAAAGTTGAATTTGTCCATGCTATCCGTCCAGGAATTTCACAATCACATGGCTAAATACGTAAAAATACCTGATAGCTGGAGAAGCAAAAACTATGCTTTCGAGTTCCTTGACTGCATAAATGCCATTGTTAAACGGGAAACATTTACAGAAATCCGGAGGTCTCCTTTTCATACCCTAATAATTGATGAAAGTACTGATATTTCTGTTTCGAAAATGCTCATAATATACATTAAATTTAGAAGAAGTGGCAGCAACATTCATGAGACAGTTTTTGCTGGCATCAAACATCTAACTGCTTGTGACAGCACAGCTATAGTTGATGCTATAAAGCAGTTTTATAGTGAGAACGATTTAGATTTCAGTCGTATGGTCATGTTCACGTCCGATGGAGCATCAGTCATGCTTGGGAAGCATAATGGTGTAGCTGCAAAGTTACGTCAATCAGTTCCTCATCTTCTAGAGCAACACTGTGTAGCTCACCGTGAAGATCTAGGCATAGACGATGCATGGAAAACGATCCCATTCATGAAAGAGATCGAAACTCTAATACGCACCGTGTATACGATTTTCAGTAGATCGAGCGTACGAAAAGCCAAACTGGAGGATATTGCTAATGCTGCAGACTCAGATGTCATTTCATTTAAAGCTATACATGATGTTAGGTGGCTGTCTCGGCACTTTGCTGTAAGTGCAGTGGTTAGAAATTATGACATCCTGTTAGAATATTGTCAAGAACAGGTGGAAGAAGACAATGATCCCGTGCACAAATACTGCCTGACTAAATTGAGTAATCTGGAATTTAAAGTTGCGCTATTTATTCTCTGCGATGTTCTTGAGGAGCTTGGATCACTGTGTAAGCTTCTTCAGAAGAGTTGTTTGGCACCTTTGGATGCATTCCAGTTCACTAAAGCCAAATTAAGGAAACTCAGATCTCAATATCTGGGAGAAAAACCACATTTCAATGAAAATGTTGAAACTCTCATTTCATCTTGTAATTCTGTAATTAAAACAGATCATATTCTTACATTTATTACACAAACTTGTGATCATATGGACAAAAGATTTCCTGACAATGAATTAGAGGACTGGCGTGTTTTCGACAAAGACTGTATCTCAAATCCGTCCAACTTAGAGGAATTTACATTTGGAAACGAACAATTTTCACGATTATCTAACCGTTATTTTCTGTTAATGAACAAAGATGATGAACATTGTTTCAAAAGGCAGCTTATTTCAGAATATTCGGAGTTCAAATATATTATTGCTGAAAAAGTAAAAGCAGGAGCTATACAAACGCTTCAGGAAATGTACAATTTTGCTCAGCAGCATAAACAGTTCAGTGGACTAAATGCTCTATTAGACGTGTGTGGCACCTTTCAGGCTTCAAGTGCCGATTGTGAGAGAGGATTTAGCTTGATGAATGCTATAAAGACAAAGACTCGTAATAAGTTAAGAGTAGAACATTTGGAATGCCTAATTAGAATCAAACTTTATTTAGCCACAGGAAATAATGTAAACATAGACAGTGTTTACAATTTTTGGAAATCAGAAAAAGGCAGAAGAGAACAATCTTAATAAAGAATTTTGGAGCCTAAAAGCCTATGGAGAACTTCCAGAACATGCTAAAATCAATGAAACGGACACATTTGGCCCCGGTGATGACGATGAAATCCAGTTTGATGATATTGGGGATGATGATGAAGATATTGATGATATCTAACTTGAGTGAAGAATTGATTCCATTCCAGTTTCACAACAATTATTCTACAACATATTGAGTGAACTCTTCTCACTGAAGGCAAACTTTGTGCCCAATAAAATGGTTTTCAATATTTTGTTTTAATGTATTTATACTTTTGTGTAGAAGCTGGAATTGATAGATTGTCTAGAAATTGAAAGCATCAAACGTATTGTCTTCTGGACTGTTTTTAATTTACAGTTTACACATATGGATGTAACAGACATAACTACATTTGTTGTAAAACATTTATTAAGATATCATTTCATCCCTACAATTTCTGTAGACTGTTTTAAAATAAATTTGAGTTTTTCTGGTAAAAAAAAAATAAATAAATAAAAAAAATAAAGAATTTTGTACTTTCAAGAATTAATGCGTTGTTTTGTGTTCTTAAAAATATTATTTAACGTTATTTAATTTAGCGTGTAGGCCTAAAATTCCTTTGAATACCTCGTCCTCATGTATCAGCAACTTTGACAACATATTTATTTGGCTCATAACTTGCTGGCGCCCGATATTTTTAGCTCACAGTGAAAAAAGTTTGCTCACAACACCCGCCCGCTTAGAGGGAACACTGGTTACGAGTTAAATGCATTCTCGAAGAGGTGGGATTGTACTCTGAATTTGTATAGTTCCAGGGACAGAGCTTGATGTATCAAGTTTTCAAGTTTCAAGTTTATTAAAATATTTGATTAAACGTAAATCATGGTTTCTAAGCCTTTTACAAATTATATTTTAAACAAAGGGAGACATAATAGACAAATATCCACTTAACAAAACTAGACTAACAAGAACATTAGGAAAGTTGGGAGAACTACAATTTTAAAGTAAAGTATACATAAAAGGTAGACCACAATAGGGAGGAGAGACAATCAGGATTATCAAGCAGCTCTGGCTAAGATTGAAATCTATTTAAGGGTCGTATGCATCATGGAAAAGGTAAGACTTTAGGTTTCCCTTAAATTTGGCTAAGTTTTTTTCTGCCCTGATATACAGAGGTTAGGAATTCCATATCATGGGGGCTGTAACTGCGAAGGAAGTAGCACAACGTGAGACAATAATTTTTAATGACGGTGTATGAAGTAGGTACTGAGAAGTAGGTTCATGAGGAATAAGAAGTTTATGAATAAAGGCTGGTTCTTTAGTGTCTTGAGATTTAAAGACAGTCTGTTCCATACATAAGGTGCAGTAAGAGAGAAAGGGCGCAGTCTGGCGTTGGCAGCAGAAGAGAAGGGTACCGATAAGAGAAATTTTCCTAATGAATGGAGTTCCCGGGGAGGAGTGTAGGGAGAGACAAGAGAGGAGGAGATTGAGGCGCTAAAGCGTGAATCCACTAGTAGTTCAATAAGAGGAGTTTGAACTGTATGCGGAAGTGAATGGGAAGCTAGTGAAGTGGCTTGACCACCACGTGTATAAATTTCACAGTAGAACACAATGTTCTGATGCTCCATATTCTACAATTTTCTTGGCTAGTGGAACTGGAGAGCAGAGTCTCAAAACTGGATTCTGTGCCAAGTTACGAGAGGCTTCCATATGACATCAGGTACATACTGAACCCATGACACGTATAGTCTCACCATACAACATCAGCTCTATAATTCATCAAATACACAAGTGATGACAAGAAAGATTACTAATAGAACACATGTCTTTACTTAGGCCCACTTTTACTAAGGTGCGCTAATCAAATTAGCGCGTGCTAAATGCTAAAGTGTCCATAGACTAACATGCATGCGTTAGCGTTTAGCGTGCGCTAGATTGATTAGCGTACGCTAATTGACTAGCGCACCTTAGTAAAAAAGGGGGTTAGTATTTTTGTATACTACTACTACTGTTTATTCAGTTGGTTCCGTAACAATTGAATGCCGGACAAAAGTGCTCCAACAAAGGTGAGTTGACAGTTACGCGCGTAGGATGCATGCGCGCCACCGCTCCAGCCACTTTAAAGCCTTACCAGTAGCGCTGTGAAGCGGGGTATGGGGGGAACCCCCCAGTACATGTATAAGTACTTGCGCTCCCATTGGGGGGAGGGGGGCTTGGGGGGAGAACCCCCCAAGTACACTGAAAACTCCCATTTTCCTTTCAGTTTTTGGTGGTCAGGAGTTTTTCAGTGGTCGGGAATTTTCCTCCAATGGGAGTGCGAGGACTTGTACATATAGTGGTGAGTTCCCCCCCCCCCCCACACACACACACCCTCACAGTGCTAACGGTAAGGCTTGAAAGCGGAGGGAGCATGGTGCGCATACATCCTGGGCGCAATTGTCGGCGTGCCAAAGTCTGGCGTGCTTTTGATGGGTCACCATTCAGTCATGTCTGACCCTTGGATACTCTGTAGGCCAGTTCTTGCCTTGCTTCCCTGTTTTCCACAGCTTCTTTCAATTGCTTGATGTTCATTCCCATGTCATTCTTGATGGTATAGCGTTCTATTTTTATAGCAGAGTTAAACTGCTTTGACTTAGCGTTTAAGCAACAGTACGGCAAATGCTTTTCATTTGAAGATTACATAATTTTAAGCACTGGTTTCAGGTATGTGTTTAAGCCTTACTTTATTCTGAACTCACGTCTACTTTCCAGCTGACAAAGGAAACTGAAGGAAACGGGCAGAAAAAACAGGTTTCGCTTACTTGTAGAAATGAACTATGTTTCTTTGTTGGGCGTAAGTGTTTCATGATTTGCTTGGAGAGATAAGATTGGGGCCACACCCTTCAGCAATAATTCTTTACCTCCCAACAACCTGGGAAAGCAGAGAAGTACTATTGGGAGGATTAGCTGAAAGAGTGATTCACGCAACGATCATCTTTCTGTTATATTCTTTTCCGAAAGCCATCTGGTTCATAAACACAACAATTATGGTGGTTGAGTTGCTCCTGGTAACTGAGAAGATAGTTTCATCTTGAGTCAGAACTAGAGGAAGTTTAAGCTCAGACTGAAATTAAGCAATCATGTGGACAGGTCATGAAGGATATACAATAACTTCAAATGCCATTAGGGGCTGTAAATCTTCACAGAGAAGACAGCAGCTAATTTTAATATCTTCACACATGTTGGCACTTGGAAACTTGGAGGGAGGTTTGGGGAGTGAAGAAAGCTGGGGTATCTTAATCCATTATTGAAACACACAGCAATAAACAAGCAGAGTAAAAAGAAGGTATTGTTGCCTAAACCGGAAGAGTAAACAACTGCGTCTTATCCAACAACTCATAAAGATTGGCATGTGCAGCCTCAAATGTTTATTAGAGGATTGAAATATTAATGGCATAGGGAGGAAGTTATCGACATAGGCTACCGTTATGACAGGCTTGTCCAACCTTTTCCTGCTGAGAGACACTTTTTATATTTTGTAACATTCGGAAACAGGGCAGGATTAATTTGTTGAGGGCCCCTAGGCACACAAGTACACTGGGCCTCCTGCCCTGCCCCACCCCACCATGCGCCCAGACGGAAACAGGAAGCTGAATCAAAGGGAAGATTTGGGCAAGCAGCACCGCTTGCACAATTACAGTTCCCGTTGCCTTTCTTACCCGCGTTGCTTACTTGTCTTACTTTCTGTCGATGGGGGGGCTGCGTTGCCAATCGGGGTGGGGCCAGTGTTGCCAATTAGGGGGGGGGGGGGCCGCGTTGCCGATCGATGCTGGAGGGGTCCATCGCCGTCTGGAAAAACCAATGTTGATGCCCTCCTTCATCGGGCCCTCCTGACCATTTCAGGCTCTAGGCACATGCCTACTTGGCCTATTGGTTAATCCTGCCCTGTTTGGAAGGCCAAAACATACACCATTGTATAAATACAGTACAATGATGCAGCCCCCTCCCCAGTCTTCACCCAGTCTCTCTCCCTCTCTCTCCTTCCCCCCCTTCCAGTCTTCACTCAGTCTCTTTCCCCTTACATGGCTTCAGATGCAGAAGAAACAACGCAAGCTTGAGCAGCATGGTGCTGGAAGCTCGGGTTGGTGAACTAGCCTGAATTTCTGACACCGTGTGGCTCAAGCTTACAGAGGACAGAGTCTGGACAGGGTAGCAGGGATCCTTCTATAAGCTTTACGTAAAACATGCTAGAAATGTGCTATAGAGTTGCACATTTATAGCTGTTTGTTCTATGTAAAGGTTAATAAAATAGTTTGTCCACTTTCTAGTGAATTCCATACGAATTACTATTAACCAATAAGTTGCACTGTGACTCCTGTTGGAGACAATTGTTTGCTGAAACACAGCTGTGTTGGGTCTCATCGTAGATGTTGTTGATTGCTGGAGTTAATAAATTGGATTTCTTTTTCTTTTTTTTTTAAGCCTATTAGGGCTATTTTCAAAACACGAAGAAGTCCCATAAAGGCATAAATTGGCACTTAAATGTTTTTCTCACCAAAACGTCCATGTGCCGATTTTCAAAACCGTCTTTCTAGGTTGGACAAGCCTGCATTAAGACATGCCATTTTACCACAGGTCCCATTTTATGCAATGAGACTGAAGGCTCCTCTTACAAAGGTGCGCTAAACGTTTTAGCGTGCACTACTTATTAGCACACGCTAACCATGCGCTAAACGCTAACAGGTGCATGTTAGTCTATGGATGCGTTAGTGTTTAGCGTGTGCGTAGAATTAGCGCGTGCTAAAAATGCTTAGCGCAGTTTAGTAAAACAGGGGGTGAGTTACTAATAAGTGGGGTTAACAGTAAAATAACACATATTAACAGTAGTCCATGTTGATAAATCCTTCCCTTAGACAAAAAAAATGTCTCTACTGATGTGCATTTTTTAATGCATATGTGGTTTATTAAAAATTTTAGTGTATGCAAATTAATGCATGTACATTAATACAAATGTTTAAAATGAACTGACTAATGTCTGAAAATTAGGGAATAAAAGCCAAATGAACCAAAGGTGAACTGAAAATATTTGGCCTGTGCAGATCCCTAGCCTTCACTCAACCACCAACAGCTCCTGCATTCCGTAGTCCTCCAAGTTCTCTTGTTGTAGGAATTATCCCCACTGGTTTCTTGGTCGTTCTTGTGAAAGCCATCTGCTTAAGCTTTTATCTAGGAAAGAGATCTTTGTGCCACTCAGTCACCCAGGAGAAGAAAGAAAAAAAATCAAAGATATAAGCCAAGGGTGAGCTAACCCCAGCATATATGCCTCTGGACACCTCCATCTTGCACACAACTTTCCTGGCAGCGTTAGCACCACATTCTAATCTATGCAGATGGCAAATTTTGAAAATGTACTGCTAGCATTACAGAGGATGTGAAATATCGAGTGGTTGCAGGTTGTAGGATTACATCAGTATTCATAGAAACAGAGAAACATGATGGTAGATAAACATGATGGCAGTCTGCCCATCCGCAGTAACCATTATTTCTTTCACTCTCTAAGAGATCCTACATGCCTATCCCAGGCTTTCTTGAATTCAGACACAGTCTCTGTCTCCACCACCTCTACCGGGAGACTGTTTTACCACCCTTTCTGTAAAAAAGTATTTCCTTAGATTACTCCTGAGCTTATCACCTCCTAACTTCATCCTATGCCCTCTCATTCCACAGCTTCCTTTCAAATGAAAGAGACTCAACTCATGCACATTTATGCCACATAGGTACTTAAACGTCTCTATCATATCTCCCCTCTCCCGCCTTCCCTCCAAAGAATATATATTTAGATCTTTAAGTCTGTCCCCATACGCCTTATGACGAAGACCACGCACCATTTTAGCCTTTCTCTGGACCGACTCCATCCTTTTTATATCTTTTTGAAGGTGCGGTCTCCAGAATTGCACTTGGTTGGTGGCCCACTAGCTCAACATGACTTCTTCAGAGACATTTTGGCCCAGATTCTATAACTGGCGCCTGAAGTTAGGTGCTTAGATCAGTGCACCTAGCTGATCTAACTACTTAAATTTTGTAAATTGGCTTAATCAGGGCTGATAATTAAAAGCGCCATTAATAACCAGTGACAAAAAAACATTTTCAAAAATTAATTAGCCTGTAGGCACCTATCACGTTAAGATAGGCGTCTACACTGAGACACCTACTGGCAAGAAGGCATGGATAGGAGCAGATTTGGGATGGATTTTGGGCATGGTTTAATTTAGGTGCCTTCTTAGGCGCAGTCATTTAGGCCCAGAAAACCCTGGCCTACATGGCAGTGCGCCTAAGGTTTTAATGCCTACCGGCGCCTAAGAATGCTTACGTGCCACTAAATGTGATTCTATAAACCTAGTGGATGACCGACAGCCGCATTCAATGGCACCTAGGAGAATCAGGACCTTCACGTTTCTTGTCACACCATTGAGATTCCTGAAATAGGCTTAAACTACCCCGTTCCACAAATCATTGCTACTTTCTCAAACTATTGGTTTTCTTTTTGGAGCGAGAAAAGGTAAATCTGGACCAACACACTTTGGGAATGTTCTCACAGCCAAGGCCTTTGCAGTCATGAAGTATTATGTCATTCACAATGACATCATTCCGACTTGTCATGCTTAATGAGGCACTGCTCTGGTTCCATGAATTGGTCAATGCCATCCAATATCTAGGAGAAGACGGCATCTTATTAGTCATGCAATCAGAAAGAGAATAGCCCTATGGCCTAGTTTTAAAATAGCCATAAAGTGAAGTAATGTTGACACCTTTTTAAATCGTTTACAGACCTAGATTTCATAATGCTCGTACAGTTCCTTGACTTTACAGATGACACGTGTAGCAGCTCCTTTGAGAAAAAGGCAAAAAACTGGAAGACAAGTATTAGCACCCGGGTTAAAAATGGTTAAATAAACAACGAGCTGAATGTTTGCATTTGTAAACTTTTTGAATGTTGTATTACATTTAACATTTTGAACTTCATTTATCCTAATTAATTTTGGATTCTACAAATAAAACAATGGGAAATGTTTAGAATCTGGCAAACAGTTTCTTTCTTTATTTCTTTTTCTATCAGGTCCACCCCAAAAAGCTCAGAACGGGTCAAAGGCTGACATGCATAATATACAGTTTACAGGTTGCAATTTGCCAAAGGTGCAGGACAAGTTTTTATCCTAACTCGATACATACTGAGGATCTTGTATCAGTATACATTTTTTGGTAATCTATCAATCCTGGGCGGGGGTGTTTGGTGAACAGATATGTTGTATTGGAATTTTTCCAAAGGTGAAAACTGAATGGTTTTGCTATTTTTAGTTTTGCTTATATAGACCAAATTTTAGAAAGGACATCCGAGTCGGCATCTCTAACCTTCCTCCACAGCCCCCAGGACCCTCAGCCACGCTACAGAGAATAATCTTTAGAGGCCCGCTCCTGGATCTTTCCTCTGCCGATTTCCTCTCCAATGCAACTTGTTAGAGAAGGAAATATTTTTCAGAAACTTGGCAGCTTAGTTAAAGGGGAGTTTATGAGGTACCTCATAGCCAGTTAAGGGCTGAATATCAGAATTAACTGGTTATGGTTTCACCGGCTCCGAAACCCAGAAATTCAGTGCCAAAGTCTAGACATGGTCCAGCACTATCCCTGCTCCTTTTTTTCCTTGACAGGAATTGTACGCTATTAAGAAGGACTTGTCCATTGTGTAGGTTAGAAGCCCAGAATAAATTTAAAACTTGAATTTCTGGGCATAATGCCAGTGGCATCCATCAAACTCTGAGTGCCGCCAGCTGAATATTGGGCTCCATAATATTTATTATCCTCATTGGGTTCTTCCATATGGCATCAGCTTTCTTTCTATGCCTCTTTGAATGCCTCTTCCAGAAACTGTCTGCCTCTTCCTTCCCTCCCTCCATCTTCTTTCCTCTGCTACCCCCATGGTCTGGCATATCTGTCTTCTTCCCTTCCAACTCTCCCTCCCTCCCCAGATGGTTTTTTTTTAGCATCTCTCTCCTCCTTTCCTCCCCTCAGATCTGGTATCTGTCTCCTTCCCCTCCCCCCATGGTCTAGCATCTCTCCCTTCCCTTTCCTTCCCTGGTCTTCCTTCTCAATTTATTTTCTGCCTCTGTCTAGATTAAATTCTTTCTTACTATCCAGTCCTCAATTTCCCTCTTTTCATTATGTCTACCTACAGCTTGCTACCTCTTTCCCTCACCCCTTTCAGTATCTCACTAACTCTAGCCTCTTCCCCAATCCAGCATGTGCCCTTTTATCTTTATCCCCTCCTTCCATTCAGTATGTGCTCTCTCTATCCTCTCCACTTCCTTCCAGTGTCTACTCCCCTCTCTCTCCTCCCCACTGCCATCCAGCATCTGCTCCCCCTCTCTCCCCGTCCAGCATCTGCTCCCCTTCTCTCCCAGTGTCTGCTCCCCTCTCTCTGTCCTCCCCACTTCCTTCCAGCCACTACTCCCCACTTCCTTCCAGCGTCCCCCAAAAATCTCGGTTTATATTTGAGTATATACGGTAAATTTAGTTGCCAGTAAAAATAAGCTCCTTTGGTAGGACCAGCCCTAATCAAAAGGGCTAATTCAGATGCCTAAGGTACTCTGGACCAGCTTCTTTTTAAAACATGGGATCCAATCGTTAGACAGACACAAACTGAAAAAAAAAATAAATCTGAACACACACTTGCAAAAAAGTGGTTTCAGAATACCTGAAACTAAAGAATGTTATGTAACAGATGAGTGTGTTTCTGATTCATGTTGTTGAACCATATGGAACAAAGTATTCACCTGCTTAACTAAATACCTGAGGTTTATTGATCGCCTTTAGTTACTTATTTACATTTGCTGACGGGAAAAAGCATATTAGGACTAAACCCTTGTTTGTAACACGGTCCTGGGACGTCACAGGGTGCATGGGGCCTATTAAAAGAAACATTGATTACAAAATCAGTTATGTAAAGCATTTGGAAATATGATGAGTTAACAGATATACATCTTGGATAATTTGGAGAATATTCAGTGCTGAGTGGCAACATAAAACTGAATATTCGGATCGTCAGTGGCCACTGAAAATTATTCAGGTGCTATCTGATATTCAAACTGGTATAACCTTGTTAAAGCCCTAACTCTATTTAGGGATGTAGGTAATTAGTGGGCTGAAAATTGCTGCCCACTTTGTAAATCCTGGCTCTGCCCCCAAACCACCCCAGCACTAACTGGATTATGCCACAGCAGTCTGCTTAGTTGTTCAACAGTTTCATCTGCGCGAGGGCCACTAAATATCCATTACAGCTTGGTTAGCAAGCGATAACCACGTAGGAGCCTCTCTTAACCTGGTTAGCTGCCGATTGAGTGAGTTGCCCAGGGTCACAAGGAGCAGGGATTTGACCTCCACAATCTCTGGATGCGGAGGCCACTGCTCTACCACTAGGCCCGCTGAGCTAACCAGGCGCCGGTCTGAAGCTGGTCAGAGCCTAGTTAACTCCGGGTGACTGCACTGACCCAAATATTCAATGCCAGAGCCCAGGCATGGGCCAGCATTGAATAACCAAGCTTAAGTCAGCCCGTGGCTTAAAAATCACTGACCACCATGGGTTGAAGACCAGGCCCTTCGTTTTCCCTCCTGAGTCACTGTCAGGGTAAATCTAGAAAGAGAGAAGCCCAGATTAGTGTCTGCATGTCTGCTTTTTCGTTGTTGCTTCAGCCTGATTTCCTTGTTTCAAAGCAGTTCTTTTCCTCTTATGCAACATTTTATTTTTATTCCTTCTTCACATACCTACTGTAAACAGTTGCACCAAGCTACGTCTTAAAAAATATGCAATGTCTGAATTAGTAAAAAAAAAAAAAAAAGGTAACATTCAAAGGGCCTTTCTATAACTGGGTGTTCACTTTTATATTTCACTTAATCCTCCGTAGCCCCAAGCACTGTTCCCTTTAAGCCAGTGGTTCTCATCCTTTCTTCCGCTGTGACACACCTGACAGGCAATGTTTACATCCGTGACACATGGCTGAAGAAAAAAATAATCCCTTATACAGTATATCATTCATTATTGCTGAAAATGATGCAAAGAAAGGTGGTGACTGCTGGGTGGGGAAGAGCAGACTTGCAACATTTCCCGTCGGGGCTGGTGGCAGCAGTGAGCATTGTGGGTAACGGTGAAGCAAAAGAGACCAGTTACGTGGCTTTCGGGCACCTGACTCCCTGCTCTGCTCTCCCCAGCCCACAGGCAAACGTGTTGGTTAAGAAAAGCAAGGGCTTTCTGTCACATTTTTTGGGGCGACGCGCCTCTCGGCTCTCAGACCCGGATTCTGTAACCGGGCGCAGATGTCGGCAGCCGCCTTAAAAGCGGCCGCCGATCTCGTGTCAATCAGGCGACGCCACCGGGTATAGAATCGCGCCTCCGGCGAAGGTAGGCATCGGAAATGTAGGTCAGGGTTTTCCAGGCGCCTACCTTTCATGTGAATTGCACCTCTATATACAGATATCTTAACTCTCCCCCTTGTCCATCCACTCCCTTGTAAAGATCCCCCTTCAAAGTCTCTACCTCTCTTGTAATTTCTCCTCAAAGTCTCAATCATGTAAACAGCTCCCTAAATTGTAATATTCCTGGAAATGTCCAGTTATCTTCTGTTGTAATCCGCCTAGAACTGCAAGGTACAGGCGGAATAGACGTCACTAATGTAATGTAATATGACTTCCCTATAGGCTAATTTATACTGTATATATTGGAATATTTGAATAAAAAACCTAAAATGAGCCTAAAAGACATTTGGAGTATTGAGATAAAGCAACAGATTTCTGCTATTCACTGGCCACGGATTTGGACTTGGAGGATGAGATATACAGCGTCAGCATCTACGAGACAAATTTGGCTTTTTCTGTTGTATAGGATTTTTTGGACCCCTGTTTGCAAAAGTTAGATAGTTCAAAGTCTAATAGATGTCATCTGCATGTAGGGACACTGGATCACTTATTGTTTTATTGTCCCTTGATACTCAATTTTTGGAAGTCTATATGGGGTAAAATCAACATGATATTGGAAGCTTCGATTCCATTGTCCTACGACATAGGGCTCCTTTTACTAAGGTGCGCTAACGTTTTTAGCGCGCGCTAACCCTGCGCCAAAAACTAATGCCAGCTCAATGGTGGCATTAGCATCTAGCGCGCACGCTAAAACCGTTAGCGCAGCTTAGTAAAAAGGAGCCCATAGTGTTATTTGGGACTTTGTTAAAACCTAAGAGAAATGTCCTGTCTAAATTAGATTGTAAGCTCTTCTGAGCAGGGACCGTCTATTGTATGTTAAAATGTACAGCGCTGCGTATGCCTTTCAGCGCTTTAGAAATAATAAATAGTAGTAATAGTAGTGAGTAGAGAGAAATTGGGGGGGGGAGAGAAGGGAAGGGAATGTTGTGCTTGAGCCACTGTCACTAACGAAAGAGGGGTACTTTATCACAACTGTCACCATGAAGCAGGGAAGATTCATTTTTAGTTTTTCCAATAGCGTAGAGTTGGCCTTGCTTTCACCTTATGATCCTCCAACAAGAACTCGTTATTTTTGTGACTTAGAAGGATGTGGCTGTGGTTGTGATCAGAGGATGGTAATTCTGCTGATGTTTTCAGGGGCGGAGTGATCTCTTTCCCTCATTGTTGGGTCCTGTTGTTTTTGTACGCTACCATAAAACATTTGATAAGGGCATAACATAGAATTCTATTTATATCCCGCAAAACCTCGCAGTTCGATACACGTAACAAGCAATAAAATTGACTGTGCATCTACAGTGAATTATAACAGAAAAAGAAAAACTCCATAATCAAACAATATTACGCATCCAAATTTTAAATTGAAATATAACACTTACATGCATTAGGTAACATAAATCAATTACCTATATCACAAGTTACTTATCAAAAGTTAAATAAAGACGTCTTGAACTTCAATTAAATGGCTATAATTCCCCTATAAGCCCACTATAATGAGGAGAGAGATTTCAGGTAAAGAGGCATCTCCCAAGAGATCAAACACAAGAAAAATATACAATAAAAATTTTCCAAAAAAGGCGTCTCAGACTACTTGTCCTTATTTCCATACTTCACATTAGAACCTATGTTCCATTTTCTTTCTTCGTATCCTTAATCTGGACCTTACGCTTATTTTCAAGAAAAGCCTTTAGTTGTTTGGGCTCCTAGGAAAGATATCTATTTGATTCAAAGAGAATTAAACATCTGCAAAGAAAACGCAAAAAGAAACGCGCCCCCAGGGCCAATGCCTGGGGGCATAGAAGCAAAAATTGCTTCCTTTTTTCCTGTGTTTCTACACCAGGACTGCCCAAGTCTGGTCCTCGAGATCTACTGGCAGGCCAGGTTTTCAGGATATCTACAATGAATATGCATGAGAGAGATTTGCCTGCACTGCCTTCTTGGTGTGCAAATCTCTCTCATGCATGTTCATCGTGGATATCCTGAAAACCTGGCCTGCCAGTAGATCTCGAGGACCCTGATCTATAGAAACGTCAGGGAAAAACCCATACTTTCCCACCCACAAACAACTTATTCTACACATAAGTTCATGTAATCCTTTTTCTTCTTCTCTACCCACTATTTTAAGTTCTTGTAAACCGTGTCGAGCTCCATTCTCATGGAGATGATGCGGTATATAAACTTAAGGTTTAGATTAGATTAGATTAGATCAGCGTTATGAAAATACATCCTCATTACCCATTCTTTATCAGACTCAAAAACAAAGGACACTAGGCGTGTGGGTCTTACACACTCCTCTTCTAAAGATGTTTCTAATAGTTGCGTAAACGCAAAGGAGTGGAAAAGTCTTTCATTGGATGCATTTGTTAATGATGGCGTTTTATTTTTCTACACGGCGCTTTCAACTCTCAGTGCAAGATTGAATGAACTATTTTATGTGAACTTTTTCATTCCAATACAAGATTTGCGAGACTCCTGAGGCAGGCTCCTTTGGGCCGAAACATGTACATGTCGAGTCGTTGAATGTTTTATTGAAGAAATAAAGGGTGTTCGTGAAATACATTGAGTTCACCAGTCTTCTTTGGACTTTTCAACTCCTTTGCGTTTGCGTTTTGTAATTGTGGATTTGACTCTCCTGGGCTGTACCATCTAATAGTTGTGTAACATTTAAACTTGTCTATAGAAAGTTCTTCCTGAACAACAGCCTGGCGTTTTTTCCCAGGAAGAAACTAGATATGGGAGAGCGGAGGCACAGCTTCTTTGGGAACCCCTAGAATCTCCAGCAGATATTTCTTGAACAATTCAAGGGGGGGCGAAGTTCTTTGATGGAGGTTTAACCTGCGAGTATAGTTCTCCATCTTTTCCATTTTATTCCTCGATCCCAGATCTTTTTGTGCCTCCTCCATTTTCCTCTCCAGTTCCAGTTTGGTTGAATTTTTGGACATCTCATTTGCCTCCCTTTGTTGGTTTGCTTTGCTATATTTCTGAGGCAAATTTCTTCCTTCCCCTTCTGGTTTGTCCTGGATTCCAGGTGGGTAGCTGAAACTGATGAGAGAACTAGTCGAAAACCACATGATAAAGGCGGGAAATGAGGGGCAGATCGTGGAAAGAAGAGGGACGGTAGGTACAGAGGACAACTCTAATGCAAAGCTTTATGGACCAGAGAGCAAGTTTTGAACTTTGGGCCTCTTCTATCAAACTGCGCTAGCAGTTTTTTAGCGCGGAGAGCCACGCTGCTCCCGACGCTCATAGGAACTCTATGAGGGTCAGGAGCAGCGCAGGCCATTCAGCGCAGTTTGATAGAAGAGGCCTTTAATTTCAGGGAAAGCCCCTTCCTGTGTTGTCACGAAGCAGTAATGCTACCTTTATTTATTTATTTTTAGTATTTATACACTGCTTCGAGCCTAAGCGATTTACATTCAGGTACTCGACTATTTCTCTATATCTGTCCCGGCGGGTTCACATTCTGACTAATGTACCAGGTAGGGTTACCAGACGTCTGGATTTCCCCTGGACGGCTTTTCAAAACCCAGCATTTTGTCCGGGTTTTTAAAAGCTTCCGACATCAGGACGGCATCCGCGATCGTATGGATGCAATGCGCGACGTCATTGCATTGCAGCCACACTTGCCGATGCACGGACAGGTTAAGGGGTGGGTGGGGCTGGGGGCAGGTGGCATCACCGCGTTGCATCCGCACATGCGCAGATGCTCTCCAGACGCGGCCCCCGAACTCACAGCTTTTCAAAACATGGACAAATTTTATTTGAGACATTGTTGATGCCTAAAAGTCCAATGGATAGCAATAAAGACAGACTTCTTATCATGATAGGTGTGGCCATACAATTATTTACTAGAAATTGGAAAAACTGGGATCGTCTAAATTTTACTTTTTGGTGGGAAACGCTCTGTTTATATTATCGATATGAAAGAATGTTAGCAGAGCAATCAGGAATGATCAAAAACTTTAAAGAAATTTGGAGTCCATTGGATACATTTGTTAGACACCTTAAAGATTAATAATTTACCTGCCAGATTTAATTATTTTTATTTCTATGCACGCACATCCAGGATGGGGAGGGAGGGAGGGAGAGTATGGTTATTTGATTCATGTTTAATGCAAGAATATAAGTGCTGTTTATTGGAATTTTGAATGTTTAAATGTTGCACTTTTTATAAGCTTTATAAAATCAATAAAGATAAAAAGAAAAAGAAAAGCCATCCATACGCCTGGACAATCCTTTAAAAAGAGGGCATGTCCGGGTAAATCTGGATGTCTGGTAACCCTAGCCTAGGGCCACAAGGGGCAGTGTTGGACTTGGAACCTGCTACCTCTGGGTGCTGAAGCTGCAGCCTTAACCACTAGGCCACGCCTCCACTCTTGTACAAGACTGTGCGTGTAGGATATAAGTGAAAATGTTTTTAGGGACAGTTGCAATTATTTGTAAAAAAAAAAAAAAAGGCAAGGGTACCAGTTGGGGGCTGGGGGCTTGTGGCCTGGTGGGAATTCCTCCTTCCATTCAAACTCCAATGATGAAAAATAAACAAGTTCTAAAAGGGGCAAAAATCACCACCGTATGCTTCCAGTTCTCCCTGTATTGACTGGCACAGATCTTCACATCAGAGGGGCTATACACACTACAAGAACTCTGGGCTGGGGCTGGTTTGCTGGTTTATTAGTCATCCTGGACATCGACGCTGCTGTGTGGGGAAATCTATTTTGGATTTTGAGGCCTGAATCCTTACGCAAAGGTGATGTTCATAGGCCCTTGAAGGGAATTTGTCATAACCCAGTGGTTAGGGTTAGACAGGAAGACTAAGGGGAGCAGGTTAAAAATGTGAAAAAGCCCCAGGCAGTGGTGAATGAAGTTCAATGGTGCTGACTGTAGCCCAGTTCTAACTTGTTCCAGTACAGCTGGTAACCTGCAGAAGGAGGAAATTGTCAGGTCCCATGCTGCTGTCTCCCTCCACAAAATCCAAGCTGCATCATACGATTAGTCGATTGAGGCCAAGATTTTCAAAAACCCACGTTAAAAACTGCAGTGTGCTAAGGCAGCCATTTTGATACCGAATCTAATAACCCGAGACATCCTTTATAAAATCATGCATGCAAATAAGATTGGCAGACAGCACTGAAGATTTCCTACATTCACATGTGCCCATCGCTGCATCACAGCACAGGGCTTTCTAGCAGTCTCTGATACTGACTGGCACCCCTGGACCAGTCGCTTTTTTGTTTTGTCACCAAATGCCGACGCCGCTTTTTGAAAATGGCTCAGCATTTTTAAAGAATCCACCGGAGGGCTCATTTCAATGTTGAAGAGCCCATTTGCATGTCAGTGTCGGAGACTGCTAGAAACCTTGCTAAAGACAGAGCCAATCCGTTTTGATAATCCGTCGCTAAACTGCGTACAGGCTAAACCGCCGGAAAACAGTTTAGCGCCGGCATTAAACTTTTGAGAATCTTGCCCTGAGTTTTTACTGGAATAACAAGTGTGTGGCGTACCTAGCATGTGTGACACCCGGGGCCCATCATTTTTTGGAACCCCCCCATCTATACGAAAAACATGATTTTTAGTAACAAGCCACACGTCACACATGAGTACCTAGGAAAAGGCAGCATCTTACATACTGCAGTGAGAAGTACAACAGCAATACACCCATTGTAAAACTAAACAAGCCAGACTAGTACAGATCAATCCTGCAGTCAATCCTAACAGAAAACCGTGTCTTTCGAACACATAGAACACAGAAAACACCTTTGCCTAGTATGGAATATGTAATCACAAACTAACCCCTCCCTCTTTTACAAAACCCTAGTGTGGATTTTAGCCACGGTGGTAACAGCTCTGACGCTCATAGAATTCTGAGCATCAGAGCTGCTACCACCACGGCTGGCGCTAAAAAACGCTCCACAGTTTTGTAAAAGGGGGATAAAATAGAAATACATAGACAAAGGTTAAATTGAACCAGCAAGAAGCTGGACTCTGCATACAATGCAATACCACAGAAACAGTGTCACATGTCTCCTAAAGCAATAAATAAATAGAAAATTTTTGTTCTACCTTTGTCTTCTCTGGTTTCTGCTTTCCTCATCTTCTTGTTAGTCTCTTCCTTCCATCCACTGTCTGCCATCTCTCTGCCCTTATATGGCATCTTCTCTCCTTCTATGCCCCTTCCAGAAACTGAATGCCTCCCCCTTCCATCTCTCCTTTCACCCCCATTGGTCTGGTATCTGTCTCCTCTTCTTCCCCCCCTGCTCTGGCATCTCTCTCTCTGCTCCCTTTCTCCTGTTCTTCCCTGGCCTTCCTTCTCAATTTATTTTCTGCCTGTCTAAATTCTTTTTTACTATTCAGTCCTCAATTTCCCTCTTTCACTGTGTCTACCTATAGCTTGCCACCTCTTTCCCTCACCCCTTCCAGTAACTAACTCTATCCTCTTCCCTCAATCCTGCATGTGCCCTTTTTTCTTTCCCCTCCTCACTTCCTTCCAGCATCTGCTCCCCCTTTCCCTCACACTTCCATTCAGCAGCTGTCCTTCCTCTCCCCCACACTTCCATTCAGTGTCTGTTTCCCTCTCTATACCCCTTCCATCCACTGTTTACCCTCTATCTCACCCCTTCCATTCACTGCCCTCTGTGCTCTTTCTATCCAGTGTGCACCCTCTCTCTCTCTTCCATATGGCATCTTCCCTCTTTCTATGCTCCTTCCATAAACTATCTATCCTGTGCCCCTTCTCTCCTTTGTACATGATTGATTTCAACTCTGTCACCTCTCTGTTTTTCTCTCTCTGTCACCACCCCCTCCCCTATGCTCTGGCATCTCTCTCTTCTCCTTTCTTTCCTTCCCACCTCACGGTCTGGCATCATCCCTTCCCTGATTCCCGGCATCTCTCTCCTTTCCTTTTCTTCCATCTCTCCCTCCCCCTCCATGCTCTGACATCTCCTCCTTCCTTTCCCCCTTCCTTCCCCTTCCTTCCTCCTTCCCTCCATGCCTGGTGCCTCTTCCCTCCAAGCCCTGGCATCTCCTTTCATTCCCTCCAGTTGGGTACAGCAACACTCTCCCCAATTCTCTCCCCCTCTGCTCCCTTTCCTCCTTCCTCCAAGGCCTGGTGTCCTGAACTTTATCGGGCAGCAGCAGCATTCACAATTCACTGCTGTTGCCGGCTTCAGGCCTTCCTCTCTGTCGGGTCTTGTCTTCATGAAAACAGGAAGTAGGCAGGACCCAGCAGAGAGGAAGGCCTGAAGCCGGCAACAGCAGCGAATTGTAAAAGCTGCTGCTGCCCGAAGAAGGTAATGGCACCAGGCCTTGGAGCACCAAGGCAGACCGCTTCTCCCCCCTCCCAGTCGAACCCCCGCTGACCCTCCTAGGTCTCCCCCCCCAAGTGAACCTTTCCGACCCTTCCAGCCAGAGCAGCAAACCTCCCTCCAGTAGCGTCGGCTGCTTTGCGGCTTTCTCCTGTCGATGAAGTGTCACTGATGACATCATCAGTGATGCGGCAGAGGGAGGAGAAAGCCGCGAAGCAGCCGACCCTACTGGAGGGAGGTTTGTTGCTCTCGCTGGGAGGGAGGTTTGCTGCTCTCGCTAGGAAGGTGGGAGTGCGATAGGGACCGGGCCGGCTGTGCACCCCCCCTAAGGCTGCACCCGGGGCGGACCTCCCCTCCTGCCCCCCCTTGGTAAGCCACTGTAACAAGGTTCTTAGGCAGTGCCCTCTGTTCATAATTCCATTAGATAGAACATCCAAAAATGATCATTTCATATTTATGACTGCTCCTCCTTTTATTTACTCTAGACGGACGAATGCCCGGTTTATAAAATCATGAGCTGTACACGTGAACCAGGAGTTTGCACTGATGATATGGGCAGACAGCCCTGCAGTTTTTGGTATAGACAGAACCTGTGATAAATTGCCAAAACAGAATTCCGTGCTTGCTTCCCAGGTCCTGCCTGGGAATGGGCATGCAGAAATAGAAATGCAGCTCAGCCAGAAGCAGTAGAAAGCTGGAGCACAGTTCTAATTGGTCTATCAGTGACCTTCTTTTAAAATACCACCACCAACAACAACCGAAACCTTGCAAGTAATGAAAGCATGAAATGAAAACCGCACACGCTCTTTTCAATACACAGTGATACATAAACAGAGGCAACGTGTATTGGCAGCTTTCAGTGGAGCAGAAGGGGCTTTTTGCACCAATTCACTGCTGGCTTGTTTGCGGCGACTTCGGGTGTATCAAAGTAACTTCTAAGTAAAAGAAATTATGAGCTCAAGAAACAAACAGACAGAAGAGTGCGTCTTGAATAGATAGTGAAATAAAACAGAAAACCACAGAGAACATTCGCAATCGGAACTTCCTGCCAACACGGAAGTCGACGTTTCACAAATCAGTTTCCGTTAAAAGCCAGAAGTACAGCGCATGTCCTTGGCCCGACTGACATCAGCAAAAGGATCGAGGGTATCAGGTGGTTTTCTAGGACTGCTGTGCTCTGCTCTGAAATTAGAACAGAGGAAGGAAGTATTAGACAGCTCTGAGCCTAATGAAAAGCTCACTTGTCATGCAACAGGCGGAGTGGTGGTTTAGAGCACAGGGGTATGGGGCCACGCCGGCACTGCCTTTTTCGTATCTCAGATACCTTGTACGCAATCTGAAAAGGAAAGCATCATTCGGCTAATCTGAGGAAACCAAAATAAAAAAAACCCAAAACAACTAAATAAATACAACCTTGTGGCCTGGTTTTTCTTTGATTAAATCTTTGCAGGAACACTTGGAAAGTTATGTAATGAACGTGCCTCAGATTTGCAAAACCAAAGCATGCCATTGTGAGAATTAAAACAAGAGGCATCCTGCAGTGATACTGTTCAGACACTGATAAGAAGTAACAGGACATAATTAAGAATCAGACTATTACTATGGGCTTAACAAATAATAACACAACCCTGATAACCCTTTGCTAATCAGTTTTTGGTAGGTTATTAACTGATACTTCCCAAAGGGCAAAGTCAGTAAGTAGAACTACCCATACCAGAATGCATTGGGTTAGGAGAGGAAAAAAAAATCAATGTGGAACCTTCAGCAACAGGAAAAGAATGTCCTTATATCAACTACAGCCAGTGCCCTCAGAATCATGAATTTAGATCTACATAGGGTTACCAGATTTTATGTATGTAAAATCTGAACCCATAGACCTGCCCCCCAGGCCCGCACAGTTCTGTCCATCCCCGCCCCGTTATGCTCACACCACGCCCCAGCCTCGCCTCTAGCCCCGTCCCCTCAGCTTGCTCATCTGGAAAGGCATCCGTGCATGCGTAGATGCGATGTAATAACATCACGAGTGCCTGACGTCACTGCATGGCATCCGCGCATGTGCGGATGCCCCTCCCGATGCAATCTGCTTTTCAAAACCCAGACAAAGTGCTGGGTTTTTAAAAGCCATCCGGACACCTGGTCATGCCCTATAAAAAGAGGACATGTCCAGGTAAACCCGGATGTTAGGTAACCTTAGGATGCCTAGTGAGGCCTAAGTTGAGGCACTTACCTACCTACCTGACACCTACCTGAAAAGTAGGTGTGGTTAGGGGTGGAGAATAGGTATGGTTTACTTAGGTTTTGCTAGGGGGTTGAAGATAGGTCTGGTAAATTAGGCCAGGTAAAACCTGGTCTAACATACCAGTGCTTACCTCAAGGATGCCTAGTGACGCCTAAGTTAAAAGGGGATAGATTCCGTACAAACATAAGGAAGTTCTTCTTCACTCAGTGAGTGGTAGAAAACTGGAACGCTCTTCCGGAGGCTGTTATAGGGGAAAACAGCCTCCAGGGTTTCAAGACAAAGTTAGGCAAGTTCCTGCTGAACCAGAACGTACGCAGGTAAGGCTAGTCTCAGTTAGGGCACTGGTCTTTGACCCAAAGGCCACTGTGTGAATGGACTGCTGGGTATGATGGACCACTGGTCTGACCCAACAGCGGCAATTCTTATGATCTTAAGTCCGCTTAGGAGCCACTACGTGTGGTTTTATAAGCGGTGCCTAGTGGTTGATTGACTATCGTGCAGAGCGGCGTCTACAATGAAGGTGTGCTTAGGCGCCGTTTATAGAATCAGGCCCAGAGAGTGTGAGATCTCATGGGTTTGATGAGTGCAAGAAAGCTGAGCTAGAAGTTGCAACCGGCAGATCATTGTGGAAGCATTGACCAAGATTCACATTTCATTATTTTGGCATGAAATGAGTAAATGCTGCAATAGGAATTGATGCCAGGTAAATTCCAGGATACTACACTTACCCAGGTAAGTACCAGTAGGGTGCCTAATGCTGTTCTGTGATGGTGTATGTAAGTGGCATACCATGTAATTGCAAGGGGACATGCACATGGGCAGAGTACGGAAGGGGCATGGGCAGAGCTTGGGAGGGCTCACTCACACATCTAACTTAAGGAATTCTGTAAGTTACGCACACACTTATGCATTTATGCCAGATCTATGGCTTGTGTAAGACCCAAATCAAAAAGTTATGTGGTCCACAAGTGTCATCAACTGAATTTAGAACCCCCCCCCCCCTTGATATTAAGCCATGAAGCTGTAAGGCCACACTTTTTTAAATCAATTTATCAGGGTAAATAAGTCTCAGACTATAGAGCTGTATATCCAGGGCAGGATTAACCAATAGGCCAAGTAGGCACGTGCCTAGGACCCAAAATGGTCAGGGGGGCCCGATGAAGGAGGGCATCAACATTGTTTTTTCCAAATAGCGATGGGCCCCTCCAGCATCGATCAGCAACGCGCCCCCTCTTCCCCCCAAAATCGACGGAAAGTAAGACAAGCAAGCAACACGGGTAAGAAAGGCAATGGGAACTGTAATTGTGCAAGCGGTGCTGCTTGCCCAAAGCTTCCCTCTGACGCAGCTTCCTGTTTCCGCCTGGGCGCATGGTGGGGTGGGGCAGGGCAGGGGGCCCAGTGTACTTGTGTGCCTAGGGGCCCTCGACGAATTAATCCTGCCCTGTGTATATCCAATTTGGGTCTTAACATGAAATAATTCACTTGCTCTTACGTCATAGGCAAAAATCCTGTAGAGATTCTTTTTATTATAATATATTCTGAGACTTTTTTACCTTGATAAATACGGTAGATAAAAAAAAGTGTAGCCTTACAGTTTCATGGTTTAATACCAGTGGGGTTTTTATTTTCTAAATTCAGTTGGTGTAAGATGCACCAATGCTGAGATATACTAGAATAGATTAGGCTTTTACTGTGTGGCATCAGTGCCCAGTTGCAAAATTGACTCCTATGGGCTTGATTTGCTAAGGTTTCGCTCTCGTTTGGTGTTCATGAAGAGAAAAAAAAAGCTTAGTACATTGGATCCTAATAATGCTGAAACATAAGAGGATGGACAAGCTCTGCGATACTGAATCTGATTCTGCTGATATGTACCAGGAAGTAAAACACCCATGCTGATTGTAAATTTCCACGGGCAAGTCCTCCCTAGCAACTGGCGCCACACCCTTTATTTCAACACAACCCAAAGAAGGAAGTTGGTCTTGGGAAGTGGGTGGAAGATAGCAAACAGATACAGGGCATTTTTTTTGTGGCAAGTTCAAAAATATTCTGCTGACTTGGAATAAACCGGCACGTTTAGCATTATATCCTGTAAAGCAGATCTTTTCTTTAGAGCAATACAAAAATCGGACTTCTTTCTAGTTCCCAGCACTCCCATAAAGAATCTTCTAAGACTGAGAGACTAATACATTTGTAGAGCTGCAGGAACAAGGCTTTTTTAAAAAAAATTTCACCCCAGGTCAAGTGGTGAGGAGGAGCAACCTAGAGTAGAGGATGAGAACCAGGAAAGCCAAGATCTTGACAGGTTGCCCCAAGGATATTGGACATCCTAGGTGAACCTTTAGCAGTTCTCTCACCCCATAGTCGAGCATCTCCCCTTCCCCTCTGGCTTCCCCACTGGCCTACATCTCCCTTTCCTCTTTATATCTCAACCCATGGCTAGCATCTCCCATTCCCTTCTACTCCCGCCCCCAGTTGGCTAGCTTCTCATCTTCCATTCCCTTCCCCCTGCACCTTCCATTTTCCCCTTTCCCTTCTGACTATTTAGCTTGCCACTGACAACCCCTACCTCTTCCCCCCATTCCCAGCATCTCCCCTTCCCCTTTATCCCTTCCCAGGTTGGCCATATTCTCCCCTTCTCTACCTCACTCCACATCCAGCATTTCCCCCCTTCCCTTCTGGCTGCTGAACTTGCTGTTGACACCCCCTACCTCCTCCTGGGCTGGCCCAAAGATTAAAAAGTACTGTTTTGTCCCATCCACCTCTATCAGAAAGAGGGGAGTTAAAACACCAGCAGCCCCTTCTGTTGTAGCCACTTGCAATATATTTGTAGGAAGATTAAAAAAAAAGTTTTGAGAAAAAAAGGTCTTTAGAATTTGGAAGATTCAGGATATCTGAGAAATGCATGTATTGATTTTTTTCCCAAATTGTTTTGAGAATGGGCCGAGGATTATGTGGATGTCGATCAACTGTATGAGAAGCATATAAAGCAATTGATACAATCCTACTAGCTGTTGCCGCTAATATAATAGTCCACCGCTCATTTATTTGAGCTGATTAAGGTACTGGCTTTTTTTGTTTTGTTTTCTATATATAATCATACCTTTTTGGAGTTTTGTAGATACTCGTTGTGATCAGACTTTATAACGACAACACTGGGAAGTTGCTGCATATAATTACACCTGTTCCAAGGCTTGAGTAACTGACTTATGTTGATGCTGATCTCATCCTACTCCCACCCATGAACATCTACGCACCCCCTTGAGTGCTTACCTCCTGTATTGTCCTATCATCTATGAAGTGCAGCGTTCTTGGAACTGTCTTGTTCTCGGAGAAAAATTAATTTGTTATAGAGTAGGGGTCTCCAAAGGATGGACCGCGGAAGAATTGTGCGGAAATGCGCCAATTGAGCTAATTTCCCAATGAGAATCCACAAAAAACAAACAAACCCCCAAACCACCGGGTGTTAATAGATTTCAAATGCATTAATTAAAATTGTGTTCAAACTATATTGCTATTCCATATTATGTTAATATTAATATTATTCACCACTTTATTTAATACTGAATCGTAATTGTATACTTCGCAGTATTTCTTCGTACTTGTTCGGCCTCGATCGACAGTGTCAATTTGCAGCTGTTGTAGGTAGCTCTGGCACTGTGACTAATCTTTAAATTGAATCTGGAAGTTGGTTATTAGTCATTACGGTTAATTGTACATAAGAATACTTGCAGTGGTGCAGTGGAATACTCAATTTGTAATTGCATAAATTTATAATTAAAGGTGCATATTCACTTGTTTACATATTTGCTTGTTCGTCGTCATTAATATATGATAATTTAATCTCACATACTCTGTAATTAGTTTATAAAATTTTCTGCTTTCAATAAAACTCATATATGCAGAGTTATTTATCTTTTTTTTTTTATTTTTTTTTACTGTGGCCCCTCTGAAAAGTGCTGAAGTACCCAATGAGGCCCTCGTGGCGAAAAGTTTGGAGACCCCTGTTATAAAGGATTATAAGTTTTATTGGATCAAGATAAGGACTATCTAATCATGCTGTTTCTGAGCTTTGGAGTTCACAAAGAACATTGCAAGAAAAAGGCCTCTGAGGTCTTCAAAGCTCACACACAGACCATGTTACATCCATATTAGTTAATTTGCATTGGTTGCCTATTACAGGATGAATTGCTTTAAAATTTTTATGATTGGGTGTTTAAAGCTTTGAAGTGGAATGTCCTAGAGCAGTGGTTCCCAACCCCTGTCCTGGAGGACCACCAGGCCAATCGAGTTTTCAGGCTAGCCCTAATGAATATGCATGAGAGAGATTTGCATATAATGGAAGTGACAGATATGCAAATCTGCTCCATGCGTATTCATTAGGGCGATCCTGAAAACCCGATTGGCCTGGTGGTCCTCCAGGACAGGGGTTGGGAACCACTGTCCTAGAGTACTTGTCAGATAAATTGAGTAAATATGCTCCAATACGTATTTTGCATTCATCTCAGAAGAACTTGCTTCAATTATCATCATTGGTTAAAGTAGGTTTCAGGTCAAAAGCACGCTGGGACAAAGACGCGCGCAGACAACTGAGTGTAATGTGGAGCCGCGCGCCGAAGAAAATGACTGTTTTAAAGGGCTCCGACGGGGGGTGTGGGGGGGGAACCCCCCGCACTTTACTTTATACAGATCGCGCCGCGTTGTGGGGGGTTTGGGGGGTTGTAACCCCCCACATTTTACTGAAAACTTCACTTTTTCCCTAAAAAACAGGGAAACAGTTAAGTTTCCAGTATAATGAGGGCGGTTACAACCCCCCAAAACGCCGCCGCAAGTAAAGTGTGTGTGTGTGGGGGGGGGTTCCCCAACTTTTGGAGACTAGATGGGCCATGGCCCTTATCTGCCGTCTATTTCTATGTTTCTATGAGCTGTTTTTAAGTTTGTAACTTGTTATAATGAGCTATTTTTAGAATTTTAAACTGCTATAGCATTTCAGGTTTTAGCGGTATATTAAGTATTAAAATCAAATCAAATTGAATTGAATGATTCTGTTTGTTGGTCCAATAAAAGGTGCCACAGACCTCAGAGAATCCACATCATTCATGCAATGAGGAAAGCGGCTTAGCCTTTCTTCAGAATTCCCAGCTTGTTACTGAGAAATTCAAGTCAACATTCAGACACCAGCAGGGTGTTTCCTTAGTTAGTAAAAAAAAAAAAATCTCACATGTGCTGTAGCAGTTATGCCAAGGGTGCTCATGTGAGTCTCTTCCAATGCAGTTGATCCTGAGCGTTATCCATGCTTTAGCCTCGGTTTGTCTGGCCAAGGTCTTTCTTGGAGCACTTTTTGCAACCTTTTAGCCAGGTGCTTTGCATCATTGGAATAACAGTCTTGATAGGTGAGAAGCATCCATTCTGCAAACGTGGCCAAATCAGTGGAGGAGCAAATGCCCTATCTTTTCTTTCACTATACAAGATGGTTTGTTGCAAACTTTTCTCAAACGGTTTCATTGTTCCATGACAATATGTGTCTCAAGCAAACTTTAAAAAAAAAAAATGCTATTGCATTTCCAGGAAACACACAAAAACTATGGGACACTTAATGAAACTGCAAGGAAATACATTTAAAACCAATAGGAGGAAATATTTTTTTTTCACTCAGAGAATAGTTAAACTCTGGAATGCGTTGCCAGAGGTTGTGGTAAAAAGCGGATAGCGTAGCTGGTTTTTAAGAAAGGTTTGGACAAATTCCTGGAGGAAAAGTCCATAGTCTGTTATTAAGACATGGGGGATGTCTCTGCTTGCCCTGGATCGGTGGCATGGAATGTTGTTTCTCTTTGCGATTCTACAATCTTGTTACTCTTTGGGATTCCGGAATCTTGCTTACTCTGAGATAATAGAATGTTGCTACTCTTTGGGTTTTGGCCAGGTACTAGTGACTTGGATTGTCCACCATGAGAATGGGCTACTGGGCTTGATGGATCATTGGTCTGACCCAGTAAGGCTATTCTTATGTTCTTATGACATTATTTTTAGGGATAGTTATACACCTACAAATGGACCAAGTCACTGCATACTAAATAGGCACTCTCTGATGCATGATCTGTGAACCATTGGTTGAGATCAATTAAACATACACTTCTCCCTCTGTATTCGTTGTGATAGGGAATTAACAGACCCGCGAATACAGAAAAACCGCAAATAACTTTTTCATATGTTATTCGCTGTTTTCTATTAAAAACCATCATGAATATGGTGGAACCATTAATAACATGGTGGGAGACCTGGCCTGTTCCTGAAAGAGAGGCAAAACACGGTGAAGAAAGCGCCGGGAATCGGCGATTTTCTCTGTAAACGCTTGGAATCAGCAATTTCTCTATGCGAGCTGATGTAATTTTATTTTTTTTTGGGGGTGGGGGGAGGAGCCAGCAAGCTAAAAACCGTGAATAATTGAAACCGCAATTGCTGAAACCGTGAATACGGAGGGAGAAGTGTACATTCAAAAATCCAAGATCTAAAGCTGGGAAATCCTTGGGTTATGATCTGTAGACCAAAAATTTCATTTTGCATTTGCTGAGTAGAATGACAATAAGGGCTCCTTTTACTAAGGTGCGTTAGGGCATTAACGCGTGGAATAGTGCGCGCTGAATTGCCGCGCGCGCTAGACCTTAACACCAGCATTGAGCCGGCGTTAGTTCTAGCCGCGCAGTGCGTGACGTAGCACGCGGTAATATACTGCATGCGCTAAAAACGCTAGCATGCCTTAGTAAAAGGAGCCCTAAGTGGCATTAGGATCTTGTTCTGCAATTTCCATTCAAATAACTCTGGCCGAGGCAGCTATTTGGTTGGGATCAGTGTTTATTCTCTTAGTTAGAGCCTGGTTTTTGTTGAATTTTTTTTTCTGCAATTTCCATCGTTATAGTCTCCTGATCCTCAAGACTATCTTGTCTCAGAACCAGACTGTGGTTTGTGGAATGCCCTGATTTGATTATATTGTTCAACCAATTATACCTTTTTCTTTTTTTTTTTTTTTTGGGAAAGCACAACTGGTAAAAATCTATAATTAAGAGCACAGGTTTGAAGAAAACATAGCTTGCTTGCTTTCCCACCAGCTTTAATAACGGTTTTCCAAACAAAATAAGCAGATGGAAGATGGTCTTTGTCCAAGGGTCAATTAAGGGAAAGGTTTTGTTCGGTAATGTTTATTTTCTTTTTTATTTGTTTAAAATATTTAAAGATGAGTAATTAGGGGTTGGGGGAAGGGATGCTATGGCTTTTTATTTCTTAGCTTATGATCTCTTGTAAGCTAATCCTATAAACTAGTGCCTAGCGGTACGCCCAGGGCAGGATTAATTTGTCGAAGGCAACCTAGGCACCCAAGTACACTGGGCCCCCTGCCCTGCCCCACCCCACCATGCGCCCAGGCGGAAACAGGAAGCTGCGTCAGAGGGAAGCTTTGGGCAAGCAGCACCTCTTGCACAATTACAGTTCCCGTTGCCTTTCTTACCCGCGTTGCTTGCTTGTCTTACTTTCTGTTGATGGGGGGGGGGGCCCGTGTTGCTGATCGGGGGGTCCGCATTGCCGATTGGGGGGGGGGCCCACGTTGCCGTTTGGAAAAAACAGTGTTGATGCCCTCCTTCATCGGGTCCCCCTGACCATATCGGGCCCTAGGCACGTGCCTACTTGGCCTGTTGGTTAATCCTGCCCTGGGTACGCCACTTAGCTGCGTCAAAGGCACCATTAATCAGCAGTTATGCGCCTATGTGCACTAGACACTCTCTAGTCTAAATAGTGCATGGAGTTAGGTGCCTAGCTGATCTAGGTGCCTAACCTAATTCAATTTAGCTTAATCGGTGCTGTTAATTGAAAGCATCATTAAAAAACAATTAAAATAATTAACTGGTAGGCACCTAACCGACAAAATTCAGTCTGTAGTATGAAGTCTGTTGCCAGCTCTTTCCGGCAGATAACTATTCTTCAGAAGGGTTTTTTCTACATAACTCCAAATCCATAGCATGGAGTCCATATTGATTTGTGATTAAGCCTGGACTAATATTTGCCTTTCTCATTATTATGAACTAGGCTTGAGTTAAAGACCACTATGCTCTACCATTTGTACACCCCTCCCCCCTCCTTGCAGTTAGGCCCTATAGCACTGAGGTTCTGATGCTATAAATGGCACCTAACGTCTAGGTGCTACTGAGTGCAATCGAGTGGATTTTGGGCATGGTTTGACTTAGACATCGGTAAATGCCTATCTTAGGTGCACTCAATTAGGCCATAAATGGGAGTGGGCTTAAGGTTTCAATGCCTACTGGTGCTTAGACACTGATAGGTGCGATTGACAATTGCACTCAGCGGCACCTAGAAGTTAGATGCCATTTATAGGACCTAACTGCAAGGGGGGGCATACACATGGGTGGAGAATGTTGGTCTTTAACTCAAAAAACAAAAGGAATTGACCCCAAAATATCCACAAAGAAGAAAATCCAGAGAAAACCAAAAAACTCTGTGGAGTGACGATGTTCCTAAATGGACTTTATTTGAAAGTGTCAAAGTTCCAAAGTTACACCAAAATCATCCACATAAAATAATTTTATCCACATAAAAATAGGTTATCTACATAAAAGCTTTAAAGGACCTAGTCCGCTAGGGATACAGGATGCAACACGGTCCGCGCTTTGACAAAAAGTCTTCTTCAGGGGTCCCTGGGGGTCCTCTAAAGGTGAATACGTGGGAAACAATTGGGTGGTGAGCCAGAAGTGGGACCGAGTTGGGTCCTGTATCCCTAGCGGACTAGGTCCTTTAAGGCTTTTATGTGGATGATTTCAGTGTACCTTTGGAACTTTGACACTTTCAAATAAAGTCCATTTAGGAACATCGTCACTCCACAGAGTTTTTTTGGTTTTCTCTGGTCTTTAACTCAAACCTAAGAAAGGCAGATATTAGTCCAGGCTTAATCGCAAATCAATATGGACTCCATGCTATGGATGTGGGGTTATGTAGAGAAAACCCTGCTGAAGAATAGTTATCTGCCGAAAAGAGCGGGCAAAAAAACTTCATACTACAGACTAAACTTTGTTGGTGTGTCATTAATGTGACTCAGGAAGTTTGTGGAATTGAGGGTTAAGTTAGTTGAAGTAAAGGGGTTCTCCCATTTTCTGACTATGGGAAAGGAGGTAAGATTTGATATTCCACCTTTCTTTGGTTACAATCAAAGCTGTTTACATATTATGTACAGTTATTTATTTTGTGCCTGGGGCAATGGAGGGTTCTGTGATTTGCCCAAAGTCACAAGGAGATGAAGTGGCAACTGAACCCAGTCGCTTATCACAAAGGGGCCTAAATATATATCTTGGTGTCCACTCCAAAGGTGCTTCTAAAGTTATGATCCCACTTAATATTATTTCAGTCTATGTATCACATTGAATTATGTTTTTCTAAGGGTTTTTTTTTCCCTCGTCCATTTGTAAATTTGATCAAACTAAATTTGCTAATTACAGATAGGAGAATAATATGTATTATGTAGTAAGAGTGGTAAAGATGCAGAGCAAGGGTCTAAGCTTCCCAACTGATTGATAAAATGAACAAATGAGTCCTATGCCTCTGAGTATGATAAGAACATAAGAATAGCCATACTGGGTCAGACCAATGGTCCATCAAGCCCAGTAGCCTGTTTTCACAGTGGCCAATCCAGGTCACTAGTACCTGGCCAACACCCAAAGAGTAGCAACATTCCAGCACCTCAAAGAATAGCAAGATTCCGGAACCCCCCAATGAGAACAACATTCCAGAGCTGAGATTGTGATGTCATAATGCCTCATTCCACAGTGCCTCAGAGCCAACCTCATCAGTGATGTCACAATGGCTTAATTGTCCTATACTTGGCTCACATAAGAACATAATTCTGGAGGCCACATTACCGTAAAGACGTGCTTAGAGTTGAGTCGGTTCAGCGAATGGCCACTAGGATGATCTCGGGGCTCAAGGGTCTCTCGTACGAAGAAAGACTAAACAAATTGCAGCTCTACACTCTAGAGGAGCGCAGGGAGAGGGGGGACATGATTGAGACATTTAAATACATCATGGGACGTGTCGAAGTGGAAGAAGACATCTTCTTTCTCAAGGGACCCTCGGTCACAAGGGGGCATCCGTTCAAACTCAGAGGAGGGAAATTCAATAGTGACATAAGGAAGTATTTCTTCACAGAAAGGGTTGTAGATCACTGGAACAAGCTTCCAGAGCAGGTGATCAAGGCCACCAGCGTTATTGACTTTAAGAATAAATGGGATGCCCTAGTAGGATCCTTACGAGGGTCGAGTTAAGGAACTAGGTCATTAGTATTCAGACTTAATGGGGTGGGTCAGTAGAGTGGGCAGACTTGATGGGCTATAGCCCTTTTCTGCCGTCATGTTTCTATGTTTCTATGTTTCTATAAGAATAGCCTTACTGGGTCAGACCAATGGTCCATCAAGCCTAGAAGCCCATCCTCACGGTGGCCAGTCCAGGTCACCAGTACCTGGCAAAAACCCAAAGAGAACCACAGATACAGTTTACTGCAATGGGATAGAAACATTGCCTGCTTAGTAAAAACAAAACTTTTCTTTCTCCAACATTAGTGGCATGACAGAGAGTACAGTACATCAGACTGGGCATCTGTTTCTCAACACTAAACCTCTGGTTTACACTGCAGCTTTTGCCTCAATTTCCACTCTGAGAGCCTGGTTTGCAGTGCATTTTTTACTTAGAAGTCTGCAGAAACACAGGCTACTGGCAGAACTTTCTGGTTCCACCCACTGAATACACCTGCTGGCTGTAGGCAGGAAGTGTGTAGGCGGCTTCAAGCATAGACAACAAGGAAGTAAACAAAGTCATCTGAGTTGCCCAGCAAGCAGTTTAAATCCTTCAGCAGGAAAGATAATATCGAGCAGGGGTTTGAGGTATTGCGAGGGGAGTTATAAAACACAGTGAGGTGAATCAGCATAGTTTGAATTTCCCTATTTGGGAAGTCAGGTATAACTGGCCTGAGTCTAGGGTTGCCATATTTGTGAAGACAAAAAAGTGGGCATATGACCTCGCCCACACTCCACTCACAGACCCACCCACATCCCACCTGATGCCCCCCACCTTTCACCCATTTCTTTGGACCCCATTCCCATCCTATATACACTTTTAATGTTTCTCTCTCTCTCTCTCTCCTTCCAACCCCCCTCTCCTGCGGGTCCTTCCTTCCTTCTCTCTCTTTCCTTCCAACCTCCTCTCCAGCTATTTCTGTCTCTCCCCTGCCATCCAGCATTACCCAGTGGCATAATAAGGGAGTGCAGGGGGTTGACCACTCCAGACGCAGTCTTCATGGGGGGCAGGGATGCCGGTGCTTTTGCTGCTCTCTGCTCGAGTAGCATCTTTACTCCTGCCAGCTTTGGCTCACTTCTAATGTCACTTCCTGGTTGTGAGATCAGGATGTGAAGTCAGAAGGGAGCCGATGCGAGCGCAATCAGCGGATGGAAGATGAACATTTCAAGAGGTAAGTGGGGAACCGGGGAGTGCTCAAGCAATGGAGAAGAGTGTGTCTGTGTGTGTGTGGGGGGGGGGGAGGGCGCACGATGTGGTGATGCCAGCACCACTGCCCTGGGTACCAACTTCCCTCACTATGCCACTGGCACCACCCAACTCAATTCTCTTTTCTCCAGCACTCTCTCCTTTCCATAATGCTTCTCCAGTCTTCCCGCCCTCCATCCATGCTGTTTCTCCAGCTCCCTCCTCTCCTCTCCCATCCCGATGCTGATTCTTCAGCCCTCCCTCCTTCGACCTCAGATGCTGCTTCCCCTCATGACCTCTCTATCCAGCTACCAATTCCTTCACTAACCTCCTTCCCGGCTGCTGCAATTTTGAATCTTTGGGCAGATGGTATCAGCAGTGAGGTGAGCCTGCTGCTGCTGGCCTGCCCCGGAAGTTGCCTCTGTGCAACTCCTGCCTATACGGGAACAGGAAGTCACTGCAGAAAGGCGGCTTCTGAGGCAGGCCAATTATGAACTGTCATGTATGAGTTAAATTATCCAATCGGATGGCCTTCTCGCCATGGCTTGTCAATTCTCAATGTAAAAATGCTCAGAATTCTTTGAGTGAATGAAAGAGAGTATAAAAAGTGACCCTCAAAAATCAGTATATGTTTAGTAAAGGACCTTAATTTTTTTTTTTTTTTTTTTAATGGATGTAGAACCTCAGTAATTTATTTGTCAATTATACATTACAACGTCGTAGATTTCCCCTGGCAGTCAGATCTGTAAATCATCTTGAGACGGCAGTATTACATGCTTAAATGAAATGTTTGGAACCAATTTTCATATGAATATATTTAAAACAATAAAAAATATTGTTCGATCAATAATTGTTGGCTCTTACTAATTTTGTTATTCTGTTTACTTGAATACATTTATAAAGCCTATAATGTGCCACAATGAGATCAGTTAACTAATTCAATTACATGTTGTACGTCCCGTATCATATCAATTGTTAATAGACGTAAAAAAATTATTATTATTATTAATAAAAACTTTAAACACCGTGAGCAGCCTGTTTTGAGGCTGCCTCTTGTGGACTGCTGTGCTTCAGTAAGGAAGAGAGAGGGAAGGAACGAAAGTGTTCGCGGCTTAGGTGTTCGCCTGCTTCTTCCACTTCAGAATTTGAGGGAAGAGGGCTATGCGGCTCTCATAGCTGCTTGGGGGCTTGAGGGAGGGAGGGAGGATTTGTGGCTCAGGACGCTGCCGCTGGTACTTCGGGGGGGCTTTTTTTTTCCATCGGCAATTTTTTTGCCGGTTGTGTGAGAGTCCCGGTTAACGTAGACCTGGTTAAGCGAGACTCCACTGTATTTAGTTTACTATCTGGATAACTATTTGGATAATTTAGGACTGCTCTTTTTGGCCTAATGTTATCCACATTCAGATATAGGACTGAATGCTACCATTATTTTGAAATTTTCTGTACAGACAGTGCAGTAACGGTCGAGATAGTGGGTGCTGCTATCGGGCTTTAAAATATTCTTTCTGACACTGAGAGTGTTCCTGTGGGTGACCGGAAATAATGGGGTTTTACTCCGTTGTGAAGTTAAAGGCCTGATATATTAAGGGTTTATTCTCATTCTATGCTTTTGAATCAGGTCCAGTGTACAGAATGAGGCAAAAAAAAAAGTAATCCCCCTACTGGGTTTGTTTTTTTTTGCAGTTTACTCAGTAACAGTTTTGAATTCCAATGAGAAATTTTATGTACTTGTTTACTCATGATACTTAGATATTACTATTAAACAACATTTAATTATCTTAAGATATGTTGATATTACTGATTGTAGCATCAGTGATTTTTGCACATTAAAAATGTTTGAGCTAAAACACAGTAATATGACATCATTCAAACCATACAATTAAGAATGGGCTTCTACCAACCAATTAATTTTAATTTTTGCCAATTTTGAGTTCATTATTGCTCATTAATGGCGCCAATTAAGCTAATTAAAAAATTAAGGAGCCTACTCCATTGAAACAGTGGCGACACAAGACACAAACTGTTACTTATGAGTGTCGTCTGATGCGATTTTACAAAAGGATAGGTGTGATTTCAGGTGTTATTAGTCCCCTGAGGAAGGCATCCATGGAGGCCAAAACTGTGACTTTCTATTACAATAAAGTAACTGTTTGGCGGATTTTGACATCTCGCTTGCCTCCTTTTCTGGTTTGTTTGTTACATATTGAGGCAAGACTTTTCTTTAAAAAAAAAAAAATTTATTTATAGCAACTTTCTTATTACAATCAAGCAGAATGATTACCACTTGAATAGATCAATTAAACATAATAGAAACACCTAAAAACAGGAAAAACAAATTATTTAGATATTTAGTCCACAATATTTTGAGAAAATCAACAGGAAATAAAAGAGGCAAGACTTTTCTTTCCTCTTCTGCTAACAATACACCAATACAATACAATAGTATCTTATATACCGCAATTCTTTGCAAGGAATCTATGCGGTTTACAATAAGAATTAGATCAAATCATGGGGTGTTGATAGATTTCAAATGCATTAATTAAAATTGTGTTCAAAATATATTGATGTTCCATATTATGTTAATATTAATATTATTCACCACTTTATGTAATACTGAATCGTAATTGTATACTCCGTGGTATTTCTTCGTACTTTTTCGGCCTTGATTAATAGTGTCAGTTCGCAACGTTGTAAGTAGCTCTGGCGCGGTGACTAATCTTTAAATTGAATCTGGAAGTTTGTGACTAGTCGTTATGGTTAATTGTGCATAAAAATACTTGCCATGGTGCAGTGAAAATATGAAAATTTGCAGGTAGCGTTTGTCATCATTAATATACGATAATTTAAGCTCATATACTCTATAATTAGTTTATAAAATTTTCTGCTTTCAATAAAACTCATATATGTAGAGTTATTTCTCTTCTTTTTTTTTGTTACTACGGCCCGCTGAAAAGTGCTGAAGTACCCGATGTTGTGGTTGTTGGGAGGAAGGGGTGAAAAAAAGAAATAGGTTATAGGGAGAAGAGGTTGTCTTTAGTTTTTTTTTCCTGAAGTCATGCCATTCCGTTGGTGTCTTCTATCCCACCAATACCTTTCAGTTCTAGGCGGTTCACAACATGAGTTTTGCCAGGGCATTTCCAGGGAGAATGCATGGTTAATAGATCTGTGGAGGGTCGATCAGGTTTAGTTAGATCATTTGATAAATTTCTTGAATAGAAAGGTTTTAAGTTTTTTCCTGAATGTTTTGTAGTTGGGTGTTATAGTCAGCAGATTGGAGAGGTGGCAGTCTAGTTTCGCTGCTCTGGTGGCTAATAGTCCGTCGTATATTTTTTGCTTTGTAAACCTTTGATTGGGAGTAGGTAAAGTGTGCTTGAGTTCTCCTTGGTCTGGATGTGTTTTTCCTGTTTAGGCGGTTGCTCAGATAGCTTGGTCCGTTTCCATTTAGGGCTTTGAATAGGGTGCAGTAGAATTTGTATTGTATGTGTGCATGTACTGGGAGCCAGTGTGAATCTCGGAAGGCAGTGGTAATGTGGTCATATTTTTTCAGCAAGTAAATCGGTCTAAGAGCTATATGTGGTGGATTGTCTTCGTTGTATGGGTAGTTTGTTCCAGACTGGGGAGCTTGGCAGTGGTGTAATAAGAGTGGGGGGTCCACTCCCCCCCCCCCGTCTCATCTTGGTGGGAGCGTCGGCACCATCCTTCTCTCTGCCCCCCCTGCTCCTTCCCCTCCTCCCCACTTCTGCATGTTCACGCCCCTTCCCTTCCCCCATAACTCTTTAACGTTTGTGGCATGAGCAGCGACCCCAACCTGCTGCTCATGCCAGCGTCAACTCTTCCTCTGATGTCACTTCCTGGACCCGTGCCTAGAAGTCACGTCAGAGGAAGAGCCGACGAGGGCGCGAGTAACAAGTTGGGGTTGCTTCTTGTGCTGCGAACGTTAGAGGTATGGGGAAAGGGAAGGGGAGGGGTGTCTCCCCCTCGCTATACCACTGGAGCTTGGTGTTCAAAGGTAGCCTCAAACATCTTCTGCCTTATTTTTAGAGCTGACGGGAGGGGTAGATTGAAGCGTTGTGTTACACATGAGTTGAAGAAGAATGTGGGACCGATATCAGACGTTAGTCCCTCCGAGTCACAAATTTTAATAAAGATGCTCCACTGTCCCTCTGTTGCATTGAGAGCTATTTGTAAACCCACAGAACAAACCAAGCAAATGAGGGCTTTTTCTGTTTCATTTGCTTTGGCTTTAAAGAGGCAATTGAACGTGGTATTTTACGATTGTTCTTTTGCTGGATGCAATCGGACTCTTTTGATTCCTACAGTATATTACAACTTTTTGTATTTCATCATCAGTTGGTTTGTCCCCTGAAGAAGGCGGTTTTTACTGCCGAAACCTGGATCCTTTTTGGAACTATAAGATTGACATAATCTGTAATAAAGCTTGGACATCATGCTTGCCTTTTTTTTTTTTTTTTGCTGTTTTTCTTGCTTTATCAGGCAAGTTTCTTTCCCTTTGCTGTTCGGTTCTGTTTTCTTGACATGGCTGCATTTGTAAAAATATTGGCAAATTGTCCTCAGTCCCGTTGCATTTGATGAATGGTGCGTAGCGACAGGTTTCTGAGTTTAGCTGCTTTGCCTCTTTGTTCTTCTAGCTTGGGGTTGTGTGGGTGTGAGAAGTCGAGCAGAATGAAGCAAGCAGGAAAGAGAATTCTTAGAAGGCAAAATAGAGAGAAAAAAAAGAAGCCGTGGGGTACATCTAATAGGAAAATTTCTCAGCAAAAACTTTTGCACAATATGGTGAAGCTACTTAGACATTCAGCTGTACTGTTGATTCATTTTAAGACGTTTTGTGGCATCGATCATTGTGGCATAGCACCTAAGCAGGAACTAAGGGCTGAATTTGGTTAATTTCCATCCTGTTAGATATATCATATTTGCTTGTTTGCACTTTGATGTTTAATTTAATTTTTTTATTTGATTTAACCTCGTTTCTAGAGAGGAAATCAAATCAGTTTACAAAAGCAATATGTAGTATTTTAAAATACTGAGGGCCCCTTTTATCAAGCTGCGCGAGAGGTTTGTAGCGTGAGCTGGTGCAGTAAATGTTCCGACGCTCATAGAATTCGTAAGAGCACTTACCTCGCCGGCCCACGCTAAAAACCTACAGCGCGGCTTGATAAAAGGGGGAGTGAGTTACTTGTGAAAGTCTTATATGAAGCTGAGAGGATGCCAGAAAACCTAGGATTCCTAGACTCTGTTCAGGGAGATTTTGCAGTTCACAGTTATTAAAATTTGATCTACAGTACCGCCAGGCTGGCGTGGATTCAGGTGGCTTACATTAAAACATAACAAAATAATTAGAGCTGATGTGGCTCCGTGGTTAAAGGCAGTTCTCCATCTTTCTAAAGTGGTGGGCTCAAATCCCTAGGATGGTCAGCGACACCAGTACATATTCCTATTGTTTTGTCTCCCGGAAGAGGTGGTGGAGACAGAGACTCTGTCTGAATTCAAGAAAGCGTGGGATAAGCACATGGGATCTCTTAGAGAGAGGAAGAGATAATGGTTACTACGGATGGGCAGACTGGATGGGTCATTTGGCCTTTATATACCATCATGTTTCTATGAAATAGAATATTATTATAAATATAATGTTATTTTCAACAACCCCAACCCATTAATTGTACAATTTTCTCTAAAACATTTAAAGAAAAATTGTTTTAAAAATATTATTATTGTGCTCAGTCACCTCCACCTAGGTCATTATCTGGGGCAGATATAAAGACCAAGATTCTTCACTTTCCTTTTGATTTTGGAGTTCCTTTCCAGTTGAGTTTTTAAGTTTGATATAATGTAAACCATCTTGGTATATAAAATTTTAATAAATCATAAACCGCCATCTCATGTGCGTACCTTTATGTATATAAATCCAAGTTTTACCAGTTACAGTGATTTATAAAATGACCCTCCTAGGGGATAATTTTATTTAAAAAAAATGCTAACACTTGTGTGGCAAATATATGCATAAATGACTGGAGTACTGAGTTTCAGATGTTTTGACTTGGACGTCTAAATGCTGATTTGAATGCCCTTTCTAAAATGCCAAACTATGGGGTTCTTTTACTAAGGTGCTCTAACTGATATGGAGGGGCATTTTTGACAGGATATCTAAATCTGAGTTTGTGAATAATATCCAGAAATTTAGTAGAGAAAATGTCCATTTTCGAAACTGCAAGATGTCTATTTTTTTTTTTTTTCAGAAAGACCTATCTAGACACTTTGACCCTTAATGTGTCTATCTTTTTTGGCCATTTTTGAATGCATAAACATTCCAACAAAAAGTGCACAAAAACAAGCCATTGGGATGTACAAGCAACCAGCACTCTTAGCAAACTGGCCACCTGATTGGCTGGATATTGGTTTGAAAACCACCAACTTTGGGAACAGGACAATCTGATGAACATTTTAAACACATGTATTTGCGTAAAGGATAAAAAATGAAATGGGTCAAATTATCAACAATTTTGATCAATGGTGAAAGGTCAAATTAAAGGTTCCCAGGTGATACTGTCAGAAAGTTTCCCAGAGAAGGGAATCTACCTCAGAAGATCTGGGAGTGGCTTCAGGTGAGACCATTTTCCCCTGAGAAGTCCCTTGCTGCATGGGTGAAATTTGCACCATTGACTGTAATTCTCTGGCTCAGTCTTCAGATGGATTCCTTTTATGCCATAATTAGTAGTCCCTTATTCAATGAATCCAGAATATCTTGGGGGAGTGGGGGGAATGGCAAAACCTTGCAAAGGACTGGACATTTTCTGTCTCTCCTCCAGTCTCCTGGTGTTGCCTTATCAAGACTGATTTCAACTCCTAACTCCTCTCAACTTGGGTTCTTCATTGATTGAACCATATCCACGTCATTCTCTTCTTGGGCACATGATTTGATGGCATTTTTGAAACATGATCTACCTTGTATTCAGCCAACTGGTTTTTAAATACTGACCGATGCTTGGCTAAATTAGCCCTGGATATTCAGTCCCAGGCCATATGCGGAAACTGGCAATTAATATCCAAGGCTACAGCTTAAGGAACCACAGCACCATTCCTTCACATCTTGATCCCCCACCTCCCCAAATAAAGAAGCTGGTGGGCTGAACCTCATTCCTTCACCCTCTAAACCCACTGGGCCTACCTGGATGGTCCCTTGTAGTATAGCGGGGCAAATGAGAAGGAATAATGTCCATTCACCCCAGCAGGGCAGCCTGTACAAAATGACTGCCAAGATCTCTAGCATCAGCCTTGTGGTACTATTGGGTGGAATTATTTTTATATAAATTAAATAAAAATATTGTTCAAAATATTGCTTATACTTTTACTTACACCGAGGCTAAACAGGTTTTTATACGGAAGGATAACCCCTAGCAGTAGATTCTTGACAGGCATCATGGCAGACATTTTGGATTCCAGTGGAGGCCCCCAGCGGAAGAGGAGAAGGACCATTGAACCTCAATAGGTCCAGGAGTGGTGGTTTTGGAGAGAGGGGTAGGCTTTGGGGGTGGGGTCCTATGCTGGAGTGCCGGAGGTGGGGTTTTTGGGCAAGGGACAGAGTTTCAACCCAGAGGAGGATGGAGACTGGCCTCCGCAGCCGTGGCCGCTATACTAATCGTGGCAGGGAGATCCCTTACCGTGATTAAGTATAGTGGCCACATCTACTGTAACCCGGTTCTGTAACCGGCATCTGTAACATGGACGTCGGTTACAGAATCGCATTTATTTTGGGTGGGGCTAGGCCCGATTCTGTATAGAATGCCCTTCCCAGGAGTCCTATAAAGAATCTGGGCCTAAATGTCTGCTCTATGTGGTATAGCATAGTAAAAGCATATTAGCACTGTAGCAATGATAAGCAGTAGTAATAATTGCAGGGCAGATACTGGACATGCCTTCCGCATTTACCACACAGCCCTTGAGCTTACTGTGCACTAGTTTTTTTTTGCAGCTAAGGCATAACAAAACAGATAACTTCTATACCGCATAACCTTGTAAGTACTATGCAGTTAACAAAGTTATAAAAAAAAAAAAAAAACAACAAAAAACCCCCATATAATCATTAAGAATGATCACTATTTAGGAAACAAATATACCTTCAATTGTTTTCAAAAATGGTGGTAGGACTCTGAACTCAGTAACAAAGACTTCAAGTCCTTGTCCCAGAATGCTGCCTGAAAAGAGGCATAGTAAGTGCACGGAGGCCATAAGTTTCTGGAGGCACACAAAAACAAAGAAAAATAAAGTCCAATCCCGCAAATTTTGCCAAGCCGAGGCACACTAAATTGTTTATGATCCACAGTTACGCTATTAATCTGTGCCTATGATATGCTATTAGCTTTTATACTTCTCCCTCCGTATTCGCAGTTTCAGCACTCACGGTTTCGATTGTTCATGGTTTTTAGCTTGCTGGCTCCTCCCCCCAAATTACATCAGCTTGCATAGAGAAATCGCTGATTCTAAGCGTTTACAGAGAAAATCGCCGATTCCCGGCACTTTCTTCACCGTGTTTTGCCTCTCCTTCAGACACAGGCCGGGTCTCCCACCATGTTATTTACGGTTTCACCATATTCACGATGGTTTTTAATAGAAAACCACGAATAACATATGAAAAAATTATTTGCAGTTTTTCTGTATTTGCGGGTCAATTAATCCCCTATCACAGTGAATACAGAGGGAGAAGTGTGTTCACTTCATCGTTATTAGCAGGAACAATTGAAGAGCACCAGAACAAACATATACACTTCTCCCTCTGTATTCGCGGTTTTAGCATTCGCGGTTTCGATTATTCACGTTTTTTAGCTTGCTGGTTCCTCCCCCAAAATTACATCGGCTTGCATAGAGAATTGCTGATTCCAAGCGTTTACAGAGAAAATAGCTGATTCCCAGCACTTTCTTCACCGTGTTGTGCCTCTCCTTCAGGAACAGGCCAGGTCTCCCACCATGTTATTCGCGGTTTCACCATATTCACGATGGTTTTTAATAGAAAACAGCGAATAACATGAAAAAGTTATTTGTGGTTTTTCTGCATTTGCGGTTCTGTTATCACAGCGAACATGAAGGGAAAAGTGTATCTATGTTTTTATAAGCTCTGTTTTTATGTAAAAGCTATGTTAGTATTTTTTAGCTATGAATTTTAAGGCTTTTTTTTGTATGTTTATTTTACTATGTTTTAAGATTATGTATATCCTGTGAACCGTTTAGTTGTAAACGGTATAGAACATTTTAAAATAAATAAACAAACATAGTGGCTGCGGCTCGAGGCATCCGTAAGTTGAGACGTCACTGCGATGGCATCACATGCATGCATGACATCATCATGTCGACAACCGCGCATGTGCAAAGGCCCTCCCGACGGACTCTGAGTCGCCAGTGGGGGGGTGCCAGCAGGGAAGAGGCATGGAGAGGCGCCGGCTGATTGCCTATAGGACCTGCCTCTCGCCGGCGCCTCTCCTCCTCCCCTGTGTGTCGCGGCACACCTGAAATCTCACAGCACACAGTTTAAGATACACTGTGCTACACTATAAACAAATCTTACAAGACACACATTTGCCTGAAGGATGAAAGAACAGAGAGGTTCTGTATTTAGTGAATTCAGTAAGTTAAATGTGGCTCAGGTTTCTTTTTCTTGTAATATGAACAGGAATACAAGTCTGAGTTTGGTTTCACTATGATATTTTGCAATATTTGTCAGGAACAGTGCCAGTAATTAATTGTTCAAGGCTTACAGGAACATACGGTTGCTTTTCAACAGCAGCATTATTGTCGTAGGTAAATCCCTTGTCCAATACATCTTTGGAGACATTTGGATGTGTTCAATAGATCTTTGGGAGTGATTCCTCAGGACTAGAGAAAGACAGACATCCCTGTTTATAAAAGGACTCGTACAGAGGAGGTTGGAAATTACAGGCTGGTTATTCTGACTTTGGTGGTGAGGAAAGTTATTGAAAAGAAAGGATAGTACCCTCAGCAGTTGCTTTAAACTCTCCGATATCCAATAAAAATGAGTCCATACACTAAGTGGGCTCTAGTCCATGTCTCCTAACATGTCTCCTTTTTCACATCTTCAGACAATTTCTCAAGTCATAAAGCTTTTGCTATAATCTTCCTTAGAATTCACCCCTTTCCTTCCCTGAGTGGTGTAGAATGGATTGATTTTTTTCTCCATCAAAAATGACAAAGGCTACGGGACACTCAATGAAGTTACAGGGCGATCCTTTTAAAACCAATAGAAGGACATTTTCTCTTTTTTACTCGGAGGATTGTTAAGTTCTGGAACGCATTACCAGAGGGTGTGGTAAAAGCGGCTGACATAGGTGGTTAAAAAAAAAAAAGTTTGGACAAGTTTCTGGAGGAAAAGTCCATAGTCTGCTATTGAGACAGACATAGGGGAAACCACTGCTTACCCTGGATCTGTACCATAGAATGTTGCTACTATCTGGGGTTCTGGAATCTTGCTAGTCTTTGAGATTCTGCATGGAATCTTGATACTCTTTGAGGTTCTAGAATCTTTTGTTACTCTTTGGGATTCTAGAATGTTGCTATTGTTTGGATTTTTGCCAGGTACTTGTGACCTGGATTGGCCACCATGAAGATGGGATACTGGACTAGATGGACCATTGGTCTGATCCAGTAAGGCTGTTCTTATGTTCCGAATGGGCGCCTATCTTCTTGGGCACCAGTCTAGAAAAGATAGGCATGGCGCCTAACTCCAAAGTAGGCATGTTTAGAGGCAGCGAAGTACATAAGCACTGCTACCTACATAATATAAATGTACATGAGTCAAGTCTCTTTCATTTGAAAGGAAACTCTGCAAAGCGAGGGCATAGGATGAAGTTAAGAGGTGATAGGCTCCGGCTTAATCTGAGGAAATGCTTTTTTACAGAAAGGGTGATGGATGCGTGCACATTCTCCCGGAAGAGGTGGTGGAAACAGAGACTGTGTCTGAATTCAAGAGGGCCTGGGATAGGCACGTGGGATCTCTTGGAGAAAGAGATAATGGTTACTGCGGATGGGCAGATTGAATGAGCCATTTGGCCCTTATCGGCCATCATGTTTCTCTGTTACTTGTTACTATATTACTAAAGTTCTATGACATCACAATGCATGTGTAAAGAGCCTTAGCCTATAGGAAGAGCCTTAGCTAATAGGGAGAGGAGGAGATAGTGGATGCTGCAGATGGGCAGACTAGATGGACCATTTGACCTTTATCTGCCATCATGTTACAATGTTTCTATAACCATAAAGTTGTATGACATCACAATGCAGCTGTAAAGAATCTTAGCCTATAGGAAGAGGAGATGCAAATGTTAAGAGCCTTAGCCAATAGGGAGAGGAGGAGATAGTGGATGTTGCAGATAGGCAGACTAGATGGGTCATTTGGCCTTTATCTGCTGTCATGTTTCTATGTTTATGTGTGACTCTCTAAAAGACTTAGGTGCTCATAATGTAGATCTTTAAAACCCTGGCCTACATTAAAGGCACCTAAGTTTAAGTTAGGCACGATTCTGTAATAGGCGTATAAGTGTGATTGACAAGAGACAGGTGCCTATATTTTAAACACCTATCTTTATAAATGCCATTTACAAAATTTCCCCTTTACTGCCCACAAATAGGTAGCATTAAGGGCTCATACAAAAATTTTTGCTCATGGAAAATTGGTCATTTTCTGGCTGTAGTGAAAATGGCCTTAGCTTGTGGTATAAGATCCAAGTAAGGCCACTTGTAATCCCCGTTTAGTCAAGGGACTCTCTTATGTAGATTGCAACTGGCCTCAGCCCACCATCTCTTTTTACCATTCATTCATCCATCCAACCAGACACCACCTATCTCCTTGTGAGCCAGTATATTGTGTTTCTTTTTCTTTTCAGTTATATCTGATGAACATCAACCTTCTTGCTTATGGATTCTCCCCATATGTTGTGGACTTATAGGAAATGAATTGTCTTCTATTGCTTTTATTTTTTAACATATGAACTTTTTATTTGAAAACTGTCCTAATGACAAGGCATTATAGTCCTAAAAATCAGCTGATGTCTGTATGTGTTATAAACCCCCAAATTCTATAAAAAGTGCTAGTGTAAATGTATATGTATGATCCAGGGCCTAAATTTTACATGTGTAGGGTTACCAGCCGTCCGGATTTCCCCAGACATGCCATAAGAACATAAGAATTGCCACTGCTGGGTCAGACCGGTGGTCCATCGTGCCAAGCAGTCCGCTCAAGCGGCGGCCCTTAGGTCAAAGACCTGTGCCCTGAGTTTAGTCTTACCTGTGTACGTTCTGGTTCAACAGGAACTTGTCTGAGTCTTGTGTTTTCCCCTAAAACAGCCTCCGGATGGCTTTTCAAAACCCAGCACTTTGTCCGGGTATTGAAAAGCTTTCCTCCACATCGTGTTGGGCAGGAGGGCTTCCGCGTATGTGAGGATGTCCTGCCTGACGAGAGCAGGAAGCAGGGGGCAGGGCTGTGGGCAGGACAGGGGCATGATGGGGCAGGGATGGGTGGAAGTGGGCGGGCCTGGGTCTGAGTCTAGGAGGTCCTGATTTTCCAAACAGAAAATCGAGTAACTCTATACATGCAAGTCCAAGAAAGGAATGCCAACAATTGGACAGGAAAGCAAACCAGGCGCTACCTAACTGACCAAAAACATACGTACATCATGCCGCCTGCCTGCCACGCTCCCAGCAGCTCACCAATCAGTGGAAGCTATCCTGGTTGAAATGTCTTTGGTGTGCACTTTCATTATTTTTTTATATATTTTATATATTTATCTTTTTTAAAATTTTTATTGTAAACCGGCCAGATACTTGTTGATGGTCGGTATATTAAAAGTTAATAAACTTGAAACTTGAAGTATGTTTTCAGAAGTGTCTTGAAACGGAAAAAGCATTGTTGGCTTGGGGAGAGAGTTCCAGGGCGAGGGGTGCCAGGATGTGCAGTACAATGCAGCAGTTTTCATGGATTCCTGATGTGCTTGTCTCGGACCAGGTATCACCATTCTGTTTGGATTGAGGGAACGTAGCACACAGGGGGGGGGGGGGTATAGGGGACTTTGGACGAAGAAAGGTATAGAGCAGGGGTAGGCAATTCCGATCCTTGAGAGCCGGAGCCAGGTCAGGTTTTCAGGATATCCACTATGAATATGTATGATATGGATTTGCATGCACTGCCTCCTTGAAATGCAGATCTATCTCATGCATATTTATTGTGGAGATCCTGAAAACCTGACCTGGCTCCGGCTCTCGAGGACCGGAATTGCCTTCCCCTGGTATAGAGGAATGCGGCGGTGTGCGTGAGGGCTTTCAGGGGATTCAGTGAATCCCAAGCTCTACAGCCCTGCTTTTTTATTTTATTTTTTTGTGTACTTTTTGCTTGATACACTTTGATTTGTTGAGTAGGCAGCCTGCTCGACCATTCAAATTCAGAGCAGTGCCCTCAGGGCCTTCAGGGGGTGGAGAGAATCCCCTGAAATCCCTGACCACACGCCACTGGAGGAATGCCATAATGAAAAGCCTGATATACCAGCAACAAGATTTTAAACTGAATCCTATAATGAAGAGGGGAAGCATGATCGTACTTTAAGAAGAAATCTAGTCCAAAGTATATATATAAAATAAATCAAATTATTGCTTATCGGGTGACTATTTAAATTCCAGATTGTTTTGCCATAAGGTTACAGGATAATGGTAGCATCAGTTAATTTACAATGAGAGAAACTTGAGCTGTTTTTGTGAACATTCTGATCAGTTCTCCAGAAAAGGCCGATGTTTATTGTGTTATGTTTTAAGGTGTATTTTATGTATCTCATATGTATGTTGTAAATTTCTTAGAATTTGAGAACAAAGTTTAGTGAATCAGGTGCTGAAGTCGAAGTGTGCTTTTAGAGGGTTTTTTGGGTTTTTTTTTTTTTTTTTAGCAAACTGCCAGTAAGGATGTTGTTACTGCACTTCCCATGCTCCAAGGAGAACTGCTTTTCAGTAAACTCTGTTGCAAAAAGGAAACCCCAGCTTTCATAACTCTTCAGTACATTTCACACAGAACACAGTTTTCTGTTTTTACAAATGTCTAAATGCTAAGATACCTTTAAGAGATCTAGCTAACCCTAGCCATGTAATAAATGGTGACACACGGTTAATGGGTCTGGTGTATTAGTATAGATTGATTACACATGAACACAAGGGCATAGCCAGTGGCAACTGAACCCCCCTCCCCTAACCAACCAAAAATGAATGCAATGCTAAATGTTTGCAGCCAGCCCCACCAGGGCCTTTCCAATGCACCAGAGGAAAGGTCCTTGCGGAACTGGCCGCAAGCAGCCTCTATTGGCTGGCTACTGCTGCTTTGGGAGGGCCTGCGGGTTACAAATGCTAGCTTCACATGGGGAGGGAAGTTGATTGGAGGCCAGACCTGCATGGGGGAGGCAGGGCTTTCTCAGGTCGGGAGCAGGAGGGCAAGAAGATGCTATGGTGAAGGGGGGGATGGTTGGAGAGTGAGAGAGGGCAGACCTGCAGAAGGAGGAAGGGAGGGGACAGATGGTGGACCACAATTGGAGGGAGGGGGGGAAGAAGAGGATGGGATATGGATGATGAACCCACAGGGTGATGGACCCATAAATGGGGGAAGAAGAAAATGACCCAAATCAGAAAGGAAGGTGGGAAGGGAGGAAGAGATGTGATCAAAAGAGGTGGTGGGGTTGGGTGATGGGACATGGATACTTTTACACTCTGAAAACTTATATAAAATTAGTGCTCTCTGCTTCTGTCCTTCAATTTCAGTTTTCAGTCAGTCAGTCTAAAACCAACTTTGTGAAGTGACATAGATAATTATTTGGTTTTGGGAATTGTAAATGAAACGATAGATATAAGGAAATTTTATGGAGATCAGACTTGTCCAAGCACTAATTTTCTCAGTGGTCAGTTATGGATGTGAAAGCAGGACACTGTGAAAACAAGACAGAAAGAAGATTGACTCATTGAGCTTTGGTGCTGGAGAAGGATTTTTGGTGTGCTGTGGACCGCCAGAAGAACTAACAAATCAATTTTGGAAGAGATCAAACTGGCTTTGTCACTTGAAACCCAAATGATGAAGTTACGACTGTCTTATTTTGGCACTGGAGAAGGACATCTTCACCCAGAGAGTGGTAGAAACTGGAACGCTCTTCCGGAGGCTGTTATAGGGGAAAACACCATCCAGGGATTCAAGACAAAGTTAGACAAGTTCCTGGTGAACCAGAACGTTCACAGGTAAGGCTCGTTTCAGTTAGGACACTGGTCTTTGACCTAAGGGCCACCGTGTGAGTGGACTGCTGGGCATGATGGACCACTGGTCTGACCCAGCAGCGGTAATTCTTATGTTGGGAAGATTGAAGGAACCTGGTGAAGAGGGTGGCCTGCAAGCAGATGACTGGACACAACCATGCGGACCGCTGGAGGACCTTTCCGGACTAGCATAAAACAGATTTCTGTTTAGATCCACAATTCATCAAGTCGCTAGGATTCAAGCACGAGTTGATGGCACCTAACAACAAGTTTTTAAATCTCGTGACTGTCAGTAGCATCATTTTTAGACAGCTTTGAAACATATTAGATTTTGTTTAGGCCTAATTGAAACAAGCAAAGTAAGTTTCTATCAGTTGACTGGACTCAAATGGATAATTAATTTTCCCCCCTTTTAGAAAACTGTAGCGCGGTTTCTAGTGCTGGCCGTGGTGGTAACAGCTCCGACACTCATAGAATTCCTATAAGCATTGAAGCTGTTACCGCCATGGCCGGCACTACAATCCACTCTATGGTTTTGTAAAAGCGGGGAAAATTAATTATCCATTTGAGTCCAGTCAACTGATAGAAACTTACTTTGTTACTATGAAGAGGAAGAAAATAGAAAAAGCAGTGGTGAAGGCGAGAGTGAAGAAGATATGAAGACAGGTGCTTCTTCTAACACTCTAGATCAATCCACGCATCCATTGATGTCATCATGTAGTAATGCTGTGACCTTGATTTGGGAAGATGGGTAGGGCATTCGTCACTAATAACCACAGGTTTAAATATGGAAATATTAAAATGTTGGGCACCTGATGTAAATTACAATTTTTTCAGAAGATGCTATCCAATTGAAAAGAAAATTTAGACACAAGTAATAATAATAATTTATTTTTATATACGCCTAACAAGCAGTTCATAGTGGTTTACACAATTAGGTACTCAGCATACAACATAATAATAACATCATACATAATAAAATCAGAGTAACTAATACAAGCATTAAAATTAATGAATAAGGATAACATAATATCGACTAAAATAAGTACAGATAAAATGATAAAAAGTACATTATAACTACATGATAATATGAAAATCAATAATGTATATTATATTATTTAAATAAATGGGTTTTAAGATCTTTTCGAAATTGATAGTAAGTAAGAAATGGAGAAACAAGAAGATTCAAACATGAATTCGTTAATCCTGCTTGGAATGCTAAGGTCGTATCTAAAAAATTTTTGTAACGACATGCATTTGTTGAAGGAAAATAAAACCAAACAGATCTACAGATATTTTTCTTAAAAATAAAAAAACTAAAATGAGAAACAAGGTAAGCCGGTGCTAAGCCGAATAAAACTTTAAAACAAATGCATCCAAATTTAAATAACACTCTAGCCTCAAACGGAAGCCAGTGAAGCTTTTGATAATATACACTGATATGATCGTGTTTTTTCAACTTAAAAATCAAAACGAATAACTGTATTTTGTATGATTTTTAATTGACTAGTAGTTATTTTGTACGATCCCAGATAAATAACATTACAATAATCCAATATTGAAAGGACTGAAGATTGGACCAGGATTTTAAATGATATAAAATCAAAATATTTCCTAATAGTACACATGGAGTTAATTGCAAAGTATTCGGCTCTGCTAGAACTCATGGCAAATAATTTTTTTTTTTTTTTAATATATTTTTATTGTAGGAACAAATCACAAGAGATACAATCAGCAACCAAGCCAAAAGGGAATAACACTATAGAAACAATAATACAGATAAGCAATACAGCTAGTATGTCCCAGATGGCGGTCTGGGAAAGGCAACGCAAATAATTTACTATAAAAAAAAATCTGAACATGTTACAATGTGTGGACCACATAAAAAAAATTTTAACGGTTGAGAAAGGACATCGTGAAGCAGCAAATGTTTTATGTCAGGATATTCTGTCGTCCACCAATAATAAAAAAGAGGGAGTACAAAAATTAAAACAAAGACATAACGTCTCCCTCCGTATTTGCGGTTTTAGCAATCGCGGTTTCGATTATTCACAATTTTTAGCTTGCTGGCTCCTCCCCCAAATTACATCAGCTTGCATAAAGAAATCGCTGATTCCAAGTGTTTACAGAGAAAATCGCCGATTCCCGGCACTTTCTTCACCGTGTTTTGCCTCTCCTTCAGGAAGAGGCCAGGTCTCCCACCATGTTATTCGCAGTTTCACCATATTCACGATGGTTTTTAATAGAAAACAGCGAATAACATATGAAAAAGTTATTTGCAGTTTTTCTGTATTCGCGGGTCTGTTAATCCCCTATCACAGCGAAAATGGAGGGAGAAGTGTACAGACAAAATATGTAGACATAACATTCAATTAAACGAGAGGGAAGATGGAAGAACTACAATGAAGTCCAGGAAAGAGAACAATACAGGGGAGAACGATAGGAATGGAGGGGTTTAGTTTCATTACCGCTGTGTACCTTAGGCAGGAAAAAGAAAAGAAGAAAAAAGGTTAGAAAAAAGGGGGGAAAATCAGTGTTCACAAGCATCTTTGAAGATAAACATTTCAATGCCCCTTTAAAATCTATCTAGATTTTTTTTCTTCTCTAATGTGTAATGGCAAGGAATTCCAGATCGTGGGGGCGGTTACTAAGAACGTTGTCTTACAGTGAGTACTAATAATCTTTATTGAAAGTATGCAGAATAAATGTTGAGTTGCGGATACAGGACTCTGGGCGGATCATGGTGGAACGAGTAGTTTGTCGATGAAGGCTAGTTCTTTGGTTTTATGAGTTTTGAAAATTAGCAGGGCAATTTTATATGTTATTCTGTGCGAGATTGGAAGCCAATAGTCTTTCTTTAACAGCGGAGTGAAAGCCTGGCTGGCTCAAGGATTGTGTGCTGGGTTTGAAACAGGAGGCTGAGGGTTCCAGTCTCAGCTAAGGAGTAGGGTTGATACTGCTCCAAGAGAAGAGGGTAGTTTTTGAGCTTTGACAGAGACCTCAGAAGTTGGAACCTAAGAACAGTACCAGGCAGAGCTTTAGATTCTTGCCCAGAAATAGTTAAGAAGAAAAAAAAACCCCAAAAAACCCAACAAATTTTTAGATTGAATCAGGTTGGGCAGACTAGATGGACCATTCGGGTCTTTATCTGCCGTCATCTACTATAGTAGTATATTTCGTAGAACTAGTTAGTGATGGCTTTGATAGCTGCATTATCCAGTTAAGGGGCTGCTGAATATATCTGGTTAGCCCTGGAGAGGTGATTTAAACGGCATGGTCATTTAAATCATTTTAAATATAGGCCCACCTAATTTGCTGGAAAATTAGTTAGGAACTATCACTGCAGAAAGGCAAGATTTTGGGGCCCTCCTACACAGCCAGATTCTATGGCTTGCATAGAGCAGAGAAAGAGTCATTTGATTGCCAGCTAGCTGTCTGTCCTCTGAACTTTATACCCTCTTCGTCACATGGTGAGTTGACTCATATCATGCTGAATCTAGGTTTGTGTGAATGAGTTGCACAACGCTGATCTGCTCAGCATGCCCGAAACAGAACAGGAATTGCCTCTTCTTTACTCAGTGCACATTTTGTAACCATCAGTGCAATGATGACTGCTGGTCATCGATTTCAGAACAGAAAATTCTTAGAGATAAGTGTCTCCAGGAATGAGGGCGCAGATGTTACTTGTGAAAATACTACCGGTGTTTCCCTGAAAATAAGCCCTAGCAGGATTTTCGGGGTAGGTCTTAATATAAGCCCTACCCCACACATAAGCCCTAGTCCCGGGATTTGCCGGCAGTTTCCCTTCCCTGCCTCCCATCCCTTGTGCAGCAGAACCCTTGAGCAAGCACCGCCTTCCCCCCCCCCCCGAGCACCTGCAGCGCAGCTGAACCTCCATCCTTCCCTCCCTCCCATCAAAACCCCGCTGACCGTGAGCGAGCTCTACATACCTCCCTAAGCAGCATCGGGCTGGCAGCACTCTAAACAGGCTGCTTCGGCCTTGTCCGCCCATGAACTCACTCTGCCACGTTACTGATGACATGTGTTACTGATGATGAGTGAATTCACCAACAACAAAACACAACAGCATAAAGATCTACATCAATGGTTCCCAAACCTGTCCTGGGGGACCCCAGCCAGTCAGTTTTTCAAGATATCCCTAATGAATATGCATGAGAGAGATTTGCATATAATGGAAGTGACAGGTATGCAAATCTCTCTCATGCATGTTCATTAGGGATATCTTGAAAACCTGACTGGCTGGGGATCCCCTAGGACAGGTTTGGGAACCACTGATCTATATCAAGCAAGAGCATATAAAAGGAAAACCGTTCAAATGCTCTCAAAATAGCAATTGAAATAGCACCTGTCACTGGGGCATTTGTATCTGAAGGAGTTTTGTTGGTTCACAGAATGGCAGCTAAGTCAAACACAGATGCCTAACTCAAAAAACCTATAATCTGCCCCTAACCACGTCCACTTTTACCTTGGACTAGGCCTAGCCTACTTTTTATAGAATCATGTTTTTTTCAATTAAGTCCAATTAATGGCAATTATGAGACGTTAAATGCCAATTATCGGCACCGATCAAGCCTATTAATCAATTAAGTTAGGTGCCTACAACAGCTGGATGCGCCAACGTAGGTGCCTAACTTTAGGCAGATTTTATAGAATTGGGGGGGGTTGGTGCTGTAGGGGCTCTCATGCTAATTTTTAATAATGGCCATATGCTAATGGCAACATTAGCACGTGAATCACCACAAAAACGGGAAAATTCTCAAACATTAGCACAGGGCCATTAATTTGGAAATGTGAAAATTAGCCTTTTTCTAGCTGCCATTATAATGGCCTTAGAACTCTGCAAGGGATGCTAAGGCCACATTCTACAAGTTTGTAATAAGACTCCTTAAATGCACTAAATCACATTAACCTGCCTTTCCCTTAGTCAGCTATAAAAGACTTTCTGTTTCTAGAAAATACAGAAATAATCCTTTCCAAGGCTTCCCTCAATAAAGAACTGAAACCATGCTACTGGTAGCATTGTGTACACCATTCACTAGAAGCCTGTTTGGAAGCCTGGTGGCTCAATGACAGTGCACAAATGGGAGCCCTGGGATCTATTCCCAGGTTAGCCAGAGTCGGGGATACCATTGCGCCTGGAGGGAGGAAATGTTACCCATCATGCAACAGTGGCACCTAGTGGCCAGCATGTATAAAGGATTCCATGGAGAGATGCAGTCTGTGGAACACAGCCAAAGACCATCACTGCAATGGCTGGGCAAGATGTGAGATGGACCCTAGTAATTATGAATGAAGGCTAACAGTAAGAAGCAGGAGGAAAATTCTGAAAAAAAGATCTCATTAGCCAATGAAGAGGTCCCCCAAGTTTCTTACCTATCACAATAGGCAATTACCATTGCAGAAAGCCAAAAGATTAAAGCTACAATGCTGCTTTATTTGTGGCTACCAGTTGCTGTATATAAGAATTGTCATACTGGGACAGACCAAAGTTCCATCAAGCCTAATATCCTGTTTCCAACAGTGGCCAACCCAGGTCCCAAGTACCTGGCAGAAACCCAGAGTAGCAACATTCAAGAGCTGAGATTGTGATGTTATAATGCTTCATTCCACCAATGCCTAAGAGCCAAACTCATCAGTGATGTCACAATGGCTTCATTATCCTATAATTGGCTCACATAAGAACATAAGCGTTGCCGTACAGGGACCAATCAAATTTCCAAGTCCAGATTCCTGTTTCCAACAGTGGCCAACAGGTCCCTTGCACCTAGCTAGATCCCAAGTAGTAAAACAGATTTTATGCTGCTTATCCTAGGCATAGGCAGTGGATTTCCCCAAGCCATCTCAATAATGGCCTATGGACTTCTCTTTTAGGAAATTATCCAAACCTTTTTTTAAACCCCACTGAGCTAACTGATTTCGCCACATTCTCCAGCAACGAATTCCAGAGTTTAATTACACGTTGTGTGAAGCAATATTTTCTCTGGTTTGTTTAAAATCTACTTCTCGGTAGCTTCATCGCATGCCCCCCTAGTCCTAGCATTTTTGGAAAATAGTGAATAAGAGATTCACATCTACCCTTTCCATTCACACTCAGTATTTTATAGGCATTTTGTCTGATGCTATTAACCACTAGTATGCTGCAATGACACGATGTTTGGCACATCTCAAAGAAAGGAGCCAACTACTTCTGCTGAGTTGCACAAGGCACTGCTTGGAAATTGCCTCAACATGTTTCCCGGGTTCATGTCCCGTACAGTTCCTGAAACAGTACATAATCCATAGTATTGAAACCAAATGTTATAGATTAATTTAAGATGGGCAATGTCCTGATGGAATAAACCCATGTCGTTTGGGGAGCATAAAACAAATGAAAGCTGGAAATAATGTTCTGAACATTTCAAGTTTCAAGTTCAACTTTCTTTATTTCTGATATACCGTCTATCAAAACAAGTGTCTAGACGGTGTACAATGTAAAAAAGATTGTAAGGGGCAGTTAAAATAGGTAAATAAAAGCAATATTTTATCAAATATTAAAAATACTAGATGAATTCAGTTTAATGTACATGAAATGGAAGGAAAGTAGGGGAGGGAAAGGTTGTTTAAAATACATCAAAGTAAAATTAATAAAAAAGGACGGTAAATGGAGAGCGGCATCATTTCAAAAGAAGTATTAGACGTTTCAAAGCTTCACATGAATCAAGGAATCAAGAGGCTGAAGCTAATACTAAAGAACAAAGGTATCTTTAAAGAGGAAGGTTTTAAGTTTGGCTTTGAATTTTTCAAGCGAGTTCTCTAATCGAACGTCTAATGGGAGGGCATTCCACAGAGAGGGGGCGGTAACTGAAAAGATGGATTTACGAGTAGTATCGTAAAATAGTTCCCGTATTGATGGTATGGAGAGTAAATTTTGATTATTTGATCGGAGGGTCCTGGATGATGAATAAGAGATCAAAAGTTTATCTATGAACGCCGGTTAGTTAGAGTTTTTTGTTTTAAAAGTGAGGAGGAGTATTTTACAATGTACATCCTCTTCTAACAGATCTTTATCAAGAATTGCCTTTTAAACATGGTGAGTTACAGTATTTCTAATTAGAATATAGACATTCTATAAAGGGTCCCCCAAAGTTGGGTGTCTAAATTTGGGTGCAGATCACAGATGCCCGCGAAAACTAATTAGTTAATTAAGCGACAGCCATCAATTTTATTTTATTTTATTTTTTTGGGGGGGGGGTTTAGTTGGCAATAGTAGTGGCTACTTTGCTCGCTTTTTATATGTCATTACAATCTTTGCATTCATAATCTCGGGCAATTGATGATTGTGCCATCTATACAGTCCATGGTTAAGGCAACTATTCGTTCCAGGCAGTAGCCTAGTAAAGGTAGGAAGTGCCTGGGGCAGTGGCGCCTCCCCAGAGCCCTCCTTTCCATGCCCCACTCCTTCCTGCTACCCCCACTCCACACTCGCACTCTCCCTCCCCCATCCCATACCTCTAAATCTTTGTCAGCGCGAGTGGCTTCTGCAGCATGCTCTTCGTACCAGCGCTGGATTTCCCTCTGATGTCACTTCCTGGCTCCGTCACCCGGAAGTGATTCAGAGGGGAATCAGGCCGGCACGAGCAACGGGTAGAAGTTGCTTGCGCTAGCGAAGATCTACAGAGGTACAGAATGGGGGGAGGAAAGGCGTGAGCGTGGCGTGGTATGGTGGGATGGGGCAGAGAGGTGCCAGTGCCCTCATTTTCATGGCGCCTGGAGTTAGCCACACCTCCTGCATTTCCCCCTTACTACGCCACTGGTTCCAGGGTTTTTGCTGTGGTGGGTCCCTAGCTATGGAACGCTCTTCCAGAAAACTGTCAAATTCCTTCTTTTTTGACTTTTCTGGCAAGGCTTGCTTCTTTCAGAAGGCTTTTCAAATTCTGCCATTATTGCAGCACAAAAACAATCCAACAAGACTGCAGTAAACGCCGAATCACAGAAAGCCAAAGAAAGATACTGCAGAAACAGCGGATGGCTAATAGGCTGTGAGGCAGCTATTCTAGGTACTCAAGTTTCACCACAAGTTCTCTTTTTTGAACGTGTTTGTGGCCCGCTCAGATTCTTATTGGACCCCTGAGGAAGATGTGTTAGTCGAAACACAGACTGTGTTGGTTCCCTGTTCCATATCGGTGGACCACATTTACACAACGTTGATTGATTCAAACAAAGAATTGTCATCAAGTACATCATTTCTGCGGTATCTTTCTTTGGGTTTCTGCCATTATTTGTTATATTAATTATTTATTCATATGTTTTGAAGAATTTGATGAGTAATTAGGTCCTTTGTTGGGCTGTAAGATTGTTTACTTTGAGAAAGTTTAAGTGTGGCAATGTGGCATGTGTAATATTTTAATGTTAAGGTGTGTCTGTTCAATTATGTCTTAAAAATCTTGCACTGTAACTAGGGCAAATGGTAACCTGTATACTGTATATTATGTATATTGGTATTAGATCCCTATTATGTGTCGAGTTAGGATAAAAACCTTTATTGGAAAAACTTGTAATGTGGCTATGGCAAATTGTAACCAGTTAACTGTATATTATGTATGTTAACCTGTAACCCTTTTTGAGCTCATTGGGGAGAAAGGGATAGAAAATGAATTAAATAAATAAATAAATGTTGCACATGCATCTTTCCTATGCCTTATTCTATAACATGCTACTCATAAATTGGCCACTTGTCATATAATGATAATCCAGCTACTATAAATGTCCATAGAATCAGTATTCGACTGAATGGTCTGGATTTAATAATATTAATGGTGATTGTATGATATTGAAAAGGACGCCTCAGCCCCACCACTCCACCGCAAAAAAATCACTCAAATCGCGGGAAGCATAGTGTGGTGCTTCATCATTGGCTGTCACTTCACACTTGTTATTAACTCAATACTTTTTATTTGTTTTTCTATAGTTTTACTACTTGTCATAAATATTAAATACTTGTCATAACATTAAATACTTAATGGCCTCGGTTGCTGCCCTATTTATGGCAAAATTTGAGGAGAATTGGGTATACACCTCTATATGGTACCCCAAGATACTATTTTGGGGCCGATTTCTAGATGATATTTTTTTCATTTGGGATAATACGAGACAGGAATTGGAAGTTTTTTATCAATATTTGAATTCCGTTGACACCAACATCCAATTCACCATGGTATGTCATCAAACCAGTATTGATTTTTTGGACATTTCTGTACAGGTCTATGAGGGTTCGATTTCCACATCACTCTATAGAAAGCCGGTGACAAAGAACACTATATTACACTATAGTAGCTTCCACCCGTATAAATTAAAATACAACTTGCCTATTGGGCATTTCTTGCGGATTCGCAGGATTTGCTCTTCGATCATTCAGTACAAACTTGAAGCTAGAAAATTAGGGGACAGGCTACGGGTGAGGGGTTACCCTGACAGTTCAATTAGACAGGCATACATAAGAGCGAGGTACGCACAGAGGGATCTTCTTTTGTTACAACCGAGAGACACTCCCCAGGGAGAGTATAACCAACTTACCTGTGTTTTGCCTTTTTCCAGGGTAACCTCAACCCTGGTAGGCATTTTAAAGAAATATTGGTATATACTCCAGGGCCATAAATCTTTGGAAAATTTCCCCTTAGTCGCCTATTCTCGGGGGAGATCATTGGGTTAACGCTGTAGTTTTCAAAGATATGGGAAGAGACAGTTAATGATGGGGGGTCGCCACGGCAGTTTTGGTAGGTGCCAGTGGTGCCCTCTCACCATTCAGGGTGACAGTTGGCAGGTCCCGGGGAGAGATCTGATTTTGAGATCTAGAACGGATACAGATTGTAATTCTCAGGGGGTGGTCTATGCAATAATTTGCCCCTGCGATCTGGTGTACATCGGCTGTACTAATCGTAAGATCAAGTTACGTCTTAATGAGCACAAGTCCCGTATTATAAACAGAATAGCCCAGGCTCCTTTAGTTGAGCACTGGGCAAAACAAAACCATTCCGTGGAGGACTTGAAATGGCGGATTATTTATAAGAGTAGTGGGATTGGGGGTGAGGGGGATGTGAGACAGTTAAATGAAGAGGAGCAGAGGTATATTTTTAAGGTAGACACAGTGGAACCCAAAGGGTTAAACAACATGATCGAATGGAGTTCGGTGTCATGAACTCCTTAATAGTTCGGCCAATAAGCTGCAGGGGGGCGTGAACTTTGAAGGGAGAGGGAAGTATTTAAATTTAGTTCCGAGGACGCCGGCGCCATCTTATGCTCTTTGAAGTTTTGGAGTCGGATGACGGCGGCGACCTCGGTGAGGTATTCTTTGATCAATTTAGGTTTTAATGTTATAATCTGTGATAGGATGGAGACTATACGCAATTGTACGTTTATGACTCCGTTTTTTTACATATTTTTCTAGGGAGACCCTTGAAAAAGCACAATTCTTGTGCGAAACATGTCGGGTCTGACTCCCCAGGGTTGGCTGAGATAAGTACCATGTTAAGTTGGTTTATCAGCAACATATGCATTATAACTATAATATATTTATGACAAGTAGTAAAACTATAGAAAAACAAATAAAAAGTATTGAGTTAATAACAAGTGTGAAGTGACAGCCAATGATGAAGCACCACACTATGCTTCCCGCGATTTGAGCGATTTTTTTGCGGTGGAGTGGTGGGGCTGAGGCGTCCTTTTCAATATCATACAATCACCATTAATATTATTGAATCCAGACCATTCAGTCGAATACTGATTCTATGGACATTTATTCTATAACATGGGCATCTAAATTTCATAGCGTGCAACTCAAAAAGGAGGCGTGGTCAGGTGCGTTAGATGCAATGCAGGAAACCAGTGGACCCATCCAACGTTATAACTCAAACAATTATTCCACCCAAATGTAAAAGCTAAAGAACTTGAAGACACCCTGGATGGTGTGAATAACATGAAGACCTGGCGAAGCTTGAAGAATGGTCTGAAATTTGGCCACTAAAATTTAATGCTATGAAATGCGAGGTCATGTGTTTGGGCTGCAAAAACCCGAGGGAACGGTACAATTTAGGGGGTGAAGAACTTTTGTGCACGATGGAAGAGCGGGACTTGGATATGATTGTATGTGATGATCTTAAGGCGGCCAAACAGGTTGAAAAGGTGACGGCGAAAGCTAGAAGGATGCTAAGTTGCATAGGGATAGGTATGGCTAGTAGGAAAAAGGAGGTATTGATGCCCCTGTATAAGATTTTGGTGAGACCTAATTTAGAATATTGTATACAATTCTGGAGGTCGCACCTTCAAAAAGATAGAAAAAGGATGGAGTCGGTCCAGAGGAAGGCTGCTAAATTTGTCATAAGGCCTAGGGGGACAAACTTAAAGATCTCAATCTGTATACTTTGGAGGAAAGGTGAGAGAGGGGAGATATGATAGAGACGTTTAAATACCTATGCAATGTAAATGCACATGAGTTGAGTCTCTTTCATTTGAAAGGAAACTCTGGAATGAGAGGGCATAATAGGATGAAGTTAAGAGGTGATAGGCTCCGGAGTAATCTTTTTTACAGAAAGGGTGGTAGATGCGTGGAACAGTCTCCGAAAAGAGGTGGTGGAGACAGAGATTGTCTGAATTCTGGACCAACTCCATCCAGTTTATATCACTTTGAAAGTGCAGTCTCCATAATTGTACACAATATTCTAAATGAGGTCTCACCAAAGTCTTATACAGTCCTTTTTCCTACTGGCCATTCCTCTCCCTATGCACTCAAGCATCCTTCTAGTTTTCGCCGTCACTTTTTCAACCTGTTTGGCCACTTTGAAATCATCACCTACTGTCACACCCAAGTCTCGCTCCTCATTCATGCACAAAAGTTCTTCATCCTCTAAACTGTACTGTTCCCTAAGTTTTTGCAGCCCAAATGCATGACCTTGCATTTGAAGTACACTGAGCTCCAATCTTATTAAGCTTCAGGAAATTGATTACGACAGCTTTGGGCTGGTTGTTACTAGAGGAGGATAACTTGCTGAGTGTTGTGAAATGTCTTGGTTCATCATTGAAATTGGGGGTTATTATGGCTTGTATTACTTTACCGTTGCAATGATGTATATGTGTATTGTTCTATGTTATAAATAAAGAATTGCAAAAAACAACAGCATTGTTTGAGCAATACTATTCAGTTTAATTCGTAATTAGTAGTACAGTCCCAAAATGAAGTTGATTTTATGTTTATGTGTTGTTTGTCTAATATTTCATGGTTTTATTGTAGCATTGATGTCGGCTATTTTTTTTTATTTTTTTTTAGTTTCAAAATTTTTATTAATTTTCAATTATAAACAGACATCAACACAGCTACTGACACAAAACAACAATAATACACAGATCAGCCAACAGCAGTTGTCAGAAAAACAAGCATGATAACAATAATCTGATAAACACCTCCCCAATACCCCCTCCCCCCAAGACAGCAGAGTCAAGTCCCATAAGTCCCAGCAACCCCCCCCCCCACACCAATCCCCGCCTTGGTTAAGGAGCCCAACCGGAGAACAACTTATAACATTGAAATATCATCTAATATATCCTCCAGTTTTTTCCAAGTAAAATCCTGAGACCCACAAGGTGCACGGCGCTAAGCCACAGCCCTCTCCATCTTACCCAAGGACAACAAGTGAGTGAGCCATTCATCATAAGTTGGAGTTAAATTGCTTTTCCAATGGTTCACTATTAAGCACTTTGCAGCTGCCAACCCGAGACAAAGAAGCTTAGTTTGCCAATTATGTTCCCTATGATTGTCAATGCCCAACAAACAGCCCTGAGGTGCGACTCCCATGGGCCCTCCCGTAAAAGTAGACAAGGCTTGAACCACTCTCTTCCAAAAGGAGTGGATTGCCAGACAATCCCACCATATGTGCAAGAAGGACCCCACCTCCATACCATACCTCCAACATTGATCAGACACTTGAGGAAACATTCTATGCATCGCTCTGGGGTATAATACCAGCGGGTAAGTACCTTATATGCATTTTCCTGAACCAATGCTCGATATACCTCCCCACACATAGTCTCCCATTACTTAGTGGTAAACCGCTGTCCCAGATCACCTTCCCAACGTGTCTTAAAAGGGAAAGAGGTATTAGAATAACCCCTCCAATACTGATATAATACGGAGAGCGGTCGAGGGACCCTCCGTAATAATAACCACATGTTCTCTAAATACTCGTGCCCTACCGGTGAACTAGATCCCCATCCTTGAGCTGCCCCAGATGCTGGAGAAAAGGATTGTCAATACCCTGAATTCTAGTCCTCTGTACACCAGAAACCCAAAACCAATGCTTCAACAGCTCCCCCACTCTCCTGCTCCAGCTGTACCCCACTTCTAAAATCTCCAATGTCCCAGTCCAATATCAGTCTAATCTGGACAGACTGGTAATACCACCATAGATTTGGTACACCTCTACCTCCCACCTCTCTAGCTGCCCACATCTGTTTTTGAGACAATCGGGGAGGCTTGCGCTGCCATATAAACCTCCTCAATTCCGCACTTAATCTCGCTAAGTTAACAGGAGGCACAGATACTGGCAAAGTTTGAAACAAGAAAAGCAACCGAGGAAGTATATTCATCTTACCTATGGAAATCCTACCCCACCAGGAAACCCATAATACATGCCATCTCTGTAAATCACGTCAAATACTCCGATATAATGGAGGATAATTCTTAGCATAAATCTGAGATAGATCTCTAGGAATATGAATACCCAAGTATTTAATCCCCTGCGACGCCCAGCGTAAAGGAAAACTCCGCTGGAGCCCCACCACCTCTGAGTCAGTCAATGTCAAATTCATAATTTCTGTTTTATCCAAGTTAATTTGAAAACCTGACACCCTCCCATATTCCTCAAAAATCTGTAAGTGCCTTGGAATAGTATCCGCAGGCTCTCCCACATACAATAAGATATCATCTGCGAATAACGCTATACGATGCTCCACCCCTTTCCCTGAAATCCCTAGCAGTTCAGGATGTGTACGAATACAAATCGCTAAAGGCTCAACCGAAACAGCAATCAATAAAGGTGAAAGGGGGCACCCCTGACGCGCCCCTCGATATATAGGAAAAAAAATTGGTATAAGATTGATTGACTCGAAGACAGGCTCGCGGCGATTCTTATAGGGCCTGCACACACCTAATAAATGAACCCCCCAGACCCATACACTCCATAACTTTCCAAAAAAAACCCCACAAAACCCGATCGAAAGCTTTCTCAGCATCAACAGCCATCACAACAGCATTAACAGGGCACATCTGTGCCTCCCACAATAGGTGTAAAGTACGTCTAATATTATCACTCACTTGCCATCTCTGAATAAATCCAGACTGGTCCAAATGGACCAAGGAAGGAAGCACTCTCCCCAACTGAAGTGCCAAAACTTTAGCTAAAATCTTAGCATCCAAATTCAATAGGGAAATTGGTCGATAGGACCCACAGTTCAAAGAATCTCTCCCCGGTTTCAAAAGAATCGCCACCCCAGCCTCTCCCATGGAAACCGGCAAAGAGCCCTGATGTCGGCTATTCTTCTGAGCTACATTTAGGTCAGTGGTCTGAAACTCGCAGCCCTTGGGCCACAAGCGGTCCGCCAGGCACTATTTTGAGGCCCTCGGCATGTTTATCATAATCACAAAAGTAAAATAAAAACGTTTCTTGATCATATGGCTCTTTAGCTATAAATTACAGTATTATTATTAAGACTTAGCCAAGAGGAAAGAATTATAAACTATAAAGAGTTTAACCTCAAGCAAAATTGTCATTTCTTTAATAAGACATTAACTATTTTTTCCTGAGGCCCTGTAAGTACCTACAAATCCAAAAGGTAGCCCTGCAAAGGGTTTAAGTTTGAGACCACTGACTTAGGAGGAGTAGCCTACTGGTTGGTGCAGTGGGCCAAGAACCAGGGGAACTAGGTTCAATTCCCACTACAGCTCCCTTTTTGACCCTGGGCAAGTCACTTAACCCCCCCCCCCCATCACCACCACAATTGTCCCAAGTCCAAAATTAAATTAGATTGGCAGTCCATGTGAGTCCACCAGGGACAGAGAAAGCACCTGTATATAATATATACAGCACTGTGTACATCTGTTAGCACTCTAGAAATGATACCTTCCAAAGTATTTAGATCAATGCTGTCTTGTTAAAATGTTTATTTTATTTTTATTTTTCCTCTAACTCTACTTTTCACTTCTCTATTACCCTCCAGGTACTTTAGTTAGATTGTGAGCCTTCGGGACAGTAAGGGAATTTTTCAAGTACCTTTCTTATTTCTAATCTTAATGTATATTTTCTGTAAACCGCTTAGAACCTAACGGATGTAGCGGTATATAAGAAATAAATTACATTACATTACATAAGTAGTAGTTTCTGATTAGACACCTTGCTTACACTAAAATGCAGTACCAGAACCCAACTAACTTGCCTAGATCTGACCCTAGCCCTGCCCACTTTTTTGGCACCCAATGAAAATAAGAAGAAGAAAAATTAAAAAAGAAGAAAAGAAATAAATTTTTAAATAATTTAGGAATCAGTTTAGAATAAGCTAAAGTAGTAAAATTATTTATGGTATGAGTAAATATAAAGAAACGGGATTTTTGGCCAATGACTGGAGCAAGGAGCATGAAAACTACGCCGACCAATTCAGTCTATGATAGTACGACTGTGCGTAGGCTCCATTTCTGAGGCCTTTTCCTGTATTAAATATATTTGAAATATATTTCGAATGCACTGCTCTGGAAGAGTGGTAGAGTAATTTATATAGTGTGAGATTTTGAACCCAATGAAAATAGACATTTAAATTTAGGAACTCAGCCCTAGTCGGTTTCAAAGGTGCCATTTTGAGAAAGTAACATCCAATGGGGGTCCTTCTACTAACTGATTTAGCGCACACTAATAGATGGGCATCTTAGCATTTACTGCAAGAATCGGTTAGCACGCTTTAGTAAAAAGACCTCTTGCTGTTAGTGAGCAATCCGCAGAAGATGTTAGCTTGGAATGATAGTTTTTCTATTAGCAAAGTATAGTAGGAGAACCTTCCTGAAGTGAACCTTTAGTTTTTTGTGTGTACGCCCATCTAAGCACTTGAGTGGAAGGAAGCAGAATCTGTTATGTATTGAACTAAAGCTGAGGTCACTTTCTGTAACTGAGAAGACCTAGGTTTCCCATCAAGGGTGTGCATGAATTTCAGAATTTATCTTGAGGAAGTTATCTCCTGCATGCTCATTTTTGACTAATAGCCTGACTGAGATCAGAGAACTAAAAGGTTGAGATGGAGAAGAGGAAGAGCATGCCCAGAGTAGAAAGTGTTTAAGCAATGTTCTTTGGGCTTCTGAAATGAACAATCCATGAGTCACCAGTAGGACACGTTCTACATGGATGCCTCATCTGGTACTTGTTCAGCATCAACTGTCCACGTCTGTAGATCACACAGACAGCATATGCTTTATTTATTTACTCTGGGGCTGATTCTAAAAAAAAAATAGGCGCCAGCCTACGGTTACCAGATTTTCCTTCGAGAAAATCTGGACCCATGGCCACGCTCCCAGGACTGCCCAGTTCTGCCTGTCACGCCCTGTTCCGCCCTCCCAGACCCACCCCCACCCCCCAGACAGCATCCACACATGCGCAGATGCAACACAGTGGTGTCATGCTCACACGCGTGCGAGTGACATCACTGCATTGTGTCCGTGCATGCACGGATGCCCCTTCCCGATGCGATTTTGGCGGGAAACTTTTCAAAATCCGGACAAAGTGAAAAGCTGTTCAGACCCGAGGACATGTCTGGGGTAATCCAGACATCTGCTAAGCCTTCGCCAGCTGAGTGTTAATTACACTTGGGCTCCATTTACAGAATCACGGCTAGTAGTGCCTATGTAAAAACTTAGGCACCTAAAATGTAGGCGAAGGTTTTAAAGGCCTACATTTTGGGCGCCTCAATTTTTGGAGAGCCACGTTTAGTGATGCCTAAGTCACGCTCCGCCCATAAAAACACTGACTTAGGCGTTAGGCACCACTTAACACCATGTGACAGGCGCCCTCCAGACATGGCCCCGATCTCAACGCTTTTCAAAACCCAGGCAAAGTGCCAGGTTTTGAAAAGCCGTCCGGACGCCTGGACAGTCCTCTAAAAAGAAGACATATCCGGGTAAAACCAGACATCTGGTACCACTCTCCAAACAGTTACTTCTATCAAGATACTGGGGGTCATTTTCGACCAGAAACTATTTTTTCATGAACACATTAGCAGTGTAGTCAAATCCACATTCTTCAGATTAAGACAAATTCGTTCGGTATCTAAATGGTTGGAACCCAAATCACTTAATATATTAATCCACTTGCTGGTCATATCTAGACTTGACTACTGTAATGCCTTGTTCATAGGAATCCCTCTGAAAGAAATCAGATGGTTACAGCTCATTCAAAACGACTCAATCAAACTTATATGGAAAGCAAAGAAATTTGATCATGTTACCCCACTTCTTGAGAAATCTCATTGGCTCCGAATAAAACTTATAAGATCTGCCTATTAACTCTTAAATCAATACTTCATAAAACCTCGGCCTTTATTGAGCGAGTCTTAATACCCTACACTCCCGCTTGATCACTTAGATCATCTCTTCTCTGAAACTTATTAATACCCGGAGGCAATACATTTTCTCTGTCGTTGCTCCGCAACTGTGGAATTCCCTCCCAATATATATAAGGGAGGGTCATTTTATTAACAGATTTAAAAGCAAGTTGAAATGCTTTCTTTTTAAAGATGTTTTTAACTGCTAACTTTTTTTAGAACTTTATTGCCAGTTAAATTTCTGCCAGACCTTTAGTACCGTCATTTCCCCCCCCCTATCGTTTTTCCCTTATTCGTCTCCTTTACTGTCACATATTGTATTTCTTCCCCCATTTCCCTTTAGGGTTCGTTTATGTCCATCGTTTGGTCTATGTTAATGAGGTCATCGCCCTGTATTGAGAAATGTATTACATGTTTTTAGACTTGTTCATCGCTTTGTATTAAGATTAAGCGATTCATCAGATTTTAATAAAACTTGAAACTTGAACCCTATGCATAAATAAATAAATAAATAAATAAATGCAAGAGTTGCCGGCTGTCTTCTCCATTCCTCACAACTCTTCCCAAGACTGTCAAATTTATCCAGATTTCCTTAATTCAAATGATTGCAATCAGTCATCAAGGTTTACAAGACTCATCTGCAAGTGAATGAACAAGACCTGCCAGGTAATTCATAATCACAATTTGTAAGCCTACCTCTAATTTACCAATGATGGGATGTGAAGGCAAGCTAATTTTCATCACAAATGGTTTTCCTAAGTTACATATAATTACCTTTAATTTTTAAGGCCTTGGCTGGTGATGGTAACTTGAATTTGTTGTGAGTTTCTTCCTTTAGAAATATTCAATTAGCATACATTAGAAAATCAACAATTTGGCGAAGGGTTCCAGGCTATTAAATTCATTGTCAAATAATCTGAGGGAAGAAAGACTGCCACAAGCATCTGAAGGCCTGACTATTTAAACAGACTTTTGGTAGCTGCTTATAGGTTTTTCTACATTTTAATTAATTTTTTATGGTTACAATTTTATATATGTATTCTGCTGAATTATTTGTAGCCAGCTGCCAATATCTTATGTCATTGCAGTCGCAGGCGGAACATTCCGGCCTCTGCTCCAGAAAGCATTTGCCAAAGTGTAACAGTAGATGATACAGAGATTTTTATCCAGTCAGATTCAAATGGGAGTTTTAGAAGGGAAGTATAATATCCAGTTACAAGGGAAAAGCCATGGCTTTCCTCCCCAAGAGGGGAACCAGAGAGGAGTGGTATAATACCATGTTAAGTGGGTGTGACTGCAAGTGTAGTTAGATGTTCTGAGCCAAAGAGAAAATTGCCAGCAGAAGGTCTCTGGGAGTAGCTGCTGTGCTAGAGCTCAGTATCAAAGACCCTCCCCCCCCCATGTGACTCAAATGCTGCTTCAGCCTGATTTAGGAAGAAACATACAAAAAGACAATCAGAAAGCATCTGACAGAGTTGCCACATTTTACTCTACTAAAATCTGGACCCCCTAGATCCGCCCCCCAGGCCCATCCAGTTCCACCCATCCCCGCCTGCGTGGATTTCCTCCTGCCAGACGTGATTTAGGGAAGGCTTTCAAAACCCGGACAAAGTGCTAGGTTTTGAAAAGCCGTCTGGACCCCTGGACATGTCCTCAAAAGGAGAATTTGTCCTGGGAAATCAGAACGTCTGGTAACCCTAACCTGACAGGCATTCAAGGAGCTACTTTCCTAATGCAAAATCATGGATAAGTTTAAAGTGACATGGTCTGAGAGTGTAGTGGTTCAGGTCTTTACCAGGACAATGTCATTCCTAGATGATCAATTGTAATATCTTTTTAAAAATATTGTATTTATTTATAAGATTTCAAATTATATTCCAACATAATATCTTGTACAGAAAGTGTGAACAAAGACATAACAATATTTAGATTTACTTTCGATCCCGAAAAATAAATCAAACACATAATAAAGCAAATAAGATTCAACTTGGTCTCATTCAAGTCCTCAAATTTTGGATCCAAGACTCAAAGAAAGAGAAATTAAATTAACAGCATAATCAGTAATGAGGATACATATAACTTCTGCTGTCATTCCTTCATTTTCAAGGCGCTTTAGGGAAAGAAAAGTAACTAAATGAGATGGGTCTACAAAAACATATTTTAAAGAATGATATCTGATAACACACTTGCAAGGGTATCTGAGAAAAAAAAGAGACCCCCCTGAGTCACCCAAGGCTTCAAAATGAGAAATTCTCATCTTTTTTTCTGAGCCTCCCTCGAGACGTCAGGAAATATCTGGATTTGGCACCCCAGGAAGTCCTTGGATCTATTTTTAAAGAAAAGTTTAAGAATTCAATAATCTTTGTATGGAGCTAATGAGCGAGTGGCTGGTCTAGCCACTTCTCTATCAGATTGTTCCAATAAAGCAGAAGCATCCAACGGACCTTCCCGATAGCCACTCCTCTATCAGATTGTTCCAATAAAGCGGAAACATCCAACGGACCTTCCCGATAGCCACTTCTCTATCAGATTGTTCCAATAAAGCGGAAACATCCAACGGACCTTCCCGATAGCCACTTCTCTATCAGATTGTTCCAATAAAGCGGAAACATCCAACGGACCTTCCCGATAGCCACTTCTCTATCAGATTGTTCCAATAAAACGGAAGAATCCAACGGACCTTCCCGATAGCCACTTCTCTATCAGATTGTTCCAATAAAGCGGAAGCATCCAACGGACCTTCCCGATAGCCACTTCTCTATCAGATTGTTCCAATAAAGCGGAAGCATTCAACAGACCTTCCAGATAGCCACTTCTCTATCAGATTGTTCCAATAAAGGGGAAACATCCAACGGACCTTCCCGATAGCCACTTCTCTATCAGATTGTTCCAATAAAGCGGAAACATCCAACGGACCTTTCCAATAGCCACTTCTCTATCAGATTGTTCCAATAAAGCGGAAGCATCCAACGGACCTTCCCGATAGCCACTTCTCTATTAGATTGTTCCAATAAAGCGGAAACATCCAACGGACCTTCCCGATAGCCACTTCTCTATCAGATTGTTCCAATAAAGCGGAAGCATCCAACGGACCTTCCCGATAGCCACTTCTCTATCAGATTGTTCCAATAAAGGGGAAACATCCAACGGACCTTTCTGATAGCCACTTCTCTATCAGATTGTTCCAATAAAGCGGATACATCCAAAGGACCTTCCCGATAACCACTTCTCTATCAGATTGTTCCAATAATGCGGAAACATCCAATGGACCTTCCCGATAGCCACTTCTCTATCGGATTGTTCCAATAAAGTGGAAACATCCAACGGACCTTCCCGATAGCCACTGCTCTATCAGATTGTTCCAATAATGCGGAAACATCCAACGGACCTTCCCGATAGCCACTTCTCTATCAGAATGTTCCAATAAAGCGGAAACATCCAACGGACCTTCCCGATAGCCACTTCTCTATCAGATTGTTCCAATAAAGCAGAAGCATCCAACAGACCTTTCCGATAGCCACTTTTCTATCAGATTGTTCCAATAAAGCGGAAGTATCCAACGGACCTTCTCGATAGCCACTTCTCTATCAGATTGTTCCAATAAAGTGGAAACATCCAACGGACCTTCCCATAGGTTACCATCCTCTTCTCTTTTCCAACTGTGATATCTTAAGCTGAACAAATATCTTTAATATTTAGCCAATGATTCTACAGTATGGCCTTGATGCTATAAATGATGTCTAATGTTAGGTGCCTGGATCAGCATGCCTAGTCAATCTAGGCACCTAATTTACCCCCTCCCTTTTACAAAACCATACGAGAAGTTTTTAGCACCAGCTGGCGCGCTGAATGCTCTGCGCTGCTCCGACGGTCATAGAACAGCGGTTTTGTAAAAGGGGGGGTTTATTAAAAAGCTTAAGCAGTGCTGATAACAAGCAATTAGCACCTCATAATTGATTTAAAATTAATTGGGTGGTAGGTGCCTAGTGCAAGGGGCTTAAGAGAAGGTTTCATGGCTAGGGGCAGATTATGGGTGGATCATGGGAGTGCTTTGCGTGTAGGTGACTAAAGTGGACTTAGGCACCGGTATTTAGGCCAAGAAAACCCCGGTATGAATAGGGTGCACCTTAGTTTCAGATGCTTACTGGTACCTAAGCCTACTTTAAGCATCACTAGACGTGATTCTATAAATGCCGTGTAACTTAAGATTTGCATTCCTAGGCACCTGTAATTTTGGCACAATTTTAAAAAATCTGACCCTACATGAATCCAATAGAAGTCACATACAGTATAATCTCATTATAACGGACTCATTTATAACGGAATATCGTCTATAGCGGATGAGGTCCGCTGGTCCCGGCCGAGTGCCTTTACAAACGTGCAGAAAAGCACCACATATAATGGACTCGCATATAACGGACTTTCGCATATAACAGACAAACAATTTGGTCCCCAGAGCTGCTTTTAGCTGTAGTTTTGTTTGGCTATAACGGACATGACAGATTATTTTTCTTTCCAGGATAGTGCGACATAATGCTTTAGAGCAGGAGTGTCCAACCTTTTGGTTTCCCTGGGCCACATTGGCTGAAAAAATAATTTTCTGGGGCCGCGTAAACGCTGCAGCAAGACAGAGGAGGGAGCCGGCAAGACGGTAAACACCCGGGGGCAGCAGAGGAAAACACTGCATCATCCTCGACCGGGGCCACACAAAATACTTCAAGGGGCGGCATGCGGTCCTCAAGCCGCAGGTTGGACATCCCTGCTTTAGAGCATCTTTTAGTGTTCTGGTTTTGCAATCATTTCGTGCCATACTAATGTTTTGCTGAGTTTTGTTCTTGATGTTGCTGATATGGTTGTGCAGTGACTGTTGTTCATTGATTGTTGACCTAAATAAAGTTTTTAAAAAATGCAACTCTGGATATAACAGACTTTTTTTCCAGGTCCCTTGAAGTCCATTATAAACAAGATTATACTGTACTCAAAGGTACTTGAATTCTGCCTTCTGAGAAATGAATGTCATCTCACAAACATATTTAATTCCATAAGCCTTCCCCCCCCCCCCTCATATATACTGCAGTGGGATTTCGTTGAAATGACTCTTGGTTCATCGCATATGATGAACCAATTTGCCCAGAAAGTATACGCCATCAATGGGAATTCTCTGGCCTAAAAGTGCTTTGTACTCAGTTTTCCACTACGGTGTTTAATTTTGTCTTTATGAAATCTTCAATCTTTCCCTTTAATTTAATTAACCCATTAAATCGAGAAGCCTTTTTTTTTTTTTGGGGGGGAGCATCATTCTTGAACACCATCCATCCATTGTGTTTGTTGGAATGTGGGTGTTCTTATGTGACCGACATAGTTTGGCGCCCACACGAACGCAGCCTCCTTTGTACACTTTCCAGTTCAAGCTGATTCCCATTTTCTTTTGCTCACACTGTTTTCAAGAGGCTCTACCTACTTTAGCTTTTGCCGTCTGCCTCAGGCTGCTGCCGCCTGCAAGCTGCATCTGTTTTCCTCCGATTTCAGCATCGTGTTTGCACTACACGAACTGCCCCGGTAAGTCTACATTAATGTGACAAGGAAAACCAACCCATTCTGGCAGGTCAGCCAAATACGAGCAGTGCTTGGATCCTTCTGTGAGACAATGGTGTGATTCTTCCAAAAGCTCTAGCTATGAATAGGAAGGTGTAAAAAACCCTATTTAAAAGGCCTTTCTCCCATTCTTTGCCGATGGCAAAACTCTTTTGATTGTGGGAAAGCCTTGAAACAGAAGCTAACGTGTACAGCACAAAACAGAAAGAGAGCTTTCAGAAGTGTCTACATGTTTCTTAAATACCACGGCCCGGATTCTGTAAACGGTGTCTAGAAAAATGGCACTTAGGAGCCATTAACAAAATTGTGTCTACATTTCCGGCACCAAGATTTTTGGGAGAATTGCATGTTGTGGTGACTAGTGATGCCTAAGGTCAGGGCTGCCCAAGTCCGGTCCTCAAGATCTACTGGCAGGCCAGGTTTTCAGGATATCCACCACGAATATGCATGAGAGAGAGATTTGCCTGCACTGTCTTCTTAGTATGCAAATCTCTCTCTCATGCATATTCATGGTGGCTATCCTGAAAACCTGGCCTGCCAGTAGATCTCGAGGACCGGACTTGGGCAGCCCTGCATAAAGTCATCTCTGCCCTTAAACACACCTACTGTGACCTTAGGTGTCACTAGGCACCATGCTGAAGGTGTGATTTCGGTGCCTACCCCGGTGACATTTACTTTTTTTAAAAAATGTATTTTTAATCAGTTTTATGTTCAGACATTTTTTTTTATTGAAGGAACAAAATAAAAATACATTCATATAATACATAAAGATATTCCTTACAAATAATTTCACATATTTAAAATTCTAATCCATATAATCTATAAAATATTATCATTCCTCCAAACATTTTATATGACAAACCATAATCCCCCCTTCTCCCTCCCCTTCCCTTCCCTTCCATCCCATTCTCCCTTCCCTCCCAGGATGAAAGGTGACAAAAACAGCCAGGTTTTGGAATACAATGAAGGCAACTATAGTTTCAATGTAATTCATTAAGAATTACACTTCTTGCTCTAGGTGAAAGTTTTTGAATATAGGGGTCCCAAGCTTTCATAAAAAGATGAGTTTGTCTAGCAGATCGACGAACCTCCCAAACCTCAAGTAATTGGTTCCTCCAATGCCAAAAACTTGGAGATTCTGTCTTTAACCAATATTGCATAATACATTTATGACCTATTATACATGCTTTCTGAAATAAAAAACATCTCCATTGACCAAATACCCCACAAGCAGCTGCCTTACCAAAAAATACTCCCCTTGGAGAACCCACAACAGGATTATCCCATAATGAACCCAAATATAATAGGATGGCAGAAAGACATAATTAAAGGACATAGCCAAAAAGCATGAGATAATGTATTCAGATCTTTATCACATTTAATACAAATTGGAGAATTTACCAAACCAGCATGGAAAGCTTGAATTTGTGAGAAATAGGCCCTATGTATCACTCTATATGTACATTCCCTCCATACAAAACCTGTAATAATTTTAGGTAATCTATTAATTGCTTGACTAAAATTACCTGGAATACTGCGCCCAGCACTGATCACCGTACATGAAGAAGGACACGGTACTACTCAAAAGGGTCCAGAGAAGAGCAACTAAAATGGTTAAGGGGCTGGAGGAGTTGCCGTACAACGAGAGATTAGAGAAACTGGGCCTCTTCTCCCTTGAAAAGAGGAGGCTAAGAGGGGACATGATCGAAACATTCAAGATACTGAAGGGAATAGACTTAGTAGATAAAAACAGGTTGTTCATCCTCTCCAAGGTAGGGAGAAGGAGAGGTCACTCTCTAAAGTTAAAAGGGGATAGATTCCGTACAAACGTAAGGAAGTTCTTCTTCACCCAGAGAGTGGTGGAAAACTGGAACGCTCTTCTGGAGTCTGTCATAGGGGAAAACACCCTCCAGGGATTCAAGACATAGTTGGACAAGTTCCTGCTGAACCGAAACCTATGCAGGTAGGACTGGTCTCAGTTAGGGCACTGGTCTTTAACCTAGGAGCCGCCGTGGGAGTGGACTGCTGGGCACGATGGACCAATGGTCTCACCCAGCAGTGGCAATTCTTATGTTCTTATCTGAGTCCCTAACTCCTCACTTATAATCGGTTTTAAATGGTATGTTCAGTTAGCAGACCAATGAAAACCAATTAAGCTAGGTGCCTAATTTTCGGCGCCATTTACAGAATATAGCCCTAAAAGGTAGGGTTACCAGACGTCCAGATGTTCGCGGACATGTCCTCCTTTTGAGGATATGTCCGGGGGTCCGGACAGCTTTTCAAAATTCGGCACTTTATCTGGGATTTGAAAAGCTTTCCTCCACATCGCGTCGGGCAGAAGAGCATCCGTGTATGCGCGGATGTCCTCCTGCTCGATGACAGCAGGCAGTAGGGGTGGGATCAGCTGAAGACACTATTCCACTGCATGCATATTTAGGGTTACCATACGGCTCCAGAGAAAAGAGGACGGATTGAGACAGCCGGGTTTTACTTCCATTGCTTTCAATTGGAAGTAAAACCCAGATGTCTCAATCCGTTCTCCTTTTTTCTGGAGCCATATGGTAACCCTATGTATATTTAGTCATTATAAGTAAAACAAGACTGTAAAAATCCATAGAGGCAGTGGGTTACGACCAAAAGCCGTGAATCATCCTAGCCCTGCCCTCAACCTGCTGATGTCATCACCCTGACCAGATTGGCATAAGAGCAATGCCACAGGAGGAGGAAGCCCTGAGGGAGTAAATGCAGAGTGGATTGTCAACCTGTACCTTGCCAGCATTTTCCAGATTTGAGCAGCTTCGTTACTGAGAGCTGTGAGTCTCCCAGTCCCCACCCCCAACCCCCTGATATCACCTGTACATCCAGGCTGACCATAAAAGGTCCACCATATACCTGAAAAGAATAAATTTGGAGCAGAAGATGAAGGTTCTAATCAAGAGGTTATGGTACGAGGCTCCCAGGGCTTAACTCAGGATAAGCATCAGAAAATATATATTCAGCAAAAATGCAGTGGATGCTTGTGTACATGGTAGAGGAAGCAACAGTAATGGAATTGAAGAAAGCCTGGGAGTGGGGGAGGAGAGGAACCATGAAGCAAAGAAGTGAGCTCTGAGAGATGAAAACTTTCCTTTCCTTCCCTTAAGGCAGGGGTGTCAATTGTCAAAGTCCTTCCTCGAGGGCCGCAATCCAGTCAGGTTTTCAGGATTTCTCCAATGAATATGCATGAGATCTATTTGCATGCATTGCTTTCATTGTATGCTCATAGATCTCATGCATATTCATTGGGGAAATCCTGAAAACCTGACTGGATTGCGGCCCTTAGGGAGGGACTTTGACACCCCTGCCTTAAGGGCAAAATCAAATCTATCAGAAATCTTAGTCATTCTTTCTCCTACAAACTAACCAAGCTTTGGAATCACTTGCCACTCTCGCTAAGAAGCTTCGGCCCCTTTTTATCTTTCAGGAAGGCTGTGAAGACAGTCCTGGTCGCCGAATATTTTGGAAATTAATTATTCTACTTTTTCCAAATTAGATTCCTTTTGTTCTGTTCTTTTGTATTACTCTATTCTTACGGCCTCTTTTACAAAGCCGCGCAACAACAACCCCAAAGCCCTTTAAATCTCTATGGGCTTCGGGGCCGTTAGCGCAGCCGCTAGTGCGGCTTTGTGAAAGAGGGCGGTAATGTGAACTGAGTCGAGCTCCAAATTGGTTGATGACCTAGTATATAAAACGTACACCCTCCCCCCCCCCCCGTTTTACTAAGGTGTGCTAAGCATTTTCGCACGTGTTTAGCGTGCATTAAATCTACGCGCACGCTGCTAACGCATCCATAGACTAACGTGCACATGTTAGCGTTTAGCGCGTGGTTAGCGTGTGCTAAAAAGCATAGCGCACCTTAGTAAAAGGAGCCTTAAATTTTAGTTTAGTTTAAAAACCAGCCAAGAGCTATGACATTACACCAGGATTGAAAATAGGCAGACTGGACAGTTCTTATGGAGCAGATCTTTAGCTACGGGTTATCCATTAACCAATAACGTATCTGGCTACCTTTATCTGGGTATTCAAGGACCTGGTTAAGTTTTTAGCACTGAAAATAAAAAATGCTGGCTAAAATTAGCTAAAGTATCTGATCAACCGTAACTAGTTATCTTTAACTGGATTGCACTGAATTTAGGTGCTAACTAGTTAAACTAAACTAAATTAAACCTTAGGTTTGTATATCGCATCATCTCTACATTCGCAAAGCTCGACACGGTTAACAAGGGTTAGGGTAGAAAGGAACTCCAGTGAAGGGAAAAGACAAAATGAAGAGAAAATTTAGGACAGAGTATTGTAACCAGAGAGAGGAAGAGTTACATTTTTGAAAATAACCAGGTTTTCAGATGGGGCAATGGAGGGATTAAGTGACTAGTTAAATTATGGAGGGATTTAAGTGACTAGTTAAATTATAACCATGCCCTTGGCTTGCTACAATCTTCTGTTCAAACAGTCGATTTTTGACCAGATGTTGAACTGTCTGGAGAAAAGTTTTGGAAGGGCCTGGGTTATATGCCGAGACCATCTACCCCTTGCACATGGGGGTTTTATTCTAGTTAAATGGTGCTTCCTGGGATCAAACACTATAATAACACTTTGGCAAGGTAAATGGCATTATTAGTAAATGCATCAAAGAATATGGCTTGCTTTATTAATTATTTTAGCTTTGGTTCTACTTCTAAAAGACTGAAAAAAATAGATTATGGACATTACAGCTCAGGTCTTTGATTTACATATTATTAAATGCATGGCAGAGGAAAAAAAAGACGGACAGCAGTACTGGGACATTAGAAACAGCTGCATTCTTACAGCTGAACCACTTGGTGGCATGGAAGAGAGAAGCAGAGCACTGCAGTTCACATTAGATTTAGGAAGAAATGTGTTTATTTTTAAAATGTTTGCAGCTTACAGAGTTATTACTAAAGGCAAAGGCAAATTATACTAATAGTAAAAAGAAACCAAATGAAAATGTTGAATCACTGTTTTCATTTTTGCCCCTAAAACTTTAAAATTTTTGAAAACCTCTTATGTGCATAACATTTGCTAATTCTTTCTTAGGTAGAAAAGTATAGACTAAGCTTGATTCAGACTTTTCGCCATTCATTTATTTAATTTTCTATACCATTCTCCCAAGAGAGCTCAGAATGGTTTACATGAATTTATTCAGGTACTCAAGCATTTTTCCCTGTCTGTCCTGCTGAACTCACAATCTATCTAATGTACCTGGGGCAATGGAGGGATTAAGTGACTTGCCCAGGGTCACAAGGAGCAGAGTGGGTTTGAACCCACAACCTCAGGGTGCTGAGGCTGTAGCTTTAACCACTGCACCACACTCTCCCTTAAACCGTTTATTTAATGCCACCAGGGTTATACGGCTGAATTTAGCTGGTTTGTACTAACGATCTGTGGCTTGATTGAGAGCATGCCCCAGGAAAGTTACCCAGGTCCCCGTTGGAGATTTTGGAACAATCCTGGATTTCCGACCACCTAGTACCAGACATCCGGGGAAAACCCAGACAAGTCCTCTTTTTTAGAGGACTGTCTGGGTGACCGGAGGGATTTCCAAAACCCAGCAGTTTGTCTGGGTTTTGGATGTCCCGGAGCTCTGGTCAGTGTCTGGAGGCCGTGCATGTGTGGACGTTGATGCGCCGACATCATACACCCACGTGCTTGGACGTGATATCATCGCATTGATGTCCGTGCATGTGCAGAGGCCCTCTAGACCTCGGGGAAGGAGTCAGGAGGTTCGACTTGGGGCGGGGCTGTGGGCAGAACAGGGCGGGGCCAGATGTCCTCTTTTTTTTTTTTTCAAAGGAAATCTGGCATCCCTAAGACCACTCCTTCTGGTGCATTATGGATCTCAAGCACTACAAATCTCATACTGCTGAACTTTAAACACTGTGATTATGGGAGGACAAATTTGGCCACTCAGTAGGGGCAAGGGTTCAAAGTTTCAGGTTTCCTCCTCAGCCATCTTCTGAAATTAGCAGAGTAAACTTTTTGAAATTTGATTCGTATCAAAAGCAACATACTGTGTTATGAATGCCAACTCTTTCAACATACTTGTTGCATATGAGTGAACCTACCACTTATTAGTGAAACTTGCAGAGTTAGATATACTATTACTGTGGATGTGGCTCGCTCCTATTCAGTTAAAGCTTAAAGTAAGTTATATTCAGGTACAGGAGGTATTTTTCTTAAAATCGGAGGCAGATTTATCTGCGACTGAAAGGAGCATCAGTAGGAATGAAATGGGTCTTCTCTGGTGATATGCAGGCTATAAATTAAGGGGCCCTTTTACCTGCGTGTTCCATTTTCCGTGCGCTGTAGGGCCCCGCAGGTAGGAGTGCACATGCGCGCTTAGCTGGAGGCTGTCGGCTGCGGCGGCTCTTGGCAGCTGTCAGCAGAGGCCAGATGCGAGGTAAGGGGTGCTGCTGGACAGGGGAACAGACGGGGGAGGGGGGAGAGAAAAAGGAAGGGAGGCCTGGACGAGTTACTGTGGTATGACAGAACAACCAGGGTACCAGCAGGGCGTGGAAAAGCTACAAAATAATTGGTGTACCAAGGTTCATCCAAGCAAGGCCGTCATGCAAATCGCAAGTGAGTTGCGTGCAAAGAAATAATAAGAAAGCCCTACTCCAATGAGATATGCGAAGAGTTAAAAGAATATGCAATGTAACACAAGAATTATAGGGATTAATAGGGGGAACCATGCTACCGGAAGGGTATCATATGAAAGTACAGCTACTCACAATAGTAGCACATGGAGGTACAACCAGTCAGAGAGAAAAAAATAAAAAGCCAAATTGGAGGCCTACTGCTGGACAGGGGGACAGGAAAGAGGTGCTGATGGACAGGGGGAGGGGGGAGGGAAGAAAAAGGAAGGGAGGCCTACTGCTGGACAGGGGGACAGGAAAGAGGTGCTGATGGACAGGAGAAGAGACGGTGGGGAGGGAAGAAAAAGGTAGGGAGGCCTACTGCTGGACAGGGGGACAGGAAAGAGGTGCTGATGGATGGGGGAAGAAAAAGGAAGGGAGGCCTATTGCTGGACAGGGGGACAGGAAAGAGGTGCTGCTGGACAGGGGGGAGATTTAAAAAAAAGGGAGAAGGGCTGCTGCTGGATAAGGGAAGCAGTGAAGGGATGGTGGTGGGCACAGGGAAGGTAAAACGAAGGGAGAATGGGTGGACAGCTGAGGAAAAATAAAGACAGAAATACAGAAAGCAGCTAAGGAGAGAGAGAGAGAAAGAAATAAACACACACACACACACATATATTCTAGCACCCGTTAATGTAACAGGTTATAAGATTAGTAGTAAATAAATACATAAGAACATAAGAAGTGCCATCTCCAGATCAGACCTTCGGTCCATCAAGTCTGGCAATCCGCACACGCGGAGACCCAGCCAGGTGTACACCTGGCGTAATTTTAGTCACCCATATCCCTCTATGCCTCTCACAAGGAGATGTGCATCTAGTTTGCTTTTAAATCCTAGAATGGTGGATTCCGCAATAACCTCCTCTGGGAGAGCATTCCAGGTGTCCACCACTCGTTGCGTGAAGCAGAACTTCCTGATATTTGCCCTGGACTTGACCCCCCTTAGCTTCAGTCCATGTCCTCTTGTCCGTGTCACATTGGACATTGTAAATAATTTTTTTTCCTGCTCTATTTTGTCGATTCCTTTCATTATTTTGAAGGTCTCGATCATATCCCCTCGCAGCCTCCTTTTCTCAAGGGATAACAATCCCAGTCTCTTAAGTCCTTCCTCGTATTCCAAGTTCTCCATATCTTTTATTAGCTTCGTTGCTCGTCTCTGCACCCTCTCCAGCAGTTTTATATCCTTCTTTAAGTTGGGAGACCAATGTTGGACACAGTATTCCAGTATGCCCCCCCTTTTTTTTTTACAAAACCATAGCTTGGTTTTTAGCACTGGACATGGCGGTAACAGTTTTGAGGCTCATAGGAATTCTATGAGCAACGGAGCTCTTACCGCCACAGCCGGCACTAAAAACCGCGCTATGGTTTTGTAAAGGGGAGGGGGGGGGGGTAAATAAATTACATATTTTCCCCCACCAAACAAGTTTTTCAAATAAACAATTCAAATAGCAATATTTTTAAAAAGCATTTCCACAAAACCTAGCAGCAGCAAGGTAAGACATAAATTACACACAGGATAACTAGTAAATTTGCTGTTTAACTGAAGTCTTTTTCCCTCATAGAATACTTCCTGCTGTGTTAAGTAACTGAGAGTAGTATTCCTTGAATGAACACTAAATACTTATAGCTGCGGAGACAATTTGAAATTCACATTCTGTACTGCAAAATCCAGAACTCACCACTGACTGTTGGGACGTACTAGAAATCTGTGACTCCAGTGGTTCAAATGGTGCAATTTTCAAAATTTCTGATATTAAGACATCCCAGCGAGTTTCTTGAAAAATAATGTACTGTAGATTTGTTGCTGTCCTCATCCCTGTGAGTTTTGTCGCTGACCCTGCTCCATTCCTGTAAGCTCTGCCTTAACTGCACAATCCTCACTTATGATTTTAAAGTGTTTGCGGCTTGTGCAGATGAGGACAGAGCTTGCAGGAATGGAGCAGGGACAGCGACAAAACTCACAGGGATGAGGACAGCGACAAAACTCATGGGGAAATTGAGTTCCTGTGGAGACGGGGAACAATCTTTCCCTGTGTCATTCTCTAATTCTGGATAATCGGGGCTGAGATCCGATTCCAGGGAAAAAGCTGTAGGATTCTGCAGGCTGCTTGCAGCAAATGAGAAAGCACAGTGAATTTTTAAAATTAGTTGCAATTACGGAGCGCAATAATGCATCTCATGGCGTATCCAACTTTCTGCAAGCGGTGTTCTTTGACTTCCTGGATTAGCTTTTCTTTGGCGGAGAAATGAATGCTATCAGGCATCTGAGTATACCAAGAAGGAAGGAATTGAAGAATTCTACAAGAAACCAGTACTTTGAATGCATGAGTTAGGCTGAGGAATGCTTATAGATCCTAATCACAGATCAGCTACGACTTCTTTGTCGTTAACATTCGTGGTAGGAAAAGATGAGGTGACTAATTTAGATAATGATCCGTTGTGTTCCTAAGATTTTCAAGAAATGAAGTGATTGCATTCGAGACCGGCGTGGCCAAAGTCCAAGCACTCTGTGCATGATGCATTTTAATTTCACAGTTTTTGATATATTTTCTCTTCATGAAGTGACTGCTCTGTCAAAGAAAAGGCATTGCTTAAGTAATCTGTTTTTTAACAGATTATTATCTGGAAAAAAGCTGCTGCAGGTTCGCCGAGGTGTTTTGTTTTGTTTTTTTTTGCAGTGCATCGGAGCAAGATAAAAATAGGTCTTACTTGAAATCACTCTGCAAGTCGAATTCTAAAAATACCGCACACACGTTGGAGCTGATTCACTGAAGATCCTGTCAAAATCTTTTCGTGCAGGGGAACTAGATGTTTAATCATGCACACTGAAATAATATTGAAAGCATGCTATTCACCAAATAAAAGACAAATGAAATACAGAGCACACAATCATGTAGAAAAGGTGAATTAAAAGCAAACTGTGCACATTAGTGGGGAAATTTCTATAACATGGTAATAATATACAGGCTGAGCGAGAGAAGTTGTATTGGGAGGGGTGATGAGATATCTGGGTTTTACTTCCACTGAAAGTGAAATCCAGATGTCTCAATTCATCCTCCTTTTTCTGGAGCCATATGGTAACCTTAGGAGTGAGTCCAATAGAAACAGTGGGAAAGAGAGTGGAAGAGATAGAGGGCATAGGGGGAAGGCTCACACTCTATCTAATGTACTTGGAGCAATGGAGGATTCAGTGACTTGCTCAGGGTCACAAGGAGCAGCATGGGATTTGAACCCACTAGCTCAGGGTGCTGAGGCTGTAGCTCTAACCACTATGCCACATACTCCCAAAGCTTTTTTTGGTTCTCTAATGATGGCCTAGGATTTGAGCCCTAAACCTCTGCATCTGTTCGCCTTCCCCTCCCTAAAACTATGTCACTCCAAAAGATTCCTTGACAAAACCTTCGCCTTCCAGGCTGCCAAACTGAACCCAAGGCTAGCCCAAATAATCCTCGAGGCCCCCACTTACCTCGGATTTAGAAAATTACTTAAAACTCACCTATTCCATGGATACGACCCTTAATGCCCCCTCAATGAACCAAAACCTCCCCCTCCTCTACTGTACCCCCAACCTACTCTCGCCAAACTCCTCCTCCCTTGACCTACTCGTTCCCCCTCTATCCAACTTCAACTACTTCGTTGCTTGCAACTTTGTTCAATTGTCATGAACTGCTTGTAACTTTGACAAACAAATGTGAACCGCCTAGAACTCCCTGGGTATGGCGGTATACAAAAATACAGTTATTATTATTATTGCTCTAACCCCTAAGGCCAGCCAGCATTGACCAGCAATGTTAAAGCTCGAGGAGGAACCAGGTGGAGGCAGGACCAGTAACGTAAATCTAAGGCACAGGCATGGTTGCCAGTGCCAGAGTAAAGCCAAAAGGAGATCAAGATCCTGGAAAATGCTTGGGGAGGAAAAAAATATTACCATATCCTGTTTAGGAAAGATTCAACACTCAAGTCTCTGCCTGTGAAGGAGCCTGACTAGAAAATTTAGAGCTATAGGAATTATTCTTTCAGAGCACACACACAGAGATATGGCGGTATTAGGTGACCACATTCACACTCTCTAAACTAGAAAAAAAATTTTTTTTTAACGAAATAATGGTAAACAGTGATAAAGGTCCTCAGTATTCATAACTCTCTTGAGGAAATTCCTGCTTCTGGGGTTGTTATATGTCTTATACCCAGAAGGGTAATTCATTGTGAAAACATCCTTGGACCTTATAGTGTATGCTTTTCATAAACCCCAAAATAAGGTGAAAATCCACTCTGTGAAATCTCTTACGACCTCTTTTACAAATCCGCGCTAATGGCCCCGAAGCCCATAGAGATTTAAAGAGCTTCGGGCCGTTGCTGTGCAGCTTTGTAAAAGAGGCAGTTAATGTGTGGTTTTTCTTTTTTTTTTTTTCCATATCTTTATTCATTTTTAAAACCAACACTAAGTGCAACATATTATCAAACAATGTACAAAATAAACAGCACTTAATTCCATCAACTGATAAAATAAATACATATCCCTTCCCCCCCCCCTTCCTTTCATACAGTATAAAGATAAGCAAGAGTAATACAAATTACAATCAAATAATAAATTAAAGGCATATTCCTCCCCCTCCCACCCACCACTCCTGGATATGTATAATCAAAGGAATAAACCAATAATCAATCTTTACAAAATTTTGTCAATGGATCCCAAACCTCCTTGAATTTCTTATAATGTCCCAATTGTATTGCACTCATACGTTCAAATTTATAAGTTTGGCACATGGATTCCCACCAAAAACTATAGTTTAACCTGTCCCAATTTTTCAAAATAAGTTATATGGCAACTCTCGTCATGATGAAAAGTAATCTATTGTTATGTGAAGTTATTGGACTCTTGGCCATAATGTGTGGTTTTTCTAATAATAAGCATTATTCATGAAAAGGAGTCCAATCTCCTAGTAATATCCCCATACAAAATAATCCACGCAATGAATTGAAAATTGTACTTATCTTGAACGATGATAATTCACTGTCCGTAGCGTGTCGAAGAATCACCCTGCTCTACAGAGCTCCAATTTAGAGGATATAATCCCCCTTCTTCTGGAGCAATCACGTTGGATAAGGTAGAAGCAACGATCATAAGATCATAAGGAGAGGATCTAAGGTTGAAATAAGGCCCTACAGTCAAGGATGGGCATTTTAAATAAATTCTACGACTTTATTCACCGTACTTGTCTTGCTTCTTTGTCCTACTGAGCTGAGGGCAGTAATTTGAGTGGTCTAGGGTTACAGCAGCTGCCTCAGCAACATGAGGTTGTGCGTTCCATTCCCACTGCAGCTCCTTGTGACTCTGGGCAAGTCACCTAACCCTTCGTTGCCCAGTGAACAAAATAAGTACTGTACCTGTCTAAAATATGTAAACTGCTTTGATTGTAACCACACAGAAAAAGTATATCAAGTCCTTTACCCTTTACAATCAAGCTATTGTGATATCACCGATGAGGTTGACTCTTTTTGGTGGAATGAGGCATTGTGACGTCACAATCTCAATGCTGGTTACCAGAGACTGAAACTCTTCACATTAAGGGGGAAAGCTAGCAGCATAGATCCCTGGGAGAGGAGGAGTGGCTAAAGCAGATGCCTTAGTACTCTGAGGTTGCAACTCCCACTGCCGTTCCTTGTGACTCTGGGAAAGTCACCTAACCCTTCGTTGCCCATGAAGCAAAATAAGTACCTGTCTAAAATATGTAAACGGCTTTGATTGTAACCATACGCAGGAAAAGCAGTATATCAAGTCCTGTTTCCTGTAACTTTTCTTCATGCCTTGATGCATTCACATCACCAAGTGACAAGAAAACACTGAAAATATGAGTATGCTTTCTAGGCATGAATATGTCCAGCCAGCATACATTGCCTGGCTCAGTTTTCATCTGCAGTTTATGTGGTCAAGGAAAAGCACAGCTTAAGTTGATTTACTCCAAGGGTCTCAAAGTCCCTCCTTGAGGGCCACAATCCAGTCGGGTTTTCAGGATTTCCCCAATGAATATGCATGAGATCTATGTGCATGCACTGCTTTCAATGCATATTCATTGGGGAAATCCTGAAAACCTGACTGGATTGCGGCCCTCAAGGAGGGACTTTGAGATCCCTGATTTACTCCTTCTTCTATGAGTGGCTAGAAAGCAGAACATAGGTCTAGCTCAGGGGTGGGCCACTCCGGTCCTCGAGGGCCGGAATCCAGTCAGATTTTTAGGATTTCCCCAATGAATATGCATAAGATCTATTTGCATGCACTGCTTTCAATTCATATTCATTGGGGAAATCCTGAAAACCCAACTGGATTCCAGCCTTCAAGAACTGGAGTTGCCCACCTCTAGTCTAGTTCATTTGGGGAATTGTACTCCAGTCTACGTCTTGAGTATTTAATAAATGTGATATACAGAACTCCCCTGAAATTCGTGGGTGTTCCGTTCCAAGAACCCCTGCGAATTTTGATACACCGCAAAATACAGTTTTTTGCCTGTCAAAAGGCAGTAGAGGGCAGCTGGGGCGCCGGCGGGTGCAGAAAATCGCTCGCGGTCTGCTCCAACCACCTCTTCCTGTTATTAAAGTCAGGCTCCACCAATCAGTAGGGCCACTCAAGTCTGAGATTATGGCATTTTATTGTTATAAAAAACATCTTGTGAAGAGTCAATTAGGACTGCAGGAATCCCAAGTGAGTGGTCTGAGTGTTGCCTCCTACCTAATTTCCCTAATATAAGTGAACCCGGGCACAGGATCCAACTTTTCAGAATTATTGGGAGTGCTGATCCCGTTATTTTACCACTCCATGGGCAAAGTCAAGGCATTTGCTCAATATTGGGGGTTCTCAAGCCCCTGCAGAGCTGCATCCTATGAACCCGGGTATTCTGATCAACTTAAGCTGTGAAAGATGAAACATTTCACATTTTAATGCTCAGACTTGGGAATATTCTAATGCAGTGCTTCCTAAACCTGATCCTAGAGGCACCCCAACCAGTCAGGTTTTTCTGGATATCCACAATGAATATTCATGTGAGAGATCTCTATGTAATGATGGGAGTAAATGGAAATCTATCTCATGAATGCATGTATGGATGCTTGTTGCATGTTTCTGGGCCTCACTGCATCTTGTCAGGTATAGGATTACCAGATCTCCCCAGACATGGCCTCTTTTTAGAGGACTGTCCAGGCATCCGAAAGGGTTTTCAAAACCACCCAGTTTTGGGCATACATGCTTATTATTGCATCGCATCCACGCATACAGTATGTAGATGTCCTCCAGACGCAGCCCCAAAGAGATGGGGTTTGTGTGGATCTGGGGTTGTGAAGTGGGTGGAATTGGGAACGGATGTGGGTGGAAAGGGACAGGGTTGCACATCCTCTTTTTTTGAGGACAAAATCTGGTAGAAACCAATGTTTCAGCCATCATGCTGTGACTTTCGGTTTTTAAAAAAAAATTAATCATAGATTTTTCCATTCTATGGGAAAAAGAGACCAACTGATTTTCCCGCCAAAATTCAAATTTGTGACCAACAGACTTTCCTGCTTCATTCACCTCAAGCCTCAACCAATCAGGTTTGAGGACCTACTATATAAAGACAAACTGCAGACCTCACGGCATATCCTGAAGAAAGCCACAGCATGATGGTTGAAACATCGGTTACTACTTGACAAGATGCAGTGAGACCCGGAAACCTGCAACAAGTATGATGCCAGCTGCAGAAACCCTGAGAGTAATGGGAGCAAGAAAATAAGATTAATTTAAAGAAAGTTGCACAAGAGTTTAAAAAGGTGCTTGAAAATGATCTCAGCTAGGGTAGGAGTGGATTAACAATGTCCTGCTACAGTGTGTATGTGACTAGCAAATGAGTTACTTCTACCATTAAAGGCCGATCTTTGATTTTTGGATTTTATTACATATTTTCAAAAGTCATAGTTTAAAATAGACCATCTTCTCCTGTACCTAAGTATAATATTTAACAAAGATGACTGTCCCTTTTATGCATGCAGGCTCACTGCGAAATGTAGGTCATGCCTTCAGTGATGCATGAACCAGATTGGTCCACATGCACAGCTGAAAATGAAGGGAGGCTACTGGAAAGGGAGGGAGGGATATGGCCTGTTTCAGTTCCTGTGACATCAAAACACCATGAATGGGCAGGATGATGTTACTCTGAAAGAAACATGGCCCTAGGAAGAACTTCCTGGCCTGTCAGCAGTTTCACCTTTGCAACATGGCATAGCATTTCCAGGGAGAAACTGTGTCTCGGTTGTTGTTTTTTTGGGGGGGGTTTTCCCAAAGATACAACTCGATCACTTTTCCTGCTTAAAAAGGGATATGGCTAGTGACAGTTGAATTACTTATGACACAGTGTGTTAATGATTCACTAGCATCATTATTCAGGGCCTGATTCACTGTTGGTGACTGAGTTCGTGGTAAGCTAGCTAAACTGAGGGTGGACAAAGTGACGGAGCCGGATGGTGTACATCGAAGGGTACTGGCTGCTTTGCTTCTCTAGAGTCGGGAGTGGTATCAGAGGACTGGAGAAGGGCAGAGGTGATCCCTCTCCACAAAAATGGAAGTAAGGAAGAAATAGGGAACTACAGGCTTGTAAGTCTGACTTCTGTGGTAATTAACGAAAACACTTTTAAAACAGAGAATAGTGAAGTTTCTGAAATCCAATGGATCACAGGATGTGAATCAACATGGATTCACTAGAAGCAGGTCTTGTCAGACAAATCTGATCAATTTCTTTGACTGGGTGACCAGAGAATTGGATAGAGGGAGTGCACTAGATATGGTGTATTTAGATTTTAGCAAAGCCTTTGATACTGTTCCACACAGGTGTCTAATAAACTGAGTGCCTTCAGTGACAAACTGGATCAGGAACTGGTTGAGTGGAAGACAACAGAGAGTAGTGGTCGATGGAGATGTTACAAGTGGTGTGCCTCAAGTTTGGTTCTTTGGCCTATTCTTTTTAACATTTGTGTAAGCGATATTGCTGAAGGGCTGTCAGGTAAGATTTGTCTCGTTGTGGATGATACCAAAATCTACAATAGCGTAGACACCCAGGATGATGCAAGAGTGGATAGCGTAGCTGGTTTTAAGGAAGGTTTGGACAAGTTCCCGGAGGAAAAGTCCATAGTCTGTTATTGAGAAAGACATGGGGGAAGCCACTGCTTGCCCTGTATTGGTAGCATGGAATATTGCTACACCTTGGGTTTTGGCCAGGTACTAGTGACCTGGATTGGCCACCGAGAGAACGGGCTACTAGGTTTGATGGACCATTGGACCTGACCCAGTAAGGCTATTCTTATGTTCTTATACAGTAAATACCTACATGGCATAAATGCACCAGAGGCAAGTCTCTTTCAGTTAAAAGGAAACTCTAGCATGAGGGGCATCTGATTAATGTGAAAGGGGATAGATTCAGAAGTTATCCCGAAAAATACTTTTTCATAGAAAGGGTGGTTAATGCTTGCAACAGTCTCCCATTGGAGGTGGTGGAGACAAACAGTGTATCTGAATGCAAGAAAGTTTGGGACAAGTATGTTGGATCTCTCTTGCTGGCCTCCTAATTTTATTATGTACACCGTTTAGAAATTTTTAAAAGCGTCTGTATCAAATTTTAAATAAACTTGAAACTTGGAGAGGAGGCGATGGTAAATGGCACTGTTTGGCAGACTAGATAGGCCCCTTTGGTCTTTATCTGCTTTTTCTACGAATGCTCAGAGTGATTTTCAGTCTCTGTTCTTAAATTTTGAATCTTAATGAGCTCTGAAGAAGACTGCACATTTCAATATAACAAAGGAATATAAGGATTTTACCACCACTGTTCTGGCAGATGCAATCATTTCTACAGCCGCTCAAAACTGGAAATTTTTCAAAATCATTGATTAATAAGAGTCCGAGGCATCTGGATTCATGCATGCACATGAGATGTTATGTCTTTTTAGTGCAGTGTCTCTCAAACTGTGTGCCACGGCACTGTGGAGTGCCCTGAAGAGATTCCGAGTGTGCTACAAGATTCCAGAATTTGACTTTATTTTAAAAATACCCAAAGTATATACTAGAATAGATGACACACACCTCGAATATGCAAGAGTCTGTCAATGTTATGAGCGTCTGTGTGCATAAGGATACATACAATCACCCAGACAAGCATCATTCTTTGAGGCGATTGGTCCTTGAAAACTAACAGGAAGTAATTTTAATTTTATTTTTATTTTTTATGCAATAGCTATCCTAACTTAAGGAACAAAGCAATCAAGGTTTTTCTACCATTTGGAGCTTCTTGTCTTTGTGAGCTTGGATTTTTAGCTCTGACATTAATTAAAGAGAACGACTGCAGGTGGTGGATGATGAAATGCGTGTTTGCTTGTTGACTATCGAGCCGTGTTTTGAGTTATTTGCACTAAAAAACAAGCCGATCCATCGCATTGATTAACAATTCTATTCTATCTACTTTAGTTTCACTAATGTTACAATTACCCACACATAGAGGGGCATAATTGTAAGGAACGTCTAAGTCCGTTTTCGTCCAAGTCGCAAGTTGTCCAAAGTAAAAAATAGCTTAGGACACATTTTCGAAAAATACGTCCAAATTTTTTTTTCGTTTCGAAAATCGTCTAACTATACGTCCTGCCGATCTGATCATCCAAGTCGCTAAATTGTCCATCTTTATACCACATTTTCGTCCAACTTTTCGTCCAAGTCAAAAACGCCTAAAACAAGCCCTTTGGACATGGGAGGGATCTGCAAAATGATGGACTGAACACCCAGACATGGCACCTAAATAGTGGGGGTACCTTACCCACACGTAGAGGGGCATAATTGAAAGGAACGTCTAAGTCTGTTTTTGTCCAAGTCGCAAGTTGTCCAAAGTAAAAAATAGCTTAGGACACATTTTCGAAAAATACGTCCAAATTTTTTTTCGTTTCGAAAATCGTCTAACTATACGTCCTGCCGATCTGATCATCCAAGTCGCTAAATTGTCCATCTTTATACCACATTTTCGTCCAACTTTTCGTCCAAGTCAAAAATGCCTAAAACAAGCCCTGTTGGACATGGGAGGGATCTGCAAAATGATGGACTGAACATCCAGACATGGCACCTAAATAGTGGGGTACCTTACAGGGCACTGCTATGAACTTCACAAAAAGGGTGCCATGTCTTCATCTCACTACAGCTCCCTTATAGATCATGGTGAGCCCCCCAAACCACTTCCAGAATCCCCTAGACCCACTTATCTACCACCCCAATAGCCCTTATGGCTGCTGGAGTCACTTATATGCTAGTAAAAAAATGTTTTGGGGATGTATAAGGGAGTGCATGTGTTTCAATATCAATGCAGAGATTATAGGGGCTTATGGGCATGGGTCCTCCTCTCCATGGGTCCCTATCCCACCCCCAAGATGGTTTAAGAGCCTCTATGCAGCACGACTAGGCTTTCCTATGCCAGGCTGCCAGGTGATGATGTTCTGGAGGCACAATTTTCAAGTTGTGATTAATATTTTTATGGGGGGGGTCGGTGATCACTGGGTTAGTGTGTGTGGGTCTGTATTATGTGTTTGTAGTGCTTATTTGGTCACTTTAGGTGGGTTTTTGTGACTTAGACCATGTTTTAAATGGTCTAAGTCACAACGTTCAAGTTTCGTTGATCCTGTGCTGTATAACTTTCGGTTATACACGCAGTGCGACTTAGTCTAAGCCTGCCCACGTCCTGCCCAAATCCTGCCCTCGACACTCCTCCTGAAATGCCCCATTTAGCTATGGTCGTTCAGCGGCTCTATGAAGGCCTAGGTCATTTAGAAATACGTCCAAAACCCAGTTTGATTATCGGCACTTGAACGTCTTTCGTTTATGATCGTCCAAGTGCTGACGTAGGCCGGTCAATTATAATATGCCATGAAAAACATCTGCTCTCTTTAGTGTGCCAGAGCTTAAAAAAAAAAAGTTTGAGAGACACTGGTTTAGTATTTTAAATGCAAAGTCTTGAATTAAGCGTCAGTCACTAGCTGAATTGTTTCTTTTGTTTCATTGCTTCGCTAACCCTCCCTTTTGCAAAACCGTAGTGTGGATTTTAGCGCCGGCCCGCCGGGTACTATTCTGAGGCCCTCGGTATGTTTATCATAATCACAAAAGTAAAATAAAGCAGTTTCATGATCATATATCTCTTTAGCTATAAATGACAATATTATTATAAAGACTTAGCCAAAAGGAAAGATTTATAAACTATAAAGAGTTTTATCTCATGCAAAATTGTCTTTTCTTTAATAAGACATTAACTATTTTTTCTGAGGCCCTCCAAGTACCTACAAATCCAAAATGTGGCCCTGCAAAGGGTTTGAGTTTGAGACCACTAATTTATAGAATTTCCCCCAAAGTGGACTGAATTTTGCCACTATTTGTATAGATTTCTGGACTGTCCATGCTCTTCCTATCCTGATTCCCAGTTAATATTTGCAGGGTATAAGAAACAATATGGTATGGTATAGTATGGTACAATAATTGTCTGTGCTATATAACCCAAGAATAAAGCTGCCTAAGACACCCATCCAGATAGCCACAGCTGATATGCAGATAAATGTCTTTGAGTATTGGGGCCTGGGTTAAAATGGTGGAAAAAGAACTTTAGACCAAATACCACAGACTCTCCTTGATCTCTCATGGAACCTCATTCTTTTGTAACCCTAAGAGACTTCCGTGCTTGTCTCAGGCCTCTTTGAATTCCAAAGATATTTTTCATGCTACTAACTCCACTGGGACCCTTTTCAACATCACTCTTTCTGTAAACAAATTCTTACTATATAGAACTGACATTCATACCTATCTCTGCTGCTACTTATCATTTCTATGGCATTACTAGATGTACACAGCACTGTACACATTATATGCAGGTACTTTCTCAATCCCTAGTGGGCTCACAATCTACTGTAAGTTTTGTGCCCGGAGCAATGGAAGCTTAAGTGACTTGTCCAAGGTCACAAGGAGATGTAAGGGGAATTGAATCTAGTTCACCAGGACCAAAGCCCACTGCACTAGTAGGCCTACTCCACCATGGTCTCACATTATGACCTTTTTTCTAGAGCTTCCTTTCCACTAAAAAAAGCTTCTTGTGTTTCAAGTACTTGGATGTCTTCATCACATGCTATTGTCCTTCCTTAATATTAGCTGCATGGGACATAATCCAACCACTCGGACAGATCTTCTCTGGATTTCTTATACTCTGGAATGGTGGTTCTCAATCTGGCCCTCAGGGATCACCTGGCCAGTCTGTTTTTCACGATATCCACAATAAATATTTGAGATATATATTCAGTGCACGCAAATTTATCTTAGACATAACCACTGTGCAATTCCTGAAAATTTGACTGGTAAGATGGTCCTCAAGGCTAGGTTGACAACTGTTGCTCTGAGAAGTGGCTTTCAAAACTGGCCCAATGTTCCAGGAAATGTCTCCCTTGAAAAGAGGAGACTGCGAGGGGACATGATCGAAACATTCAAAATACTGAAGGGAATAGACTTAGTAGAGAAAGACAGACTGTTCACCCTCTCCAAGGTAGGGAGAATGAGAGGACACTCTCTAAAGTTGAAAGGGGATAGATTCCATACAAACGTAAGGAAGTTCTTCTTCACCCAGAGAGTGGTAGAAAACTGGAACACTCTTCCAGAGTCTGTTTTAGGGGAAAACACCCTCCAGAGTTTCAAGACAAAGTTGGACAAATTCATGCTAAACTGGTGAGACTGGACTCATTTGGAGCACTGGTCTTGACTAGGGGCCACCGCATGAGTGAACTGCTAGGCAGGATGGACCACTGGTCTGACCCAGCAGCAGCAATTCTTATGTTCTTATACAAATGTCTGACCACTTCCATTTTTCTGATGATCACACCTCTCCCTAGTATGTATTCTAACGTTTTGCGCGTTCCTCCCACTGCTTTGTCCCATAAATATTGAGATCATCAGAGTATTCTTCCCACTGTTTAGGTCACATATATGATTCTGTACACCACTTATTTAAGCTTCTGCCTCTAAATATATGGTTTGTTTGAGGGGGTTTCCATCATTCTTAGCAGTCAAAATTTTGACCATGCCTTCAATCCCCCTCTTTTACTAAGGTGCGCTAATCGAATTAGTGTACGCTAAACGTTAATGCGTCCATAGACTAACATGCACGCGTTAGCGTTTAGCGTGTGCTAAATCAATTAACGTGCGCTAACCAGTTAGCGCACCTTAGTAAAAGAGGGCCTAAGTTTTCAAAGCCATCAAGTTTGTTAGAGCTTGCAGAGTGCTTCAAGAGAATAATGGCCTGATAACATGAGGCATTGATCTCACGTTACTGAGCTATTTACATCTTATGCAAATTGACTTTAATGATGATTTTGTTGCATGAATGATCAAACAAAATCCAAGATTTTCACACAAAAATGCCCATAATACACTCTGAGAGATGCAGTCAAGGTTCTTGCAAAAGACAATTGTGCAGGCATTGAGAATAAGCTGGTTTGCTTGACTTTTCGGCTTATTAGTTATTTTGCATATAATTTGCATGCACTAGTAAATGCAAAATGTCAAATTTACCACGTTTTCAAATGAGAAACACAGTGCAGCACATCAGCCTCTAATGTTTCCTTGAATGCAACCGTTTGTGTTTTTAAAGAAAATACTTTCTGTAAGACCTCTCCCTTTGTTTTAAAACCACATGCCCTCCAGGTTACTGACATACTGTAAATTTTCAATATTAATACTGTAGAGAAAATAATAGTGCTGCAGTTTTGGACATTTACAGACAAGTTTTCAAAGGTAAACGCTGTAATTAAGCTCTTATTAAAGACCGCCTCAGGAGAGTAAAATTAACTTTCAGAAACAATTTTTTAAATTCCAAATAAACGTTAAAGAAATAATGATAAAATTGCTGTCAATATCACTGTCTGTTATATTTGCAATTACAAAAATCCAGGTTACTTAACTGTTATGCTTGGTAGGTTATAAGAACACATACTTTAAATTTAAACATCTGTTGGTGTTGCAATGTTCTCTTTCCTTCTCCTCAGGTCCATCAGTGATGTATCATCTTTGAAAAGGATATAGATCAGCTTTTGACGGACCTGGAAGGACACTACCACCCTCAGAAGCCAGAACGGCAGTGCCCAAAGGTATCGTACACTCTAGGTCAGGGGTGGGCAACTCCGGTCCTCGAGGGCCAGAATCCAGTCGGGTTTTCAGGATTTCCCTAATGAAAGCAGTGCATGCAAACAGATCTCAGGCATATTCATTGGGGAAATCCTGAAAACCCGACTGGATTATGGCCCTCAAGGACCGGAGTTGCCTACCCCTGCTCAAGGTGAACCTTCAGATGTGCGCCCCTCACCTTACTCCAGAGTTGCTGAAGTTCCTCCCAATCACACCCCCATCCTTCACCCTCACATCCAGCATCTCCTCTTCCCTTTCATAGTTCAGCATCTCCCCTTCCCTACTCTCCCACCGTGATGTCCAGCATCATTCCTTCCCTCTCTCCCCCATGTTGTATAGCATCTCTCTCCTTCCCTACTCCCTATGCTGTCCAGCATCTCCCCTTCCCTATTCTCCCACCGTGATGTCCAGCACCATTCCTTCCCTCTCTCCCCCATGTTGTTTAGAATTTCTCTCCTTCCCTACTCCCTATGCTGTCCAGCATCTCTTTCCTTCCCTATGCCTATGCTTGACCTCTCACTTCACTAAATGATTGTGAGCCAGTTTAACTCTGACTTCATAAGCCCAAATATTACCGGGCTGGACTCTATGATTCTTCAAAAGGTTTCTTTAATATCAATCTTAAAGAATAAATATACTCACTGTTCTGCAGATGTCAAAGCAGTTTCTCTCACAGAATCAACACTTCTACAGGCACATCCTAGATATAGGGAAAGCCAGGAATGTCTTCAGCACAGACCCTGTGCTAGAGGTAATACTGTACTTCAGCTTCTCTCACAAGCTGTTTATATTAACAGACTCATGTTAGGAGGTTATCAAATCCAAAGTGTAGAAATAGAATGGGGAAACAATACTTTCTCTACAGCTTATGATGGCTAAAAATGGCGCCTGTTTTCTTCACAGAAATGAAGCGAGAGACTACAGTCATATGCTTCCCCAATGCATTCTGGGTGTAAGCCTTAAAGACACACACACTTTCACAGTTTACATATCTAGAAATAAGCTGTATGCACTGAAGCCATGCACACGGAGATGGGGACAGAACAATGCCCCTCCCCCAGTAGTGTCCAGCATCTTTCCTTCTTCCTCCCAAGGTGCTCAGTCGCTTTCCTATCCTTTCTTAACCTTATGCAGCAGCACTGGCATTGTGGCTGGCAGGAGCCTTGAGCTTTTGCCCGTGCCCCTCCAATGCTTCACCCCACGTGAACACCCCCTTGCATTCTGGCACTATGCCACTTAGGTTCACTTTCCCACCACTTAGGCACAGTGCTCACGTACCCACAAAAGTGCTGGTATTCTGGTCATTAATGTATTCAAATGGCATGTAGGTGCGAGAATCCAGCTACTGGATTGTTCTTTAGGTATCCCAAGATCCATCGGGTAGGAGGGGGCGATTTCACAAAGTCACCATTGCAATCTAACATAATACATGACTGTAGATAAAGACTAATCGGTCTATCCAGTCTGTCCAGTTGTTCCCACCTATACTGCTCTAGGTAAGGATTTCTCCCAGTTTTTAGCCATACAGATGATCACTCCTTATCCAAATCAGTTTAGTTTTCCCTCATCGGTCTTCTAGCGCTCTAGGTAAAGTGCCTATACTTACACTATAACCTGTGCCTCTTTTCGTGGATCCTCACCCTTCCCCCTATGTCAGTGGTTCCAAAACCTAGTCCTGGAGGCACCCCAGCCAGTCAGGATTTCAGGATATCCACAATGAATATTCATGGGAGAGATTTGCATGCACCGCCTCCACTGCATACAAATTTCTCTCATACGAGTTCATTGTGGACATCCTGAAAACCTGACTGGCTGGGGTCCCTCCAGGACCAGGTTTGGGAACCACTGCCCTATATCATTTACCCAATCTCTCAAAATGAATACCGTATTTCCCCAACAATAGGCCACAAACCTGCGTATGGGGTGCAACTTGCTTAAATGGGGCGGCCTATCTATGAACATCGGCACTAAGTCCCCCCCATGTACCTTTTAAAATCATCCTCCCCCCCCCCGGTACCTTTTTAAAATCCTGGCTTGCTCCTGTCTCTTCTCACTGTCCGGCTGCCGGCTGCCGGCTGCCTCCTCCAATCTCGTGGCCAGTGGCGCAGGGCAGGAGCAAGCTTTTCACGCTCCAGCCTGGCCCTGCACCGCTTCCAGAATGGCTGCCGTCTGATCTTGTGAGTCCCGTGAGAACTGACGGCAGCCATTCAGGAAGTGGCGTGGCTTATTTTAGAGTTTTTAAACATAAATGAGCATTTTTTGCAGCTTATAGAATGGGGCAGCTTATCGTTGGGGAAATACAGTAAGCACCATGACTAACTGCAATTTCTTCATCTAACTATTCATACCTTATTTCTTTTTTTTTTTTCTCCTGCCTGATATAGTAATTTATGTCTATCTTGTCAGATTTACTATTCTATCTTTTTCTCCACAATGTAACCACTCTGCTTCACTTTCCCTGGTTCTCTACATCTCTCCGGGGCTTCTTCTTCCTTCTCATCTTCTTTCTATTGTTATCTTTGAATATATGAATGATTATCTTTTTCTGTTAGGCGCTGTAGTTTAGATCGTGAGCCCGTTCGGGATAGAGAATGAAGTCCAAAGTGCCCAATGTATTTAGTTTTGTAAACTGCATAATACTCATGTTCAAGCAGTATATCAAATATAATACAATCGAATCCTTAGATTGGACTCTTTTCTGGAAATCTTCAACATGTTCTGTTAAGTCAGCCTCTATATCCCAATCCACTTTCTTTATTAAGCATAAAGCATATTGGACTTCTCAGAAAATAGCCAGAATTTTAAAAAAATGATACCTCTGGCACTCTGTTGCATATCTTATTCTACTGTCCTAATACACATAAGAACATAAGAACTGCTATACTGGGACAGACCAAAGGTCCATCAAGCCCAGTATCCTGTTTCCAACAGTGGCCAACTCAGGTTCCAAGTACCAGGCAGAAACCCAGAGTAGCAACATTCCAGAGCTGAGATTGTGATATCATAATGCTTCATTCCACCAGTGCCTAAGAGCCAACCTCATCAGTGATGTCACAATGGTTTGATTGTCCCAAGTACCTAGCTAGATCCCAAGTTGTAAAATATAAGAACATAAGAACTGCCATCTCCGGATCAGACCTTCGGTCCATCAAGTCCGGCGATCCGCACATGCGGAGGCCCAGCCAGGTATACACCTGGCGTAATTTTAGTCACCCATATCCCTCTATGCCTCTCGTAAGGAGATGTGCATCTAGTTTGCTTTTAAATCCTAGAACGGTGGATTCCGCAATAACCTCCTCTGGGAGAGCATTCCAGGTGTCCACCACTCGTTGCGTGAAGCAGAACTTCCTGATATTTGTCCTGGATTGTCCCCCTTTAGCTTCAGTCCATGTCCTCTTGTCCGTGTCACATTGGATATTGTAAATAATTTTTTTTTCCTGCTCTATTTTGTCAATTCCTTTCAGTATTTTGAAGGTCTCGATCATATCCCCTCGCAGTCTCCTTTTCTCAAGGGAGAACAATCCCAGTCTCTTAAGTCGTTCCTCGTATTCCAAGTTCTCCATACCTTTGATTAGCTTCGTTGCTCGTCTCTACACATATTTATTGGTGTTCTATATGTGTTCTATTTTCAATATTGATACTTCAAGTTTCAAGTTTCAAGTTTATTCAATCTTTTGATGGATCGCCTATAACAATTACTAAGCGATGTACATATAATAATAAAAAGAGATAAGAAACTTAACATAATAATTAATTACATGACATAAAATAAAAACATTTAAAACATACTTGAGGGGCATGGGAAAATTAAAAAGTTACAATTTCGGGTAATAAGAAAAAAAGGGAAAGTACAAAAGGTAGGGTAAAAAGATAAAACAAAATGGCTCAAGCAAACTTCGTTAGCTTCTATAAGAATAAAACCAGTTCGTAAATCGTTTAAAAGAATAAAAAAAAAAGAAAAACTACTAAAGGTCGAAGGCATCATTAAATAGGTATGTTTTTAAAAGTTTTTTAAATGTTGAAATATTTTTTTCTGATCGAATAAATTGAGGAAGTTTATTCCACCTTTGTGGGCCGGCGACGGTAAAAGTATCAGCTCTTCTGGTGCCTATGATTTTTAATGATGGAACTGTTAATAAGCATTGGTCGGAAGAGCGAAGAGATCGATGAGGTTTATATGGGATTAAAGTTTTAGAGATAAATTGAGGTTCGTTGGATGTTAACGTTTTGAAAATTAGAAGCATTAATTTGAAGCAGATCCTGTGATTTACTGGTAACCAGTGTGCATCTATTAATAATGGAGATACGTGGTCGAATTTTTTTGCATTATAAATTAATTTTATTGCTGTGTTTTGAATTATTTGTATTCTTCTTATTTCTTTATGTGTGATGTTTAGAAATAGAGCATTGCAATAATCTATTTTCGCTATTATAAATGAATGAATTAGGATCTTTAAAGAAGAAGGAGTAAGAAATTTAGCAATAGATCTTATCTGCCGTAATTTATAAAAACAGTTTTTAACCATATAGGATATGTGTTCATGATAGGATAGTTTTTCATCTATGTAAATGCCAAGAATTTTTGTTGTAGATACCATGTTAATGGGGATGTTGTTGAGAACAAAAGATTTAGAAAGAGAAATATCATTTTTCCAGTTAAATAAAATGGATTGAGTCTTATTAATGTTTAATGCCAATTTGTTTGTGTTTAACCAGTTTTGGACGAGCTCTAGCTTTTGATTTATTGAGGAAATATCTGTAGTGTTTTCAGGATCTAAAGGGTGTAAGAGTTGGATATCATCTGCGTAAGAATAAGGGATGAAGCCTATGGCCTGACAAAGTTCTAATAAAGGAGCGAGAAAGATATTAAACAATAGAGGAGACAAAATGGATCCTTGTGGAATTCCAAAGGTTGCCGTGTAAGGGGTGGAATCCTCATTGTTAAATCTGACGATGGAGGTTCTGTCAGTAAAGTAAGATTTAAACCAGTCTAAGACTTGATCGGTAATTCCTTTTTCTTTTAGTCTTCTTAGGAGGAGATCATGGTCGATGGTGTCGAAGGCGGCGGAAATGTCTAGGGAAAAAAGTATTACTGATTTGTGTTGGTCGAGGTAGTAATGGATGTTAGAGGTTAAGCCTGTTAGGGAATACTCAGTATTATGGAATTTTCTGAAACCTGTTTGGTTCGGGTGTAATGCGTTTGTTTTTTCGAAAAAATCAGAAAGTTGGTTGAATATGATTTTTTCGGTCAATTTTGCGAGAAATGGTATGTTTGCTATTGGACGATAATTAGTTAATTCGTTAATACTGGTTTTGTAATTTTTCACAATGGGGGTAATGTAAGCAGATTTCCATTCTGATGGGACTGTAGAGGTAGTCAAGCTACAATGAATAAGAGACAATATAAAAGGACCAAAGTGAGAAAGGTTTTTTTTTAAATAGAATGGAGGAATTAATTCGGATCGGGAACCTTTTAGATTAACCTGAGAAAATAATGATTCAATGTCTTGTAAGGAGGGAATTTTGAACTTTGAACATTTTGCCGTAGGAAAAAGGTCGGATTGATCAGAGTCATTGATGCAAACAGATAGATTTTGGGAGAAGGTTTTCCGGATATTATTAATTTTAAGAATGAAGGCGTCTGATAGTTCTTGAGCTTTTAAGGTTGATTTCTGCGTTGAGGTTTTTGATTTATGTAAAGGGTCCATTGATTTTAAAATGTTATAAAGAATAGAGGAGTTTTTCGCTTTCTCAATTACCCATTACCTATGAAACTATTGTATTAAGCTTGTTTAACCCTAGAACTCCATCTAATGGAACCTCATTCTAAACTCTTTAATATAATGATTGCTCTGGCGCCTCACGTCATTGTATATCACTGGAAAGATAACACCCAACTTAACTACTTGGAATGGTGGAACTATCTTTGCTCAATACGAAAATACAAACAAATTCTTGCTTCAAAAACTCATTCTTATCCTCACTTCCGTAAAACCTGGGCTCCCCTTGACTTATATTGCGATACTAACAACGACTGAAAATTTAGGGCTCCTTTTATGAAGGCACGTTAGGGCCTTAACGCACGGAACAGCACGCGCTAAAATGCCGCACGCTAGCCGCTGCCGCCTCCTCTTGAGCAGGCGGTAGTTTTTCGGCTATCGCACGCTATTGCGCGTGTTAATCAGGTGCGTGCGCTAAAAAGGCTAGCGCACCTTTGTAAAAGGAGCCCTTAATGGTGTCATTGTGTATTTATATATTTATATGTTCATATTGCTATCCAGCTGCATATTTTGGTATTTTACCCTCCTCTTTTACTAAGGTGCGCTAACCGATTAGCGCACGCTAATCGAATTAGCGCGTGCTAAATGCTAACGTGCCCATAGACTAACATGCACACGTTAGCGTTTAGAGCATGCTAAATCAATTAGCATGCGCTTATCGGTTAGAGCACCTTAGTAAAAGAGGGCCTTAGTGTATGCATGCCTCATATTATTTATTTTGTAATTATATATGTTTTCAGACTGTATATATGTTTATGGTTTATTTTGCTGTTCTGTCTATATAAGCTTCTATTTTACACACCCCTGAGGAATGCTACCCTAGCCGAATCACGGACCGTGTTGGGGTCCAGTTGATACATTTATATTTTTTATGCCTGCTATAATTTTATGCCTGCCATATTTTATGACATATATATGATATGAATATATGATGTTTTAATAAATTGATTGTCCTTGCAGCAGCTTGACTCTGTGTCCCTTCCCCATTCCTTTTTCGCTGAAAATTTATTGATCATTTTTGAGCTATCATTGCTGTTACTATGCTACAATTTACTCATGCATTCTGCTACTCCGTTTGTCTCTTGTTCTTTGTTTATATGAAAAATTTCTTAATAAAGATATTTAAGAAAAAAATTAATAAGCACCTAGGGATAGTCCATTTTCATAACTGATTTGCAAGCAGCTTTAATCTTCAGACTGTGTGAAATGCTCCTGAGGTGTCATGTTTTAACTCTGTTGTGTTCTAAATGATTTGCATATCAAATGTATCCTGAATCCCAGATCTATCTTCAGGTCTGTGAGATCTAGAATTGGTTATTGATTTCAGGAATCCGGCTATTTTACCTGAGATTCCACCTATGCTAAATAAAAAAAAAGAGGTTAAACTTTCTTAAGTCAATGTGCAAAGGTAAATGTTATTATCCTATCTCTTGATGAATCATTATCAGGAAAAAAAAACCCAACCTGTTCTGTCTTGTGCTCATCACCTGTCAAAGTCCTCTGATTTCAAAACATTTCATGTCACAGGACTGCCTGGGCAGTGGAATCACTTATCAACTTGAGAAAAGGAAAAAAGAAAATGGGATGTTGATGGGATATTTGTGATAAGACATGTAGCGGTATATAAGAATTAAATTAAATTAAATTAAATTAAGGCTGACTTGGAGGCAGAGAAACGACCATTTTCAAAACCAGCAAAACTGCTACATGTCCAAATTTATTATTTTTTAAAATCTTCTACTTAGAAGTCTTGCCTCCTCTTCTAAGAAACTGCGCTAGCAGTTTCTAGCATGGGGAGCCGCGCTGAATGGCCCGTGCTGCTCCTGACGCTCGGACAGAAGGTTAGTGACTCAGGTCGGGGTCGGGAAACGATTGCAAACTGGTCAGGAAACGATCAGGACACGATCGGTGAGTTTAGTGAATCTAGCCCATAAAGCATAAATCCCCAAAGAAATGTCATAATAAATATTCTACCCCTTCACACCCCTACAGAGGGTCCTTAATGGCATGGAAACAGGGGAAAGACTGAGATGAAACAGAGCCTGTGGTATTTTGCTAGGTTGGGAAAATGGCAAGACAAGATGGACCTGTAGACTATTGCATTCAGATCTTTATTTCTGTTAACATCATTGCACCTTCAAAATAATCAGATTTCTGTCACTGGTAGTGCATTTAGTCAAATACTGTCTCTGTCTCCTGTGTATATGCACCAAGCTGCAAACAGCTTACAAGTCTAACAGTTTCCATGTCAGGCCAAAGTGGGATGACATCCAATCAAATATAGATTACTAGCTAGTGACTGGTTAATAGAATACAGAAATCTCTGTATTCTGCCCACTCATAAGCTTCTGCTAATCACTTACCGAAATTGCTGCCTCTCCCTATCCCTGGCTTGCGAGGTATAATTGGACTTTGTTTATGGATGAATCAAACACTTCATTGTAAATGTTGACAGGCCCTAACTAGAAACACTTTGGCAGAGTAGAATATTTGTCAATTTTATGGTTTGATGTTTCCTGCCATGATTTCACCTGAAGGAACTGGACCCAATCCAGAATGGGTTCTTCTTTCGGCTCCTTCTCGGTGAATGAAGCACTGCTCCTTATTCGCAAACAGTCATAAAAGGAAATGTTCATACCAATTAAGCAGGAATTTCATTTGGGGACCAGGATGAAAGAGTGGAAAACATTTTTTTTCCTGCTGTATTAAGTCCCACATAGGTTGGGCATGCAGCCTAAAAGACAGCCACGTCACGCACTTGCAGGTAAACCGTTGAGGCTCTCCTTTCAGAAAAAAAAAATAATCTATAATGATATGGCCCAGCATTTCTGGATTATAGACTGCAGTTTGATTGGCCGATTCATTGGGCTTGGGCTATGGGTGATCAATGAGTTGCACCATGCCTGGAATAGTATGGGGCTCATTTTCAAGTACTCTTTAAGTATTTTCCCTATCTAGTCAGAAAATGTTTCTCGGTCTTAAGGAAATTCAGAACCATTAAAAAATATTTTGATGTAGCATCATTTCGTCTGCTAGTTCAGTCTTCCTTCTTAAGTATGCTTGACTACTGCAAAATTATTTACTTGGGCCTATATAAGAAAACACTGAAAAGACTTTGAGTTATTCAAAATTCAACAGTTCGGCTGATTTTTGGTTTGAGAAAATGGGAACATATTACTCCCTATTATCAAAAGCTACATTGGTTACCGATGGAGGCAAGAGTTTTGTTTAAATTTTCCTGTATATGTTTTAAATCAATATTTGGTATGGCTCCTGCATACCTGGTCTCTCACTTTTTTCTAGACTGTTTTGATGCGGTATACAAACCTAAGGTTTAGATTAGATTAGATTAGATTACACGCAGAATCCATAGGTTTGCTTAGCCAACAGTAAATGCTTGTCGCTTTAAACGATTTCTGGATGGAACTCTTGCATTTCGGGCAGGCAAATTGAATGACTGGTTGGATAATATTATTATGCGTGCTCCATCTTAGTTTACTTTTAGAAAATGAGTATAAACACAGTTGTTTGATCGATTTGTAACCGAATGATTCACTGTTTGAATTTTTTTTTCTTTTATCTTGTGTATATTTCTGATGATTTTGTATTTTATTTTTTTCATTGATTGTCCAGTACTTCTCATTGTAAACCACCTCAAACTATTCTGGCTTTGGCGGTGCAGTACTCCACCAGTCATTCGTGGTTGGCAATTTGCGGTCCCGGTCATTCGCGGTATTTTCCAACCGCGAATGACTGGGCAGGAGAGGGCAGCTGGAGAAGCAGGAGAGAGCAGCCGGAGCGCCGGCGAGTAAAGGAAATCACTTGTGGTATGCTCCGACCTCCTCTTCCTGCACTAAAGTTGGGCCTCACCAATCAGGAGCTGCGTGTCAAAACAGCTCCTGATTGGTGAGGCCCGACTTTAGTGCAGGAAGAGGTGGTCGGAGCATACCACGAGTGATTTCCTTTACTCGCCGGCGTTCCGGCTGCTCTCTCCTGCCTCTCTGGCTGCCCTTTCCTGTCTCCCCTGCTAAAAACCGTATTTGCGGTTTTTCAAGATTTGCGGGGGTTCCTGGAATGGAACCCACTTGAATATCGGGGGAGTACTGTATACAAGAATAAATTATTATTATTATTATCTGTCCTGGTGGGCTCACTATGTAACTCTGGTACCTGGGGTAATGGAAAATTAGGTGATTTGCCCAGGGTCATAAAGAAACAGCACTGGGATCAAACTAGCAACCTCAGGATGCTAAGGCAGCGCCTCTGACTAGGCCATTCCTCTACCTAGCTGGAAATTTATGCTGCTCCTTTTACAAATTTGCATTAGGCTTTTTTTTATCACTGGCCACAGTGGTATTAACTCCAACGCTAATAGGAATTCTATGAGCGTTGAAGCTAATATTGTCGCTTCAGCGATAAAAAAGCCTAACTCAGCTTCGTAAAAGGGGGGAGGGGTAAATTTGGCTGAAAACAGGGCACGAATGCAGGAGCTCAGCTTTTTTTGACTACTGGACCCTTGAATTTTCTTTTATTTCTCATAATTTATATTCCACGTAATCTAAGCAATGCTCAGTCTCAGTGGAGGCGTGCATTTTTCATGTATTGACACCGAGGTCAACCACAAATTTTGGACGGCGTCATTCTTCACTCTCTAAGACACACTGAATCCGCTGTCCTGGCTTTGCTGTCTGATTTTTTTTTTTTATTTATTTTATGTATCTATTTATTTAATTTTTTGGGGGGGGGAGGGGTTTTAGCTGCTCACGAGGAAATCATTCCTGCAGGATTAAAAGCAAAAACCTCGCAGCAAGTTCCTCGTTAAGTTTGGAAGGGCACCTAGGCTGGCACATCTGCAGTGACGGAAGTTGAGCAATATGTAATGTTCCATCTATAGAATTTACACTATCCACGCCACATACTCACAGCTTGGCACTCAATCAAACAGCACAAAGAAGGAAGTATGACCAAAAGTAATAAATAATACTAATAAATTTATTTCTATACTGCAATACCTCACGATTCAGTGCGGTTTATAATAAGAAGTAAGAACTGTAAAAACACAGCGAATTTACACCACAAAACACAGCACATTATATATAACATATAAGAAATTATTAGTTTATCTAGATTATACATATTTATCAAAGTTTTAAACAATCTTCTAAAGGCCTGGTAAGAAGAATTTAGGATCAAACCACCAAAACTTTTGTTCCAAAGTCCTGCCTATGGGCTCCTTTTACAAAAGTATGCTAGTGTTTTTAGCGCACACTAGCCAAAAAATTACCACCTGCTCAAGAGGAGGCGGTAGCGGCCAGCGCGCGTGACATTTTAGCACGCGCTATTCCGTGCATTAAGGCCCTAACGCACCTTCGTAAAAGGAGCCCTGTGTTTCCAGACAGATTTGCTAGGGCATCAGGCAGCCAAGTGGTATAAATTAATATCTGAAAATTAGAACAAGAAACCTAAAACTAGTCTAAAATATATTTGGAGCATTGAGATCAAGCAGCAGATTTCTGCTACTCAATGGCCATGGATTTGGACTTGGAGGATGAGATGTACATCGTCAGCATCTATGAGACAAACCTGGTTCTTTTTGTTACATAGAATATTTTGGACATAGAATATTTTGTTACATAGAATATTTTGGACATTTGCAGAAGTTAGATAGTTCAAAGTCTAATAGATGCTGGCATTGTCATCTTGAAGTAGGGACACTGGATCATTTGTTGTTTTATTGTCCCTTGATACTCAATTTTTGGAAATCAATGTGGGGACAAATTAATTTGATTCTGGTAAAAGGGGAGGAACTATGCCCGGTGCATGCTCAGAAGGGCAAATCAACAGGCACAGCTCTTCCTCCTGTCCCCTTGCCTGTTACAAACTCTTCTCCCCCTGCCTGCGATCAGCTGAGCTGGCTCAGTGCTGGCTCAGCTGATCACGGCTCTTCTCTTCTCCCCTGTTGGCTCAGTTGATTGTGGGCAGGGCAGGATTAACCAATAGGCCAAGTAGGCACGTGCCTCGGGCCCGAAATGGTCAAGGGGGCCCGATGAAGGAGGGCATCAATATTGTTTATTCCAAATGGCGATGGGCCCCTCCAGCATCGATTGGCAATGCGGCCCCCCTACCCCGATAGGCAACATGGGCTCTACCCCGATCGGCAACTCGGCCCCCCCCCCATTGACGGAAAGTAAGACAAACAAGCAATGCGGGTAAGAAAGGCAACGGGAACTGTAATTGTGTAAGCGGTGCTGCTTGCCCAAAGCTTCCCTCGGACGCAGCTTCCTGTTTCCGCCTGGGCACATGGTGGGGTGGGGCGGGGCATGGAGCCCAGTGTACTTGTGTGCCTAGGGGCCCTCGACGAATTAATCCTGCCCTGATTGTGGGCAGGGGAAAAGCGGTTTGTGACTTTAAAAAAAAAACCCTTGAAAATGGATGCAGCTGTTGTGCCCGTGTGTCCCTCGCATAGGCATGGGCCATACACTCACATAACACACACACACAGCAGCTACTGGTAGCTTCAGACCTGCCAGAAAATTTTGCCCCATTAAAAAGGGGGAGGGCATTCCCTTTTGTCCATCACACAGAGATCTTATTTAAATGAGATCCTTGTAATGCATGTAATCCATGATAGGTGATTAATCAAATTTATTTGCATGGGATTCGTAGTGGCTGCTGCTGGGATCTGTAAAAGCCCCAAGGACCTGTCTGAGTATCGGAGGCTGAGCTTCTGTCTAGTAAGACTGACTTTAATGTGTCCTACTGGCATGGAAAGCTTTTGAGCATCAGGGCCTGAATTGGGCCAAAGTGTTCAGTGCTGGCTTCTGTCCAGGTACCAGCCCTGGAGTTTTGGGCTTTGGCCACAACTATAAAGCAAACAGGTAGACGCAGTATTCAGCTCACTACCTGGTTTTATCTAACCAAGTAGTAGGCTGAATAGAAAGCTTTCTTTTTAATGCGATGCTCCTGTTCAAAGAAAAAAAATAGTCCATTATTTCTTGCAACTAACTCATTAAAAGAGTGCGCCACTCTAAACATTTTGGCAAGAATACATTCGAGATGCTCACTGGAGGCTTTCTACCCTCCAGCCTTACCGCGACTTTCAGAGAACTTGAAAGCAGGAAGGCCTTCACCCAGGGGTTAAAGCCTGCAGAGTTTACAGCTAGGAGCAGCTGGAGCTCTACTGCAATTCCATTTAGTTTGGCAAGAGGGATTTTGCCTGGCCTCTGGATCCTTTTTTTTTTTTTTTGCATCGACAAGTAATGCTCCTTATCCACTCATGTTTTTGTACAAGCTTCCAAGGGGTCTGTTTTCTAAACAACATTAAAAGATACTTCAATGCAGATGGAAGCAGGAGCAGTAAAAATCCAAGATGGCGTTGAGGACAGACGCTTACCTCAGAGCTCTTCCCTAACCGGACCTCTATTTCGCTTACCAATACCTTTTTTTTTTTTTCTCTTATCTGAAGATTTCAGGTTTTTCAGCTGATCATGGGGAAGCGAAAAGGAAGCGCTCGGCTACCTCCTCCAGCAACCGGGAACTCCAGGGGTCTGGTTCAAACAACATTAGATGGAAGAATTTCGAGTCAGGTGAGGGAGATAAATCCGACTTCAGGAGGAATGCTGAGCTCTGCAGTGAGCCTTAGTTTTAACCTGGTTTCTCTAAGCCCGGTCCAGGGGTAGGCTCCTCTCCAGCCCGGAAGAGAAAGTTCCAGTGAGAGAGAGGTAACGCAGTCCCAACAAGAGGGAAGGCAACTGCTTAGCCTTGGAGGAACAGAGGGAGGAGAAATAGTAGTGGAAGAGGATCCCACTGGGCCCTTGACATCGGCACTCACCGCAGAGTCTGGAGAGATCTTACCTTCCGTGAGAGAGAACGAACAATTTGGAGAGTTAGTACAGCCTGCAATAGTCAATATGGATGAACTGTTGAGAGCTATTGAAATCATGGTCTCCAATCTCAGAAAAGCAGTAACTGTGGTAAGAAATGATTGTGTTACTATCAATTCCCAGGTAAACAGCCATGGAGAAATGTTACAAAAGCAGGGAGAGAGCATAAAGAGACTTGAAGAACAGATTCAACAAATTAAAACTTTAGAAGTGGAGATTGTTAAAGAAAGAGCCTTTATTCAGAAAAAGTTGGAATTTATGGAAAATAAACTGAGGAAGAATAATTTAAGATGGTTACATTTTCCTAAATCACCCATTGTACCAGCAGTGAAAATGGTTCATAGATACTTGATAGAGATTTTATTAATAACAACGAAGAGTTTACCACCAATAAGAGCTCAGTATATCTCCTTAAGAAATAAACAAGCTAACGCTACTCCCACTGGAGCAGAGGGAGTAGAAGGCGGTCAACTGAATCTGACTAACTTTTGGGAAAATTCATTGGAAGTAATAACTGAAAAGACTACTAATCTAATCTAACCTAAGGCTTGGCTTTATATACCGAGACATCAATCCTAGAAAGCTCGACTCGGTTTACAATAGTTAACAAATAAAAACCATAAAGAATAAGACTAACGGCCTCTTTTACAAAGCTGCGCGGAAACAGTCCTGAAGCCCTTTAATTTCTAAGTACCTATCTTACTTTTTAATTTTAATTGTTATTGTTACTGGTTACTTTACCCTGGTTAATCTGACTCTGCATCTTCGCTGTAAATGTAGTCTCTTCTCCTGTAAACCGCTCTGAACTGTTTTGTGGTATTACGGTATACAAAAATAAAGTTATTAGTATTATTATTATTATTATTATTATTAATTCTCTATGGGCTTCGGGGCCGTTAGCGCAGAGCAGCCGCTAGTGCGGCTTTGTAAAAGAGGCCATAAGTTTCGGAAGATTAATTTTCAAAGTGTTTAGCAAATAAAATGTTTTTTAAAGATTTACGAAAAAATTGAAATGAGCCAGAACTCCTTAAAAGAAATGGAAGATCATTCCAAAGTTGAGAGAACTTAAAAATCAAAGATTGACTAAAAATCTTGACTCTCGTAGTGATGTTTGCACTGGAATTTGACAGAGATTTAGGGCTCTTTTTACGAAGGCGCGCTAGCGGTTTTAGCGCACGCTATAGTGCGCGGTAGCTGAAAATCTACCGCCTGCTCAAAAGGAGCGTTAAGGCCTTAACGTGGCTTTGTAAAAGGAGCCCTTAATTCTTTGGACTTATTTCAAGCATATGAATGATAGATTTTTCGGTTCAACAGTACGTTTGTTTCCTGATATTTCTCAAGTGACACAGAAGAGAAGAAAGGACTTTTTGACCTATAGGCCCAGGGTCCAAGCTTTGGGAGCATCCTTCATATTGAAATTCCCTGCAAAATGCTGTGTCACATTAGAAGGGAAAAATGTCCTCTTTCTTGATCTGAAACAATTGGAATTTATTATGGCTAGAGAACGAGGGGCAGTAATGATAGGTGCAGTAACGTCACCCACAGTTTAACGAACCGGCTGTCAAATTGTTCTCCAATGCTGTCCTTATAATAATTGTTAATTATCTTTCTTTTCTTTTCTTGGATCAAAATTTTGGGGACTAAATAATTAACGATAATTTTTCTAGATTTTTTTGGGTACCACATTTAAGTGGATATTTTTATTTTCTAAATCTGTATGCAAGTAAGGTTTGCTTGTTTATATTTGAAAATCTATAAATAAAAAATAAAATAGAAAGATACTTCAGTGCATATTATTGATGTGCATGGGATTTCTCAAAGGTCTTTTAAGTACTGCACTGGTGCCTTTGAAAGTGTGGTAGCAAGCAGGAATTTTACTGGAGTGTTGGTGTCACGGCCCTGAAGCAGTGGCTTAAAAGCCACGAAACGATTGTTGGCTTGGCTCTTTTCTAACTAGCCTGTTTTTTCTAGTTAGTTGTGACTATTTTCAGGCTCCCACTTGCCAGTAAGAAGTTATATGTGAAAGTTTTTGCCAGTGATGCTTGGATGGAAGAGAGTGGGAACACCTCTCCGTGGCTGAGGCTTTTCTTTCGCCTTAAAATACTTTTTCTGGCATTGGCGTGTACTGACCTAATGGAGTGATTCGTTTTCTAGTATATTGTCAAAGGTTGTTAAGCCATTAACAGGGCCTTTCAAAGCATCAGAGATCCCAGAGTAGAGGTCTGCACGGGAACGGGGATCGCGGGTCCCGCGGGAATCCACCCTAACCCACGGGGACCCCCCTTTGGCCCACGGGACTCCCACAGGGACCCCCTCTAGCCAACGGGACTCCCACGGGGATGGAAGGCTTTGGAAGCAGGGTTTGTCCATATAATATAATGGACACGTCAGCCTTAGTAAAAGAGGGGGTTTATAAGTTAATTACCTGAACAGAAAAGAAAAAAAGGGTTCCACCAAAGAGATTCCACAAGGAAAACAGAAGCAAACACAAAAGAAACTGTGGAATTGATGATCCTGTCAGAAGTAATTGCTGCTTTTTATGGGGACGGGCGGGAATGGAGGTAATTTCTTGTGGGGATGGGTGGGGACGGAGAGGATCCTGACGGGGACGGGTGGGGACGGAGAGGATCCTGGTGAGGACGGGCGGGGATGGGTGGGATTTCTGTCCCCGTGCAACTCTCTACCCCAGAATAGAGAATGACACAGGCACAAATTTTTCCCTGTGGGAACTCATTTTCCTGTCCCGGCGGGTTCTTCTGTCTCTGCCCAATTCCTGCAAGCTCTGCCCTCATCTGCACAAGCCTCAAACACTTTGAAATCATAAGTAGCAACATTCTAGAGCTCAGATTGTGATGTCATAATGCCTCATTCCACCAATGCCTAAGCTCCGAACTCACGTGCACAAGCCTCAAACACTTTAAAATCATAAGTTTTCGAGGCTTATGCGGTCAAGACAAAGCTTATAGGAATGGGGCAGAGACAGTGACAAAACCTGTGGGGATGGGATGAAGAAATTGAGTTCCTGTGGGGATGGGTAAAAATATGTCCCCATATCATTCTCTACCCCAGAGTCCTGAAACTCATAATTGAATAGGGTTACTAGATGTCCGGATTTTCCCGGACAAAGGGTTTCCAGATTTTACATATGAAAAATCCAGACCCATAGGCCTGCCACCAGAACCACCCAATTCCACCCATCCCTGCCCCGTTATGCCCACGCCATGCCCCAGCTTTGCCCCTAGTCCCGCCCTCTCAGGTTTTGAAAACCCAGACATGCCCTCTAAAAAAAGGACATACGTTCAAATACTTGAAGGGTATTAACGTAGAACATAATCTTTTCCAGAGAAAGGAAAATGGTAAAACCAGAGGACATAATTTGAGGTTGAGGGGTGGTAGATTCAAGAGCAATGTTAGGAAATTCTACTATACGGAGAGGGTGGTGGATGCCTGGAATGCGCTCCCGAGAGAGGTGGTGGAGAGTAAAACGGTGACTGAGTTCAAAGAAGCGTGGGATGAACACAGAGGATTTAGAATCAGAAAATAATATAAAAAATTGAACTGAGGCCAGTACTGGGCAGACTTGCACAGTCTGTGTCTGTATATGGCCATTTGGTGGAGGATGGGCTGGGGAGGGCTTCAATGGCTGGGAGGGTGTAGATGGGCTGGAGTAGGTTTTAACGGAGATTTCGGCAGTAGGAACCCAAGCACAGTACCGGGTATTGCTTTGGATTCTTGCCCAGAAATAGCTAAGAAGAAAAAATTAAAAAATTTAAATTGAATCAGGTTGGGCAAACTGGATGGACCATTCGAATCTTTATCTGCCGTCATCTACTATGTTATGTTACTATGTATAATCCTACCCAGACATGTCCTCTTTTTAGAGGATTATCCAGGTGTCCAGATGGTTTCTTGGACTGGAGGGAGTTTTTCAGGGATTTGGACTCATTCTCTCTAGTCCAGCCCCCACCCTGGAGTCGGGTCTGACTCTCATGAGTCTCCCCTGTTCCTAATACCTTCTCCAACAATGAAATTTAAAAACTTCGGGCAGCCTACAGCTTTAGCGACAAGATCTTTCTGGCGTCGGCCTGCCCCGGAAGCCTTCACTCTGCAGCATTTCCTGTTCCTGCATAGGTGGGATGCTACAGGGTGAAGACTTCCGGGGCAGGCCAATGGCAGAAGGATCACGTTAATAACAAAGTGCCGGGTTTTGAAAAGTCGTCCAGATACCTGATTTTTGTAAATTATTTGGTTCATTTTATATATTCATATGAATAAAAATATTGTAACCCTCACTAGAAGTTTATAACATGTGGAAATTGGTTGTTCATGTGTTAATTTATAGGTTAAGGCACATTAAATTGATTTTGCATACATTAAAATTTTAAGATGCCATAATGAACCTAAAGTGTATTAATGAATACATAATCCTAGATGGAATATAATTCTCCAAAGCTAGGCTATATATGGATATCACCTACAAGTCACTGAGGGGCCCTTTTATGAAGGCGCGCTAACTGATTTAGGGCTCCTTTTACAAAGGTGTGCTAGCGGTTTTAGCACGTGCTTAGTGCACGCTAAAATGCTGCATGCGTTAGCCGCTACCACCTCCTTTTAAGCAGGCAGTAATTTTTTGGCTAGTGTGCGCTATAGCGCGTGCTAATCTTGTGCGTGCGCTAAAAATGCTAGCGCACCTTAGTAAAGGGAGCCCATGGTACACGCTAATTGATTTAACACGAGCTAAAGATTAGCGCATGATAAATACTAAGGTGCCTTAGCATTTAGCGCGCTCTAATCATTAGCGCGTGTTAAATCGATTTGCGCCCGCTAAATCGGTTAGCGCGCCTTAGTGAAAGGACTCCAGAGTGAACTTCACTTGTAAACATCTCCGAACTGGCAAATTATTGGCAATGTGTTTAATCGCCTCCAGTTATTCAACGATTGCATAATCAGCATTTATGGAAATGACAGTCTATTCTTAAATTCCTAAATTGCAAAGATTCTCCCAGTAGATTATTTGGGTTCATAACTGAACTATTTAGCACAAGATTGTTAACACAAAAATGGTTAATAATTCAAATCAGAATGTTTAGGGTTTAGTGTTTTATTTAACAAAATATGGAGGCCATTGGCTTTATTTGCTGATTCACATTAAAAGGTTCTATAATACCTTCTGAGTTTCTTTCATTACACATCTGGGTTGGGATGAGGCGGTGGGGTTGGGAATGATAAAGATATATATGGATATTTATTCTTCATATTTAAAATGTTTAATATTGTCAATATTAATAATTGATGGCAAGGGGTTGGGTATAGCTATGATTCTGTAATATTATTGTTTGAGATAGTGTATTCTTTGTATATTGTTACTTGCAATCAAATGTATTACACCATTGTAACTAAATAAAATAATATATATATATTTTTTTTAAGTGCCTCACAGTTTCAGCACACCTGAAAATGTTCTTTATAGCACAAGATTTTTTAAAAAAACAAACCTCAAACAACCTGTGAGATATATATATATATAATTAAATTTTTATATATATATATATATATAAAACATTAAATTTGGAATGTTAAATTGTCCATTGATACTTGCTTTTTGGAAATCAATTTGGGGTCAAATAAATGATTTGTTAGAAAATCCGGTTGCATTAACTTATGACACTGTATTATTCGGCACATCAATGAGAGCTAAGAGTCAAATTTCATCTAATAAGCTATTACTCATTATGACAGGGGTTGCCACACAACATATAATGAAAAATTGGAATCGCTTAAATTATAGCTTTTGGTGGAATTTGCTGTCACATATTTAAAATGGAAAGGGTAATTACCATACAAAAGGGGTGCATTAAGAAATTTCAGGATATTTGGGAGCCATTAACAAAATACTGTAATGATTGAATATCAAGTTTTCCCCCTTAAATATGCACATCCAAGAAGGGGGAGGGCAGTCGGGACTTCTTGGTTTTCTTTGAGTGTAACAATGTGGGGAGGGAGGAGGTTATTATATGTTTTCTTCAGTTGATGAATGTTATTGAATAGGGAAGGGGAGGATATAGAATTTGAAATTTAGTTTTGTATAATATTAAGTGATGTATGTAAGACCAAATGGATGTTATATACTGTTTCACTTATTGTGAGTGTTAAATGAATAAAGAATTAAAAAAAAAAAAAAATTAAATTTGGCCTCATACTTCCAAAGAATGTTATTGAAATCAATTGTTGGGATGATCAAATGGAAAAATTGGCCACTCTGTCATAGCTTGGATGTGTCATCCAGCCACATAGGACCAGTTGGAAGTAACTAATAAACATTTCTGTATCTTAAGATCTTCTTCTGAATTTTTCTTTCTTGACTCTCATTTTGTTTACTTCCTTAGTTTTTGTACAGTCATCTCAGAGGTATGATGACCATAAAGTCATCATTTCTCATAAAGCAAGCCATATGGGACCTGATCCACCCAAAATTGTGATCTGGAATAATAAAACTGTATCCAAATTTGAACAAACTTTGGCTCAGGGACCTTTTGAATCTCATGTAAACTGCTTGATACACAATGAGCACTACATGGCAACATTGGTGTCTTTCTTGGATAAGCAAATATCTGGATTTGGGCAAGAAAAGCACACTGAGGCCCCGATGCTCTACATTCACCGTTAAAATCCTGCGGGTCACTGTAGTGCCGATAAATTGCCCTATGTGAAAACGACGATTGAGGCTCAAACAACTTTGCATACAAATGAGGTTTGCGGAGATCTGCCGTAATCCCAGCTGATCAGTCATAGGAGAAAGCGACCGACATATGCGCAGAATAGTTCAAGGATAGAGGCACAGATGCACGCATGCACCAGGAAAAGCTAGGCTGAAGTTACGCATTAGCATCGATCATAGGTGTGCTTTATTGTAGCACATCATGCGTGCAGGATAATCGCGCGGACAAAGGAGCTCAGACAAATGTGCGTCGGACATCAGCGTGCCAGATTAAAAGTTAAATTTAAAGTGCTCTGAGGGGTGGGGGGTGAACTCCACGGTTTACTTAGAAATGTTGGCGCTGCCGTTGGGGGTACGGGGGAACCCCCCCATTACAGAGGAAAGTGTAATCCCCTGTTTTTCGAATATAGTGGTCGAGAGAGATGGTGGATAAATAATGGGGATTTGTTGTCTTGAAAAAATGTAACAGTGAGACATGTCGACAATACACTTATCCCTAAACTGACCACAAAGCTAAGTACAAATATATTTAAAATTTAATATATAGTAGGATTTAAAGCAATTGAAAATAAGAATTTAACATAGACACTTTGATCCAGTGATGAAGCGACTTGTTAATCTCTAAGTAGATGAAAAGTTTGAGCTTAGTGCGTTGTCTCTGAGGATCTGGGATCGAGAAATCCAGGACAAAGTCTTTAAAAGTGGTGATATAGAAATTTGTGACATAACATAATTGCTTTATATTGGATATCAAATGGGAGTTAAGATAAGATTAAATAAGACTGTGGGGCAGATGCAGAAAGGCACATGGATGTCTAAGTGCATGGCTTCCACCATGAGCCTAATATCGTGGTATCCAGTACACTTCCCCCTCTGTATTCGTGGGGGTTAGGGGCAGAGCCGGCCCGCGAATATGGAAAAACCGCGAATAATATTCGGGCCGGTTCTGCCCCTAACCCCCGCTTCCCCCGGCTATTTTAAGCCCTTAAAGCTCCACCTTAAGCCTTACCTGGTGGTCTTGCGGGTTTTCAGGCAGGATCAATCTTCCCACACTCCTGCTCCGTGCAGATCGCTCACAGAAAATGGCTGCCTTGAGCTCCCGTAGTCTCTTGAGCCATTTCCTGTGAGCGATCTGCACGGAGCAGGAGTGTGGGAAGATTGATCCTGCCTGAAAACCTGCTAGACCACCCGGAAAGGCTTAAGGGGGGGGGCTTACAGGGCTAAAAATAGCCCAAAAAATGGAAAAAAAAAATTTCTGGTCAAAAATTGTGACTAACCGAATCCATAGATATGGAATTCGCGACTGTGGAGGGGGAAGTGTACTTAAATTATAGGCAAATTTTATAAGTGGAAATCCTATGACAAATGGGGGGAGAGCATGCCAGAGTGTGGTGCAGTGGTTAATGCTGTGGGTTGTGGGTTCAAACCCTCACTGCTCCTTGTGACCCTGGGCAAGTCACTTAATCCCCCTATTGCCCCAGGTACATGAGATAGATTGTGAGCCCGCTGGAACAGACAGGGAAAAATGCTTGAGTACCTGAATAAATTCATGTAAACCATTCTGAGCTCCCCTGGGAGAATGGTAGAGAAAAAAATAAGTATGTGCATAAGGTTTTTTTGTAGTAAACATAGCATCTTGAACGCATGTCTGAATCAAAAGTTAAAGTGTGAGCAAAGCACACTATGGTGCCCGTTCTTCTGCATCTAATTGGCAGATGGTGAAATGGCTGCTTTCCATAACTTGATGTTGAACGAGAACATGAGTGCTAAGTAAACAGGCATTTGGAGATGCAGATTTCCCATAAGAGCCATAGAAGACACATGAGCAACAGTGCCAAATAAAGGGTCATGCACAGAAGAACAGGCGTCGATGTGTGCTGACACTTTAGGTTTTGTTTGGACATGCGTAGGCTTTTTGCTTACCATCTACATTTAACCCTTGCATGGGCTTTTTGCTTGTAAAACAAGATAAAACCAGCACTTAAATGTGATTAGCAAGAAATCCTTTCTTGGAAAGCTGCCTTGTTATTGTGTCCCGGTGTTCAGTTGGCACAGCTGGACAACCCATCTTGAATATACTATTTGGACCACAAACTCTTGAGGGATGTTGGTGTAAAAGGCAGAGATACCTAATGTGGCAAGGAATGACATAAGAACATATGACTAGCCTTACTAGGTCAGACCAATAGTTCATCAAGACCAGTAACGGTTCTCACGGTGGCCAATCCAGGTGCCTAGGACCTAGCCAAAATCCAAGGAGTAGCGACATTCCAGCATCTCAAAGAATAGCAAGATTCCAGAACCAATGGGAGCAACATTCCAGAACTGAGATTGTGATGTCATAATGCCTCATTCCAAAGTGCCTCAGAGCCAACCTCATCAGCGATGTTACAGTGGCTTAATTGTCCTATACTTGGCTCACGTAAGAACATAAGACTAGCCTTACTGGGTCAGACCAATGATCCATCAAGCCCAGTAGCCCGTTCTCACGATGGCCAATCCAGGTCACTAGTACCTGGCCAAAAACCAAAGAGTAGCAACATTCCAGCATCTCAAAGAATAGCAAGATTCCGGAACCCCATTGAGAGCAACATTCCAGAGCTGAGATTGTGATGTCATAATGCCTCATTCCACAGTGCCTCAGAGCCAACCTCATTAGTAATGTTACAACGTCTTAATTGTCCTATACGTGGCTCATGTAAGAACATAAGACTAGCCTTACTGGGTCAGACCAATGGTCCATCAAGCCCAGTAGCCCGTTTTCACAGTAGCCAAAACCCAAGAAGTAGCAACATTCCATGCTACCGATTCAGGGCAAGCATAAATGTTGTTTATAGATTGAAAAAAACACGATCATTGCTGTCATATCCTTAATGTAAGAAGATGCCTTGGGGACCTCTGATTTTAAATAGCAGTCCACAAAATCAGATAAATATTCTACAACTGAACCTATACATGAAACAGTTTGCTGGATTGTTTTTGAAAATGTCACTTTTTATTTTTTTAATCACTTAAGACAGTCACTCAGGGCTCCTTTTATGAAGCTGCAGTAGCGGCTTTAACGTGTGCGACGTTTAATCACGCGCTAACCCCCGCGCTAGCCCAAAAACTACCACCTGCTCAAGAGGAGGCAGTAGCGGCTAGCACGGCCGGCGGTTTAGTGTGTGGTATTACACGCGTTAAACCGCTACCGCGCCTTCGTAAAAGGAGCCCTCAGTAGTCATTAGTGTACAGTGATTGAAATGCTGAGCACTATACTTGGACCCTTGGGGCCTCTGCTGGTCTCTAAACTTTATGAGCACACTATCCAATTATTTAATCACCTTATCTTAGAAACCTAACGCGTGAATATAATGTATTATAATCTGCATGTTGGTTTTTGTGATAACAGTTGTTCACTTTTCTCCAGCGCCTTTTTGGAGAAACGATTCCCCTTACATTCATATGTTCAGGCTATTGAAACTTTGCATTTGTCACTGTGTTTCTGGAAGTATTGTATTTTATTTATTTAAAAGATTTCTCAACTGCCTATTCCTAGGCGACTTTATAAAAAGCAACGTATATAAATTAAAGAAATAAACAAGATTTGTACAACCATCAAAGAATATAGGTGATTCAATGAAGACAGTTAATTCACAGAGCTCCATAATATAATAATCCAAAGACTGGAATAAATTGAAATCATCATTTATTGGAATGCTTCTATAAAAAGTGTGGTCTTGAGCATTTTCTTAAACTTCTGAATATCAGAAAGAGCTCTCTCTATATCAGGGGTCTCAAAGTCCCTCCTTGAGAGCCGAATCCAGTCGGGTTTTCAGGATTTCCTCAATGAATATGCATGAGATCTATGTGCATGCACTGCTTTCAATGCATATTCATTGGGGAAATCCTGAAAACCTGACTGGATTGCGGCCCTCAAGGAGGGACTTTGAGATCCCTGATTTACTCCTTCTTCTATGAGTGGCTAGAAAGCAGAACATAGGTCTAGCTCAGGGGTGGGCCACTCCGGTCCTCGAGAGCCGGAATCCAGTCAGGTTTTCAGGATTTCCCCAATGAATATGCATGAGATCTGTGTGCATGCACTGCTTTCAATGCATATTCATTGGGGAAATCCTGAAAACCCAACTGGATTGTGGCCCTCAAGGAGGGACTTTGAGATCCCTGCTCTCTATATATTGTACTATATATCCCTGAGGAAGATAGGCCAAAAGGTGTTGGATTTAATGAATGTAACTATGAATTAGCTTTCGAGTTATTTTAATGGGTTTTGGTATTGAGGTTTGCTATGGGATGAGTCTACTGTCCTCTGGTTTGGGACTTGTTTTCCCTGTAGTAAACACGCTTCTCCTTTAATGCGGCCGGTTTTTGACTGACTTTTCAGGTTTAGCACATAACTCCAGCCCAGTGGCGTACCAAGGGGGGGGGGGGGGGGCGGGAGGGGCGGTCCGCCCCGGGTGCCAGCCCTGAGGGGGTGCTCCTGGCCTTGCTGTTCAGTCCCCCCCCACCCCCGAAGGACCGCTCGCCCCACTGACCTTCCTGCACCACGGTGAAGCAGCCCGCAGCGTCAGCGATCCCTGAACTGCTCGGGCACTGCTTCCTGCGCCGCGGTCCCGCCCCTCCTCTGACGTCAGAGGAGGGGCAGGACCGCGGCGCAGGAAGCAGCGCCTAAGCAGCGCAGGGATCGCGTCGCGATCCTGCTGCGGCTGCTTCATAGGTGGTGCAGGAAGGTCAGTGGGGCGAACGGTCCTTCGGGGGTGGTGGGGGGGGGACTGAACGGCAAAGCCGGGAGCATAGGTAGTGCTGCTTCATAGGTAGTGCGGGGAGGCCAGGGGGGCGAGCGGTCCTTCGAGGTGGGGCGGGCGGGCAGGCAGGCAGCCTTTCAAAGGGGAGGGGGGTGACAGGCAGGCAGGCAGGCCTTCAGGGGGTGACAGGCCTTCAAGGGGGGGGGACAGGCAGGCCTTCAAGGGGGGAGGCAGGCCTTCAAGGGGGGACAGGCCTTCGGGGGGGTGTGCAGACCTTCAAGGGGGAGGGACAGGCCTTCAAGGGGGGGGCAGGCAGGCCTTCAAGGGGGGGCAGGCAGCCTTCAAGGGGGGACAGGTCTACAAGGGGGTGGGGCAGGCCTACAAGGGGGTGGGACAGGCCTTCAAGGGGGGGACAGGCCTTCGGGGGGTGCAGGCCTTCAGGGGGGTGCAGGCCTTCGGGGGGGGTGCAGGACTTCAGGGGGGTGCAGGCCTTCAAGGGGGGGACAGGCCTTCAAGGGGGGGACAGGCCTACAAGGGGGTGGAACAGGCCTTCAAGGGGGGTGCAGGCCTTCAGGGGGGGTGCAGGCCTTCGGAGGGGTGCAGGCCTTTGGGGGGGTGCAGACCTTCAAGGGGGTGCAGGCCTTCAAGGGGGGGACAGGCCTTCAAGGGGGGGACAGGCAGGCAGGCCTTCAAGGGGGGGACAGGCCTTCAAGGGGGTGGGACAGGCCTTCAAGGGGGGTGCAGGCCTTTAAGGGGGGACAGTCCTTTGGGGGGGACCCTGGTTTAGAAGTACATGGAGGGAAGGGGGTGTTCAAAGAGACGTGCCTATGCCAAACTTTGGGGGGGGGGGAGGAAGAAATAATGGGTCTGAAAATAGAGGAGAGGGAGAGAGATGATGGACCATGGGATTTAGGGAGGGAAGGAACAGAAAGGGAGGGAAATTGGACACAAGGGATGGTGTGGAGGAGTGATAGAGATACTGGATAGGAGGGTAATTGGGAAAAGAAAGGGAGAGATGGTGGACTCTGGGGTGGTGGGGAAGGAAGGAGAGATGCCAGATGAAAGGGTAGTTAAGAAAAGGTGGATCTGTGGAGGGAGATGAAAAAAAGGAAAGATACCAGACTTCCTGGGGAGGGAAGGGAAATGGAAAGGAAGGACAGAGTTGGCAGATGGATGGTTAGCATGCAGAAAGAAGAAAGAAGGAGACCCTGGCAAGCAAGTTATCAGAAGAAAACCAGAGCCTTGGACCAACAAAATTTGAAATATAACCAGACAACAAAAGGTAGAAAAATTAATTTTATTTTCTGTTTTGTGATTATAATATGTCAGATTTGAAATGTGTATCCTGCCAGAGCTGGTGTTGGACTGCATACGTGAGCTAGGATTTAACAGAGAGAGGAAAAGTCCTTTTTGTTTCTTTATTTTATTTACACCATAGCGCCAGTGTGGTTAGGAGAAGCCAAAGGGCGTGAAAAAGCTATAAAACCCACCAGGAGTTTTGAAAAAAATCATCCAACTGGGCAGGAAAATCGAATTGAAAAACCAATTCAATAGGGCTGAATCGAATCAAAATTTTTTTTTCCTGTATCTGGCAGCATTAGTTTGCGCTACTGTCTTAGACTTTAGGACCTGGGATTGGGGAGAGATGGCATCCTCAGTACTTTATAATGCAAGTGAAACGAGGATTTGGTCAGACTTTTGAAGGGTCTGCAGAAAAAAAATATTGTATAGGCCGGGGACATGAGACTGCAGGAAATGGGAACTTTTCTTCCTTCTATTTTTGTGAATGGAAAGGCTGAGGATGTCAGAGAGTTCAGTTAAAATATGTGCTTTATAAGAAAATATAATAACGTGTTTTATAAAGTTTATAGCATAGCTGGCCTACCCAGTGAGGTGTTCCTAGTGGTGGTGGTGGCAGCGTGTCAATGTGTTGAGAGGAAGAGGTGGTCTGGGAAATTCTGCTGAGCAAACTCCGGGCCCATTTCCACCCCCCAGTTAGTCCACTCCACTCAACTGGTTCACACACTGAGTGGGTCTTTGGGTGTTGTTTTGGGATCTCTTCCAGTGGTTTATCAGTATCTCCTTCTGGTCCAAGGAAGGAAACTTTGTTATCCTTAGCATTGACCTACAGAATATGTTTGTAACAGCGCTGCTTGTGTGGCATTAGGCTATGTAGTGATCGAAAGAAAAAAACAGACCTTTGCACATTTTTGCACTATATGGTGGGTGTATGAGGAGATTCACATTTCCTGCACAGCTAAGTCCATGTGAAGTTACCTTGTGCTGTATTTGACATCTAGCAAGGTCTCTGTTTGAAAGGAAAGATCTAAACTTAAAAATGAAGTGGCCAGAAGTTATGGTAAAAGCAGATAGTGTAGCTGGTTTTAAGAAAGATTTGGACAAATTCCTGGAGGAAAAGTCCATAATCTGTTATTAAGACATGGGGGAAGTGTCTGCTTGCCCTGGATCGGTAGCATGGAATGTTGCTACTCTTTGGGTTTTGACCAGGTATTAGTGTCTTGGATTGGCTACCATGAGAATGGGCTACTGGGCATGATGGACCATTGGTCTGACCCAGTTAGGCTATTCTTATGTTATGTTCTCATCTGTAGGAGCCTTTGTTTTCACTTCTTATTTTAATATATTTTTTTTCTGGGAACTTATCAGTGTTTTTTATAATGGGAACAAAAATGGAAGAGAATTAATGTGTGTGGGATGAGGGGGTAACTAATTTCTTCAGCTAAATAATTCAATCCACTTCAAACAGACATAGGAGAACTCATGCACCATTCACACACCCTCCAACCAAAAACGTCAAAAGAAAAAAACAGTTCGACAACCTCCTAGCCATTCGAGCTGCAACACTCGACCACAGACTGCAAAACCTTCAAAAAGAAATAAAAACCCTTCTATTCAAAAAACACATAAAACCGAACTAACACAATCAGAACTGTCCCAAGCATCACCTGCAACTACTCCATATGTACTTCTGATGTCATGACAATTCAGACATAATTTATGCTATGTTATGTTTGGAATATAAGAAAATTTTCACTGCCTGTTTCTATTCTGACCATTTATTCCGTTTCATGGTCATTACAAAAAATATTTTTTTACATGGGGGGGGTGTCAAAAAATGATGGGCCCCGGGTGCCACATACCCTAGGTACGCCACTGCTCCAGCCACAAGCACCACAACGCAAAAGAGGTGGTTAGAGAATTATAGAATGGCCTAAAGAGTAATTCTTGAGTAATAGTAGTTATGAAATAATAATATGAAGCCTGAAAAATAGCTTAATTGCCTAAGGAGCCTAGTTACAGAGGTGTAAACAACTTAACGTGCATTAAACTCTTCCTCCAGCCTTTATTGCAGGGGTAGGGAACTCCAGTCCTCGAGAGCCGTATTCCAGTCGGGTTTTTAGGATTTCCCCAATGAATGTGCATTGAAAGCAGTGCATGCATAAAGATCTCATGCATATTCATTGGGGAAATCCTGAAAACCCGACTGGAATACGGCTCTCGAGGACCGGAGTTCCCTACCCCTGCTTTATTGGAAGAAACAAGTAACAAGCCAGTCATGTACACAAGGACTAACACCAGCTGTATATGGAGTAGCAGGACTTGCTTAACACCTTTTTCACCTGAGACCATTTTCGTGGACTTTTTCTGACTCGATATGCAATTTTTCCATTTCGATAACATTTATCCACATAGGGCTCCTTTTACTAAGGTGTGCTGGCGTTTTTAGCGCATGCAGGAAATTACCGCGTGCTACACCGCTTCTAGAACAAACACCAGCTCCATGCTGGTGTTAAGGTCTAGCCCATGTGGCAATGTAGCATGCGCTATTCCACGGGTTAAAGCCCACCTTAGTAAAAGGAGCCCATAGTGTCTGTTTGTCTGTTGGATGTTTTTCACCATTTTCATCAGTTTAGTCTTTGGTTTTTAGACCTTTTTCTTTATTAGGGTTCTTTTAGCCTCTGTGCCTAATACGCTTTTCTCGCGATCAATCCCTTAGGCACTCTTTCACATAACATTATTTCTTTAACATAACATAGCACTATATCAGAGCAATACCCATAGCGACAGGAAGGTTAGAGTAACCCTGGTACCTAGAGCAGTGGTTCCCAACCCTGTCCTGGAGGACCCCCAGACCAGTTGGGTTTTCAGGATAGCCCTAATGAATATGCATGAGAGAGATCTGCATATAATGGAGGTGCCAGGCATGCAAATCTGCTCTGTGCATATTCTTTAGTGCTATCCGGAAAACCCAACTGGACTGGGGTTGGGAACCACTGACCTAGAGCACCAGTAACACTTGTTCTGTAGGACTTCAAGAAAGAACAGTGTAGAAAGTTGGCCCTATGCCTTTTAACCTAAATGAATGGTTCAAATGGGCTACTGATCTATGGAATACCTTTTCGTAAATGTTCTTCATTTTTTCTCTACTGTATTCCGTCTTTGTCAAATCCCATGTTAGTAATTCCTTCTCTTGTCGTCTAGAACCAAGCTGTATAGAAATAAATAATTACGTTATGCTATATAACATAAAACTCAATTTCTAGACTGCATAACAATAAAGTTCTATGTGGTTAACAAAAGATTAAATAATTGGATGGGTGAGACGGAGCGTGCCTGGGGGGGGGGGGGGCAGGTCTATGGGTTCCGGATTTTCCAGATGGAAAATCTGGGAATCCTACCCTTAAACCTGGTACCCTGTGCAAGATTGACAGTATTTGGCACCAGTTTGAACATTACACTGGGTTTTGAAATGGATGGGGAGGGGGGGGGAATATTTTTTCTTTTATTGTTCCAGTTTCATTACTAATACTAGCTGGGTGCCAAGGTGACCAGGGAATCCTGATTCTTCAGACAGGAGTTTGTCTGGAGAGAGGGCTTGGTTACTGAGTTTGTGATGGCCCCTTGGGGTCTTGCTTGGGGGCTGTGTTTTTCTGAATGTGCATTTATTGTATTCCTCTTTGAGCTGTGGGTTTATGCTGTGTTCTAGTGTGTGTGTTTTTTTATTCATGCTCCATAAAATCTTCTTCTCAGTTAAAAAAAAGAAATAGAGCCCTCGTGAAGTGCCCCCTTCTAATGCTATGACTAATAGGCATCTGATTGTGGTAAAGATATGCTTTCTACAGTCCAAAACACTCAAATAAGCCGTTTCATTTTCTTCTAGCAGCTGTTATTGCAATAGTCATCAAAGTAAAAATACCTGTGCTGAGTATACCCTGAAACTGAAAGCTGGGTTCGTGCGAGCCACGCTCAAAGTCCAAATACTCATTACCATTGCTCGCCTTGACTAGACAAGATCTGGGAGTTTCCTACTACGGTCTTCTCAAATATTCTTAGATACACTTTTTTCAGATCACACAACTTCTCTGTAGCCACCTTAATCTCCAATGTACAGGGTGGGCCACGGAAAAGTACCAGTGCCAGAAAGATGGTGTTCTCCCTGGAACAGCGAAAAGCGATTGTGGAAGGCTATGTGCGAAGTGGATCGATTAAGGAAACCAAGAGGCCTTCGCCGACAAGCACCCAGGAACAAAACCACTTGCTCATTCATCCTGTCATACTATCGCCGGAGACGGGCTACTTTTCCGTGATCCACCCGGTATTAAAATCTTATCTTTTCCTACTTCAGACCTCAGCATTTTTCCAGTCTTCTTCCTATGTCCAAGTCTGCATTTAATTCCATTCTGAAAATTACTTTTAAAAGCATGCAAACACTTCCAAAACAAATATTGTTTGATTTAGCTCTAAACATTGGGGCATGGTTATTTTGATTTTGTGAAGCTTGATGGATACTTTCTGTTTTGAATCAATTTTCAGAATTTAAAAATGAAACAAAGCCCCTGCTGCATGCACTGTTGCATTTAGGAGATATGATTTCAGTGGATTCTGCAGCTGATATTTTGACATAACACAAATGAAGCCATTGCAGGCCAAGTAATTAGAAAAATTAGTGAGGTGTACAATAGAGAATGACACGGTGACAAAATTCATCACCGTTCCCGTCCCCACGGATAACCGCTGGAAATAATCCCATGTCATTTTTTAGTGTCTATTTCAACCTCAGTCCTTCTACACCAGCATTCTTCAAAGCAAAGCTTGAGGGTCAGTGGTTGTGGCCATTCATACTCCGATTCTTATGTGAGCCAAGGATAATGAAGCCATTGTGACATCACTGATGTGATTGGCTCTTAGGTACTGGTGGAATGAGGCATTATGACATCACAATCTCAGCTCTGGAATGTTGCTGCTCAATCTCAGCATTAAAGCTTGAGGGTCAGTGGTTGTGGTTATTCATACTCTGATTCTTCCCTCTCTCCTTAAAGAATGACATGAAGATGGTTTCCCGCGGTTATCTGCGGGGACGGGAACGGTGCTGAGTTTTGTCACCATGTCATTCTCTAGTGTACAAGGCAAATTTGTTTGGGCTTTTTCTAGTTTTTCAGATACAAGGGCGAATCAAAAATTAAAGGCAATTGTTACATTATGCAATAACCAGAATGGAGATGTTGGATAGTTCGTCCGTGCACAGTGCAGCGTTCGGCCTTTAGTCATGTGGCAGTCACGAGGTCAGAAACATAGACACTCCATTGCAAGATTGCACCATCGAAGAACAACGTGCAATAGTGCGCTTTCTTTGGGTAGAGGGAGTGAAACCTGTGGAAATACGTATGTAATTAAGTATGTTTACTATTTACAAAATTTACTTTATATTGTCACTAATATTTAATTTGTATGTATTAAGGCTTTGTACATCGCTTAGTGATTTAAAATAGGCGATTCATTAAGAATAATTAAACTTGAACTTGAACTTGAACTTGAAATTCACCGTCGGATATTAATCAGTATGGACATAGTACAGGCAAATGGTGAACAATGAAAATGACCGTGCATTGCTGCGAAATGAGCGTAAACCTGCAATTCGCAATGAAAGAATAAGAATGTTATCCAAAGCAGCCTTGCTGCACCATGACAAAGCACATTCTCATAAAGCAGCAGCTTGGGTTCAGACGTCTTTCACATCCTTCTTAAAGCCCAGATCTGGCACCTAGCGATTATCACATCTTCAGCCCACTGAAGGAGATGCTGTGAGGTCACAGATTCACCTGTGATGATGAAGTAAAGGAAGCGGTTTTATTTTTTTTTTTTTTTAATTCTTTATTTATCATTTTAAAAATTTTAACAAAATCAAAACTTTTTGTACAGAAAGATTGTCAGATCGAACACAAAATAATAAGTAAATCATTAACATAATATGGACAAAATTCTAATCGGACAATCTCAAGTCCTCAATAATTATATGATCCAAGATATATATAAGAGTGAACTTTTAAGGAAATCAATTTTAAATATCATGGAGATATTTAATATTCCTGAGGAATCATTGCCTCCTCTCACTCGAGTATATTATTTGCCTATGAACGTAAGGGGTCAACATTCGGAGGATAAGAGACAGGAAATACAAGACCTTCAACAAAATTTGACAGCAATTTTGGAAACATCAGATAAAGATTTGGTTAAACCAGCAACTCTTATACTATCTGTGGCTTTGTTGCCGGATAAAGATTGGATTTTGAAAATGTTCTTTAGGAACAAGAGTAAGGAGTTTCTGGGTTTGAAAATTCAAATGTTTCCAGATGTTAGTAGAGAAACTCAGAATCGTAGACGTCAGTTTCTTTTGTTGAAAGCAGGAGTTACACAGCTGGGTGGCATTTTCTTTTTACGTTTCCCATGTAAATGTATAGTAAGATATCGAGATAATAAGTATGTGTTTTTTGAGCCATCTCAACTTACTGCTTTTCTGACACTGAAACGTCTGGAAAAAGAGGGTATAACAACAACTACCACAATAACAACTATGTAACTGTAATAACAACTAATTGGACTTGGTATTAGAATAATTCCTCAAGTCAGACACAGGACACTATTCTTTTATATAAAATTTAAAATTGATTTCCTTAAAAGTTCACTCTTATATATATCTTGGATCATATAATTATTGAGGACTTGAGATTGTCCGATTAGAATTTTGTCCATATTATGTTAATGATTTACTTATTATTTTGTGTTCGATCTGACAATCTTTCTGTACAAAATGTTTTGATTTTGTTAAAATTTTTAAAATGATAAATAAAGAATAAAAAAAAAAAAAAAAAAGGAAGCGGTGCTCACCTGGGCTTCAGGAACAGATGCAGGAATGCAAAAGCTGGTTGAGCGATGCAACATAGGCGTCATCTTGCGTGGGGATTAGGCGGAAAAGTGATATGCTCGGTTGCTCACAGTTACTTCAATTAAAGCCATTAAACGTATTTTGCTTTTACTTTCTGTATTTGTTCAACTCATTTCACACATGCATTATAATAAAAGTCCCTCCTCGAGGACCACAATCCAGTCAGGTTTTCTGGATTTCCACAATGAATATGCATGAGATCTATTAGCATACAATGAAAGCAGTGCTTGCAAATAGATCTCATGCATATTCATTGGGGAAATCCTGAAAACCCGACTGGATTGCGGGACTTTGACACTCCTGATATAGGTGAAGTGGAGGAGTTGGTTGGAGGCAGCATCTTACGAGCCAAAGGGACGAGGCTCAATTTCCTTTACAGCTCCTTGTGATTCTGGGAAAATCATTCAATCTCCCATTGCCCCAAGTGTGAAAATAGGTACCGGATTTATTAACCACCTTTATGGAGAGATTCACAAGTACAATTCATTATAAAGCTTACAATTTTGCAATAGCATAATAGTAATAAAAAGACCAAGAAAAACTCAAAAGCAGCAAATTGAAACTTAATAATAGGACTACCATGAAACAGTTTCAAAAATGTACTTATAGACAGCATTGAAATTCAAGTAGCAGAGATACTTATTAGAAGACATTCACCCCAAATAGTTTACAATACAGTGTTCGCGGTCGGTGGTTCACAGTCCCGGTCATTTGTGGTATTTTCTGACCGTGTACCGCCGACAAGGAGAGGGCGGTGGGAGAGGGCAGCCGGAGAGAGCAGCCGGAGCGCCGCAAGTGCAAGAACACGCAGCTCCTGATTGGATAAGGCCTGACTTAGTGCAGGAAGAGGCGGTCGGAGCATACCGCGAGTGATTTCCTGCACTTGCGGAGCTCCGGCTGCTCTCCTGCTGCCCTCTTCAGGCTCCCCCATGAAAAACCGTATTCGTGGTTTTTCGAGATTCGCGGGGGGTTCCTGGAACGGAACCCCCACGAATATCGGAGGAGTACTGTACATTGAATAACAATCAGAGTCTCTTGAATATTTTGCCCGGCGGGCTCACAATGGCACCTGAAGGGTTAAGTGACTTGCCCAGAGTCACAAGGAGCTGGTTGGGATTGAACGCACAACCTCAAGGTGCAGAGACAGCAGCTCTAATCACTAGGCCACCCCTCCATATGATGTCATCACAATACTTATGAAATACTTAATAAAGCACACATCAGAGCATTCAAATAACAGAGATGCGATTCTAATGCTTTTCTACAATACAGTTTAACATATAGCTGAGGGACCAGATATTAGATTGAGACAAGATGGATGCCACAGAGTCCATTGGCATAAACAGATAAGAGGTTAAGTCCAAGGCAATTTGTTTATACAGTTAAACAAGATATAAGGAACTGATTTGGTTACAGTGTGTGTAGCAAGCTAGTCCTGGTACAGTAGAAGTGTAACCACAGAAAGACAGTATATCAGACCTTGTCCTCTTTCCCTTTAACACATGTTAATTTGTACATGATGTTGATTCAATGCACACTAAAATTTCTAAGGCATCTTATCAAACCGAATTTGCATTTTTAAATGCACATCCTTATAAACTGTTATGGCATAACAAGGAGTAAACTTATTAGAGGTCATTCTCAAAAGGTCACCTAAAATTAGGCACTGGAATCATTTGCACTGTGTGAATTCTATATCAGCAATTATGGGTGCAATTGATATTATAGCATATGAGTGGCATACCTCCATGGGGGGCGCTCTTCCTCCATGCAGTAGGGGGCTGCGTAAAGCAGTTGCGGGGCCATGGCGGGGTGGGCGCCGATGTTGGTTCTGCTGGATCCCTGCCCCAGAACAGGAAGTCGATGTCAGAGGAGGCAGCGGCCAGTGGAGTCGATGGCCGTGGGAAAATCCGTTATCCCTAATTAAGGGTCACATGTTGGAATGAGATTGGGAAGCCACGATACAGGTGTTTGGGCTGGAGCCTTGGTGCTCAGCTTCGTGCCTCAGAACCAGCAGGAGCGATGGGAGGGCCTAACGGACTTGCCCCTAAATACATAATTGACCTTTTCTTCTTCTCTGCCAACAGACACAAGAGAAGCTCTCATTCCTACTTCGTTTCCCCCCCAGTAAGAGGTTGTAAACTGAAAAAACACCATGAACACCTTCTTTCACATCAAGCAGCATTGTGGGGCAAAGACCTAGATCAACTGCTTTCGCCCACTACTTATGAGGAATTCAGAAAACGTCTAAAAACTCAACTGTTCCTAAAGTATCTAGACCAGTGGTTCCCAACCCTGTCCTGGAGGACCACCAGGCCAATCGGGTTTTCAGGCTAGCCCTAATGAATATGCATGGAGCAGATTTGCATGCCTGGCACGTCCATTATATGCAAATCTCTCTCATGCATATTCATTAGGGCTAGCCTGAAAACCCGATTGGCCTGGTGGTCCTCCAGGACAGGGTTGGGAACCACTGGTCTAGACAACTGACCCACTCATCTTCTTTCTCCTCCATAGTGATTCCTCCATCCTATTAATCTCTTTCTCCTCAACAACGCATTTCCGGTCCTATTAACTCTCCTCTTCCCCCCTCTTAAATTCAATCAATTTGTACCTCGCTTAATCTATTGTAAACCGCATAGAACTTAACGGTATTGCGGTATATAAACTGTTATTATTATTTATTATTATTATTATTATATTTATTTTATTATTTATATACCACTCATAGCCTAAGGCCCTCTTTCACTAAGGCGTGCTAAGCGTTTTAGCGCAAACTAACCGCTAACGCGTCCATAGGAGAACATGCACGCGTCAGGGTTTAGTGCATGATTTGCACGTGCTAATATTTATCGTGCACTAAAAAGCATAGTTCACCTTAGTAAAAGAGGGGGGAAGTGGCTTACATTCAGGTACGCAAGCATTTTTCCTTGTCTGTCCTGGTGGTCTCACACTCTATCTAATGTACCTGGGAGAATAAGTGACTTGCCCAGGGTCACAAGGAGCAGCGTGGGATTTGAACTCACACCTTCAGGGTGCTGAGGCTGTAGCTGTAAACACGGTGCCACATTCTCCCCAAATAAGAGAAAGTCCACAGCCTCTGTCTCTCTCGTCCCTCTGGAAAAAGTATCTTCTGATTTTTTTTTACCGCAAGGCCCAACATCCTTACTGCACTGGACCCTGCATGTACGTAGTCAATAGACATTTCCCTCCCCCCCCCCATTAAAGTTTAACTTCTCCGTCTGCAATAATTCAGAAACTATCTGGCTAGTCACTCAATATCCACTCCTTCAGTCTGGCAGTCTGACAATCAATCGATCGACATACGGTTTCAAGGACTCCTCCAGCCTGGGCAGAACCCTTGTTTTCAGCTCCGTTTACTTATTTGCAATAAACAGTTGGCAATTATATGTTGCCGAATCCTGCGGGAGCGTTTCTATAAATTAGTGCCTAAATGTAGGCGTGACGAAGAAGCGAAATTGTGGGAACAAGGAGAAACGATATGTTCTCTGTTTTAGCTCCCCAACTCTGGAACACTCTGCCTCTTTTTATTAGAAAGGATAGAGATATTATCTCTTTTAAAAAACTCTTAAAAACTTTTTTATTTAATGATGCTTTTAATGAATAATTTTTCTCTTTTTTTTCTCATCCCTATTTTATGTTTTTTCCTAATATATGTTTTTTTCCTACACCATTAGAAAATATGTAACTTTTCCCCCCTTTCCTCCCTTTTTCATGTTTGTTTTTAATGTATTATTTAATTATTTAACAAATACGTGTTTTATTGTTTTTTTTAATGTTTTACTAATATGACTGAATGTTCTCTTATAATCTGTTTTTAAATGTACATCGCTTAGAATGTTTTAATTAGGCGATTCATCAAAAATAAAGTGAACTTGAACTTGAACTTGAACATTAGCGCTAATTCAATAAGGGCATTATGGTGCACTTAGCTCATTATTGAATAGTAGCACAAAGCCGCTTTGGTGGGCCGAAACGTAAAAACCACGGGCTCACACTGAGGGGGAAGGCTGGGGCAGAAGCAGGGCAGCGCCGTGCTCTGAACACCCTGCTCTGCCCCAATTCTTCTGCCCAGTTCTCCTGCCCCGATTCTCCCCGACTCTCCTGCCCTTCCCTGCAGTGCAAGCCCATGGTTTTAACCGGGTTAAAACCACGGGCTCACTATAAAAAGCCAGAAGCAAAGGCATTCAGTGTTCCCAAGATGATCCGTGCACAGGATTAGAACAGCACCGGAGGCAAGAAGGGGAAGGAAAGCAGAAAGGAAACGGAGGAGGTGGAGGAGAGTCGGAGTGAGTGATAAACAAACAAACCAGACAGCAAACGCATGGTCTGCACATGCATCGGGATCACAACCCAGCGATCCATGTAGTCGAATGGGCATGCCTCCGGTCTCTCCCATTTGAATGAAGATGGTTGGTGAATCGGTCGGCCTGCCTCCAATCGCCCACGGATCGGAAGGTTAGTGAATCTAGCCCTTAATCTTCCACTACCCCAGGTACATTACATAAATTGTGAGCCCACCGGGACAGACAGGGAAAATGCTTAAAGTATCTATATGTAAACCACTTTGAGTGTTGTGGTTTAACTACAGAAAAGTGGTATACAAGTCCCAATCCCTTAAGAACATACATAAGAACTGCCATCTCCGGATCAGATCTTTGGTCCATCAAGTCTGGTGATCCGCACAAGCGGAGGCCCAGCCAGGTGTACACCTGGCGTAATTTTAGTCACCCATATGCCTCTCGTAAGGAGATGTGCATCTAATTTGCTTTTAAATCCTAGAACGGTGGATTCCGCAATAACCTCCTCTGAGAGAGCATTCCAGGTATCCACCACTTGTTGCGTGAAGCAGAACTTCCTGATATTCGTCCTGGACTTGTCCCCCCTTAGCTTCAGTCCATGTCCTCTTGTCCGTGTCACATTGGACATTGTAAATAATTTTTTTCCTGCTCTATTTTATCGATTTCTTTCAGTAGCCCGTTCTCACAGTGGTCAATCCAGGTCACTAGTACCAGGCAGAAACCCAGAGTAGCAACATTCCAGAGCTGAGATTGTGATGTCATAATGCTTCATTCCACCAGTGCCTAAGAGCCAGCCTCAGCAGTGATGTCACAATGGCTTGATTGTCCCAAGTACCTAGCTAGATCCCAAGTAGTAAAACATAAGAACTGCCATCTCCGGAGCAGACCTTCGGTCCATCAAGTCCGGCGATCCGCACACACGGAGGCCCAGCCAAGTGTAAACCTGACATAATTTTGGTCACCCATATCCCTCTATGCCTCTCGTAAGGAGATGTGCATCTAGTTTGCATTTAAATCCTAGAACGGTGGATTCCGCAATAACCTCCTGTGGGAGAGCATTCCAGGTGTCCACCACTCGTTGCGTGAAGCAGAACTATCTGATATTTGTCCTGGACTTGTCCTCCCTTAGCTTCAGTCCATGTCCTCTTGTAACCTGTGTGCAGAAGTGCCAGGCATGCCCTGAACTGTCCATGTCCCTGCCAGGTTTATGCCCCCTTACAATTGCGCATGATAGATTTTGTGTGCACAATTTATAGAATACCGATTAATGGCAGTTGCACATGTAATGCTAATTGGTGTGAATTAGCACCAATTAACACCAATTACAGTAAATAATTGGTAATTAACACCAATTAGCAATTGATTACTAGTTTAAGTTATGGTTAAGCACCTCTGAATGGTAGTGTTTGGGCCAACCAGTGTGACTTAACTGGGCAGGACCTGGTTAAATCGCTCTGTATACTGACCCCACTATACACTGTGAACGTTGCTACTATTTGGGTTTCTGCCAGGTTCTGTGACCTGGATTGGCCACTGTTGGAAACAGGAAACTGGGCTAGATGGACCATTGGCTATTCTTACGTCCTTATCTCAGCTCGGACGTCTGTTTTCTCTTCTAGATGAGCTATGCAACATTTCCCTGTACAGTTTTGAGAAGAAACCAAAAAGCCTGTGTGTGCTTCCTGAAATAGATTTTTTACAGCTAAACTCACAAATTTCCCTCCCCCGAGAAGCAGAAATTGTCACGAGATGAGACAGAAAACAGCCATCCCGCGTGTGGATTCTGATTTCAATTTGCAGTCAGTCCTTTCATGTATTTGTGGACACAGTGTACCATCCCTGGATTAGTCACCCACTTCCTGCCTTTGCTCTTTCGGGATTTTTACTACCTCACTACAGCTGAGCGGAGGGATTGGCCCGGGTTGCCAGAGCCTGGCTGTTTCTCTTCTTGCCCCGCTCCTTCCTGGCGCCGGGGTTTAACGTGAGCAATGCTGTCCCTCCCTGCCTCTAAAATGCTGTGTCATGGTTGGTTATTAATGACCCAAGAACCACATGCTAGAAACTTCTGGGAAGTTCAGGGCAGATTCCAGGAAGGGTCAGTGAGTTCAGTAAACACATTTTATTAGGACTTGAATTCAGACCAAAAATATTTTCTGATTAGCCCCCCCCCCCCTCCCCAAGGATTACTTGAAACTCCGATGTATGAATGGCTAAAAGCAGTTTGTGCTGACTCAGTATTTCCTCGGGAATGACAGCCGAGTGGAGAGGCTTTCAAGATGTCTTGATTTTCCTGAGTTACTGCGTCCTAAAAAGACGCTGTTCAATGAATGAGAGGTCATAGGAAACTTCTGATTCTTTTCTTCTTGGCACGGATAAGAGAAACTCCTTATTAAGGGATATGCAGAGGAAACAACAAAGAAAGTATATTGCTAAGGTTTAAGACTACAACTTTCACATGACTAGAATGGGATTTTAAATACCTCGGAATCCGAACGCCCCAGAACTCGAACAACTTGGAATCCAAACTATTTTTTTTATTATTAAATTTTGCCCCGGAATCCGACCGCTGCTTCGGAATCCGAACGTACGGGAACTGCAAGCATTGCTCAGCCCAAAGCTTCCCCTCCGACGCAGCTTCCTGTTTCCGCCAGGGCGGTTTGCGTCAGAGGGAAGCTTTGGGCTGAGCACCGCTTGCCGTTGCCGATCTTGCTGTCTCTGCCGGTGTGATCAAGGAATGGGTTAATCCAGTTTCTATTATTTTCAATGGGAAAAATTGTCTTGGAACTCAAACGGGGTTCTGGAACGGATTAAGTTTGGATTACGAAGTACCGCTGTAAACCATATGAATAGGCTGATAGAAAATCCGGTAAATGTAATTCTATATTTTGGTGCCCAAATTTAGGCACTGGCCCCTAGAATCTATATAAACAGTGGCATAATGAGGGTAGGAGGCACCCTCTCCCCCCCTCACTCTTTCCGTGCCTCCATGCCACACTGGCATAAATAGAGTGCACCTAAGGTGTTAACGCCTACTGGCCCTATGATCACTTTAGGCGCTGCAAGGCGTGATTCTATGGCATCTAACTTATGATTGACCCTTGCGCTCCTTCGTAACTACATGTTAGGTGCCATTGATAGAATCAGGGCCTAAGGGCTTACAAAACATAGTAACATATAGTAACATAGTAGATGATGGTCCATCCAGTCTGTGATTCAATTTCAATTTTTTTTTTTTATTTTTTCTTCTTAGCTATTTCTGGGCAAGAATCCAAAGCTCTACCTGGTACTGTGCTTGGTTTCCTACTGCCGAAATCTCCGTTAAAACCTACTCCAGCCCATCTACACCCTCCCATCCATTGAAGCCCTCCCCTGCCCATCCTCCACCAAACGGCCATATACAGACACAGACCATGCAAGTCTTCCCAGTAATGGCCTTAGTTCAATATTTAATATTATTTTCTGATTCTAAATCTTCTGTGTTCATCCCACGCTTCTTTGAACTCAGTCACCGTTTTCCTCTCATCCACCTCTCTCGGGAGCGCATTCCAGGCATCCACCACCCTCTCCGTAAAGTAGAATTTCCTAACATTGCCCCTGAATCTACCACCCCTCAACCTCAAATTATGTCCTCTGGTTTTACCATTTTCCTTTCTCTGGAAAAGATTTTGTTCTACGTTAATACCCTTCAAGTATTTGAACGTCTGAATCATATCTCCCTGTCCCTCCTTTCCTCTAGGGCAGTGGTTCCCAAACCTGTCCTGGGGACCCTCAGCCAGTCAGGTTTTCAGGATATCCCTAATAAATATGCATGAGAGAGATTTGCATATAATGGAAGTGGCATGTATGCAAATCTCTCTCATGCATATTCATTAGGGATATCTTGAAAACCCGACTGGCTAGGGGGCCCCCAGGACAGGGTTGAGAACCACTGGATTAGAGAATGCGCACTGTGAACGCCTGCAGATAGTTCACCCAGGCCAAGGGCATTTTTTCAAGCCAGTCATTTTACATGAGTACATGGTTTAAAAAAATTATCCTCCAGTTGCTAGCCAAATAAATACATTAATACCCAGCCTCGCGTTTTTTAGAAACAGTACTCCACAGCATGTAAACTTAATGTGTGCAGCTCAACTGATTAATTAAAGGAAAATGAGATACTGAGAAAATAGAGAGGGAAAAGGCAATACCCCTCCCCCCCCCACCACTCAGGAAAACACTTAACAGAAAATGAATGGGCTGTCTGTGTATCATACGGAAAACGGTCTACCCATCAACAACTATGTCCTGTTTACATTTTGTGGCTGTGTGAGCAACAACAGCAGAAGAAAATATAAAAATGGGAAAAAAAGAAAGATAACAATTATAGCAAAATTGAATTAAGTAAACCCATGATTCAGTATGGCCGTGAAGAACGAAAATACGGGGCTTAATAATACCAGCGAAGTGGAAGCAAAACACTGGCTGCAAACAGAGAAATCGCTGACTGATTTGAGAGCGTCAGGGAATAAGGGATGTACTTGGGTTAGTGCATATTTGGTTTGTTAAGCTGCCTTAAAAAATTTAGGGTTCCTTTTACAAAGCTGTGCTAACAATTCCCGCGGTGGCACGTCAAAAGCGCGTCGAACATTGGCACGCCGACGATTGCGCGCTGACATCTGCGTGCAAGACGAATGCGTGCTGCCGGTTCCGCCACTTTTACCCCTTACCATTACCATTAGCGTTCTGAGGGGAATGTGGGGGGAGAAACCCACTCACTACACTTATAACTGCTTGCACTCCTGCTGGGGAGGTTTTGGGGGGGGGCGGGGAACTCTCCCACCTACACTGAAACTCCCGAACAGCGAGAGAATGGAAGTTTTCAGTGTACTGGGGGGGCTTCCCCCTCCCCAACCCCCCCCCCATGGGAGTGCGACCAGTTCTAAGTGTACTGGGGGTTCCCCCCATCCCCTCAGAACGCTAATGGTAAGGTGTGAAAACATCGAACCGGCGGCGCACACTCATCCAGTGTATAGATGTTGGCACGCCATTGTCATCGCGTCAATGTCCTGCGCTTTCATCGGTGTACCATTCCCGCATGACAAATGCCCATAGGAACTGAAAGGGCTTCATTGCACTTGCAGCGTGGAAATCACTAGCATGGCTTGTAAACGGAGCCCTTAGGCCCTGATGCTATAAATTATGCCTAACTTTTAGGTGCCATCGAGCGGAATTGCCAATCATCTGCTAGGCGCCGTTCCATAACTCCAGTAGAAACCGTCTTACTTTACATCTTTATTACTAACTGCTAAGACATGTTGCATCAATGCATTAACAAATAACTATGTTTTCAGCAACTTCTTGAAATTTACACGATCAGCACAGAGTCACAAGTTCCCTGTTAGTGCACTCTACATTTTCACTCCATCTATTGAGAACATTGTAGCCCTCGTCATAGCAAAGCACACTCCCAGTTCCCTAGTCACTGTCAATCTCATCCCACCCTCGGACCTCAACATTCTTCCTGGTGGATATATTTCCAGCAACGTTTGAAAATACACTGGGGCCATATATAAAACTTGATGTACCATGGATAACACCTTATAGTGCACTCTCTGCTGTACCGGAAGCCAGGTGTAATATGGGTTATTCTAGTGACACTAGAAATAAATACTCAAGGATTAGGGCCCGAATATATCCCTTATTCACTCAAAAACAAGCCCCACACGGACAAACGATACACACACACAGCAACACTACAAGGCCTTACTTACAATATTCACATTCCCCAAAGAGAAAGGGAAAAAGGAAAAAGAAAAGAAGTGGAGAAAAAGGCCTCAGTTCAGCTTCATCTGGCCAAAAAAACTCCACTCCTACAAAAGCTGTTTATGTGTAAATGCTGAAAAATAGTCCAAGAAAACAAGGCAACTAAAGTAGCCTGCCAGGTGGTATCAAACGGCACGTCTAATACAGATGAAAGTCAGTGGGTGAATGTGAATGTAACAAAAGGCAGTATAGTCCAGCTCATAACATCCACAGCAAAAGCAAGAAAAATAACTTAGCTGCTAATGGCCTCTAAATCCAGGCCAAGCAGTCCTTACACCCAATGGGGAACCCTCCGTTTCGCATCAAATCGCTGCGTCAGGGGTGTTCATATCATTGCTTCACATCCAGATATTCCAGACCCACCATACTCCTCAAACATCTTCGCCACTTCATTGATCAAAACTGGTTATTCTAGTAACCCCAGAAATCAGCCTCGTGCCTGAGTGTTACAGGAGCTGGGATATAAATGGATATGACCATTAGGTTTGCTCTAATTTATAATTGCTCGTGTATTCTTTCTTCTCCTGTTTTCTAGAATAACAATAGTCGGCATGAATCGTGTTGTCATTTGGAACCCACATCATGCTGTGCATGAAAGGATTTCTGCACACAACCCAGGCGTTGCATGAGACAAAAAGCTCAGGGTCAAGTTGAAGCACTCTGGAGATGTGTCAAACCTTTCAGGGCATGCCCTGCAGTGAGCTGTCACACTTACAAAATGTCTTGGGACCAATTTTGCTTTAAAGAAATTTGTCTATTTTTAGCCCTGCTGTCTTAGTTAAATCCTCAGTAATCCTGAAACACAAACTGATGTCTTTGAACACTGTTGAAATTATCGGTTAATGCCTCTTGGTATATTCGCAGAAAATTAGTAGCAGTAGTGGACGGTTCATAGACAACGGCGTGAAAGACAAAGGCGCGTGCCGACAACTGAGTGCAAGACGGAGGCGCGCGCCGCTCAAAATTACAGTTGGGGAACCCCCCCCAGTTTACTTAATAGACATCGCGCCAGCGTTATGGGGGGGTTTGGGGGGTTGTAACCCTCCACATTTTACTGTAAACTTAACTTTTTCCCTAAAACTAGGGAAAAAGTTAAGTTTTCAGTAAAATGTGGGGGGTTACAACCCCCCACACCCCCACAATGCCCCCACAACGCGGCGCAATGTCTATTAAGTAAAGTGGGGGGGTTCCCCCCCACGGCCCCCCGTCGGAGCCCTAAAAACAGTAATTTAGAGCGGCGCGCGCCTCCGCGCTGTGCTCAATTGTCTGGGTGTGCCTTTGTCCCAGCGCGCTTTTGACCTGACACCGTAGTGGACAGACAGGGAAAAATTCTTGAGTACCTGAATAAATTCGTGTAAACCGTTCCGAGCTCGATAGAGAAAATTGAATGAATAAATAAAATGGTTTCTGTAGGGCATATCCGATGTACATAGGAGGTGATTCTGTAAGGAATCTTATAGATTTAGATGGCAAATATGCCACTACTCAGTGGCATAATAAGGAGGTTGGGGAGGGCAGGGTGCCCCAGGCACTGACTTGGTAAGAGTGCCTGCATCTCTATTCCTCCCCCAGTGGGGAGGGGGGGGAGGGAATCTCTTAAAATTTTTCTGTATATGGTGCTGGACATTTGGCACTATTTCTGCATCAAATTTTTGGTGTAGAAAAGCATTTTGATTTTTATTTATATTCTCCATATCCTACAATTCTATGCAGATTACAAATTATTCAGGTACTCAAGCATTTTTCCCTGTCTGTCCTGGTGGGCTCACACTCTATCTAATGTACTTGGGGCAATGGGGGATTAAGTGACTTGCCCAGGGTCACAAGGAGCAGTGTGGGATTTGAACCCATGACACCAGGATGCTGGGGCTGTAGCTCTAACCACTGCACCACACACTCCCCAAGGTGCCAAAATGGGACTGATAACGCATTTTATGTGTCCATTTATAGAACTCCAGTTATATATTTATGCTGGGAGCCACCGCTCACTATTGCCTGACCCCCAATTAGCAGACACTCATTCACTGAACTTATTATGAAATCCAAACATGGGGGGGGGGGGGGGAAGGCCTCAGAAGCCACAGGGCAAGATTTGTGCCAGAGCTATGAAGAGGAGCTTAGGTTGCTCAGTGTCTCTCCTCCCCCCCACCCCCACCCCCCATGCTTCTATCATTGTCCAGAAACACCCCTGTTTGCAGAACTATTTGAAAATCTAATTTAATTCTAAGCCGCAAACAGGGTTTTTTCTGCCAATGAGCAGTGCCCTCTAAGGTACCCCATTGCTCTGTTGCTATGTCTGGGTGGCTAGTCCATTACAGGACTGGCCCCTTCCATGTCCAAATGGTCTTGTTCTGGGCATTTGGGACTTGGACAAAATTTTGTTTGAAAATGTGGTATAAAAAGAGGCGTCCTGACGGTCTGGGCATCCCAATGGCCTGGACGTCCAGATAGAGGATTTAAATATATATAATACAGTATATAGATTTCTCGATGTATGGTGGTTTGTCTTTCAAAAATAGGAATTTTCTTACTGTCAACTTTGGACGTCTAGCGCCATAAGTCCAAATCAGACTTAGACGTATGTTTTGAAAATGCCCCCCCAGGCTAAACACTCTCTTATAAAATTATCATCTAATAGTCTATTGCTCTAATTGGAAGATTCTTTGCCCTTGAACAGTGTTCTTCAACCGCCGGACCGTGGATGTGTGCCGGTCCGCAGAAATTTCCTGCCTGTTCGCAGGGTTGCACATGATGCCCGAGACAGTGTTCTTCAGCTGCCAGTGCATGGTGTGATCTATGCGGCGTTGTCTTCGGGCCGGTTCCCTCTTCCTCAGTGCTGTAGTGCACAAAGACACGGGCAGCGTCTCCTACATGCTTCCTGCGCCTGAACCAGAAGCCTTCTTTCTGATGTCGCAAATCAGAGAGAAGGCTTCCGAATGAGGTGCGGGTCGCACGAGGAGCCGTTGCCCGTGTCTTTGTGCACTGCAGCACTAAGGAAGAGGGAGCCGGCCCAAAGACAACACCGGAGGGCGGCATAAAATTGCTAGGCGGGAGCAGGCCAGAAATTAAGGCACAGCATGGAGGGAGGGAGACAACAAAGGTATGGGGAATGATTTTAGTTTTGAATTTAGTGATTGATTTACATCTGCTGTCTATTCAGGAAGAAATGCATTTGTTTCTTTTCCTCTAGGGTTGTATTTTAGGGTTTGTTTGTATATATTAGTACAGTGGTACCTTGGATTACGAGCATAATCCGTTCCTGTGCTGGGCCTTGAGAGTTCACGTTCGACGTGAGAGTTCACGTTCGACGTGAACTCTCAGGCCTTGAGCATGCGCACATGCTCAAGGCCCAGCACAGGAAGCAGATCTTCAGGCACCGGCACCACGCACAGGACATGCTGATGCCGCTACCGCTGCGGAGGCTACAGCAAAGTAAGAAGAGGGTTCAAGTGGGTTGGGGGGACCTCAGGTCGCGGCGGGGGAGGGGGTGCCCGATGGCGGCGGGGGGTGCCCGATGGCGGCGGGGGGTGCCGGATCGTGGGGGGGAGGGTGCCGGTTCGCGGGGGGGGGGGGAGCGCTCGCAAATCGAAGCGTGCTCGGTTTTCGAGGTGCCGATTTTGCGAATGTTTTACTCGTCTTGCAAAACACTCGCAAACCGGTGCACTCGTAAACCGTGGTACCACTGTACTTTCTGTTTTTGGTCCCATATTTGCATGGGGTTATCTGTGTTCTGGTAGGAATGAATATTGAGAAACATAAAGTGTGCTTTGTGTAGTTTAATTTTGTGGTTAACCATTATGTGTTGTTAATACGATTATATTGTGTGTGTATATATGAAAAATGAATGGAAAAAATGGTGTTACGATTAGTACTATTATGGGGGCGGGGTCTGGGGCGGAGATTGGGTAGAGATGGGCGAGGTCTGGCCCACGACTTAGCCCAGTGTTCTTCAACTGCCGGTCCACGGACTGGTGCCGGTCCACAAAATAATTATTTTATTTCCGCCGGTCCCTAGGTGTCAAAAGGTTGAAGAACACTGGTCTAGAAGATATTTTCTGTATTTGTTCAGCTTGTTCTTGAATAAATAGCTCTTACCCTATGATGTGAGTTCTACGTTTAGTTGGTCAATCAGATAACATTGTGGACATCAGATTATGTTAAGTTGCTATGTAAATTCCTGAGGGTTAAATTGCATGCCAAACCTGTTATGTTATGTTGAAGGATGAAGGGGTGCTCTGACGCTTGGCGTTCCCAGCTCTGTTGCTCCTTTTATTTGCAAAAGTACTTAAACAGGCAGCACGTATCACACCTCCTCGATAGCAAGTTCAGTTATTTACCATTGGATACTGGCAAAGTCACAAGACTGTTCCCTAATTACAGAATGCTACTGCTCTACTTTTGGGGTGAAGGGTGATTTTCAATCAGAGCTCCTGCATAAAGAAACTTGAACTCAAAATCTTGGCTATGTCACAGATGTGAGCCAGCCGTTGCGAGAGATAGGCAAGAAGTTTCAGGTTTACAGTATTTCGTATTTGGTAAAATCGCTTTTTACAAAGATTACAAAGCGATGAACAATAAGCAAAAAAATCTGGTAAAAGAGGGAGACGTACAATATAGGGATAGACCAGGGATCTCAAAGTCCTTCCTTGAGGGCCGCAATCCAGTCGGGTTTTCAGGATTTTCCCAATGAATATGCATTGAAAGCAGTGCATGCACATAGATCTCATGCATATTCATTGGGGAAATCCTGAAAACCCGACTGGATTGCGGCCCTCATGGAGGGACTTTGAGACCCCTTGGATAGACAGACATACATTTCTTAGGGAAATCAGGGAAGAACTACAATTTGATATAGGAAAGAGAACAAATAAGGATAAAGCAATAGGAGTTATATTTTATTAGATCAGTACTTGCTTACTTCAAATGAAAAAAGTAACTGGGCTAAAGGCAAATTAATTAAAGGCGAATCTATACAAGAAACTTTTTAGTTTTGGTTTAAATTTTTCGAGGTTCTTTTCTTCAAGTTTCAAGTTTATTAAAAAAAAAGGTTTTATACCTCTTACTCAGATTTCTAGGCGGTGTACAAAAATAAAAAAAAGTATCTTAAAAACAAGGTAAGATTAAGGGCTCCTTTTACGAAGCCACGTTAGCGACTTTATCGCACGCAATGTTTCAGCGCGTGTTAACCCCCGCGCTAGCCGAAAAACTACCGCCTGCTCAAGAGGAGGCGGTAGCGACTAGTGCGGACGGCAAATTAGTACATGCTATCACGCGCGTTAAACCGCTAACGTGACTTCATAAAAGGAGCTCTAAATTATTAAACACATACCAAAACATATACACTTCCCCCTCCCCATTCGCGATTTCGGTAATCGCGATTTCACATATTCGCGATTTTTGGGGGAGGGGGAAAAAAGAAAAAAAAAAAAACATCGTTAAGTCTTCCCCCCGGCATCCCGGCCTTACCTGGTGGTCTAGCGGGCTTTCGGGGCAGGAGCGATCTTCCTACGCTCCTGCCCCGTGCAGATCGCCATTAGGAAATAGCTGTAGGGAGTTCCCGTCGTAGTCTCGAGAGACTACGGGAACTCACAGCAGAGGCTTGTGCTACAACATTAAACAACAAAAAAAATCCAGAAAAATGTTCACAAAAAGGTTTGATTCAACCACTGAATATCCTCTGCTTTTATTGTAACCAACCCATCCCTTTCTTTTCCTTACGTTTCTATATTTGTACGTTCAGTTGGAACTTTCCCCCTCTTTTACTAATGTGCGCTAATCGAATTAGCGCACGCTAAACACTAATGCGTCCATAGACTAATATGTGCGTGTTAGCGTTTAGTGCACGCTAAATCAATTAGCGCGTGCTAATCGATTAGCGCACCTTAGTAAAAGAGGGCCTATGTTAATTGTCCCTCTCCCCCTTTTTATTTAAATATACTTTTATATTGCAAACCGCTACGATTTTAACCTCAGTTTTAGATTTACGGTATATCAAATAAATTGAACTCGAACACACTACCTGATGTGGCCACGTTGCGCCCATACAAGCTGCATCAGGGGTCAACGATGATCTTATAATGGAAAAAAAAAATAATCCCCCACTTTGCAGCTGTTGCACTGATGTGTGAAAACTCTTCGTTACCACCACAGATTAGGAAAGCAACTGGTGTTTTAGAAGTGCAGAGCTGGAAAATGACCCATTTGCAAGAGGGATGCTTTGGGGCCTTCTGATTCCTCACTGAGCCCGAGCCTATGTCATCTTCTCCTCCCTACACCTTGTAAGATGGTTCCAGTTAGAGAATGACACGGTGGATAACCGCGGGAAACCATCTTCATGTCATTCTTTAAGGAGAGAAGGAAGAATCAGAGTATGAATGGCCACAACCACTGACCCACAAGCTTTGCTCTGAAGAATGCTGATGTAGAAGGACTGAGGTTGAAACGGACACTACAGAATGACAGTCTCTGGTATCCAGAGCAGATATTGTGATGTCATAATGCCTCATTCCACCAGTGCCTAAGAACCAATCAAACCAGTGATGTCACAATGGCTTCATTATCCTTGGCTCCCATAAGAATCAGAGTATGAATGGCCACAACCATTGACCCGCAAGCTTTGCTTTGAAGAATGCTGGTGTAGAAGGACCGAGGTTGAAATAGACACTAGAAAATGACATGGGATTATTTCCCGCGGTAATCCGCGGGACCGGGAATGGTGATGAATTTTGTCACCGTGTCATTCTCTAGTTCCAGTCTCTATCTCTTTCTCAGAGAAAAGATTTTCTCATGCATTTAGGGTTACCAGATTTTCTGTCTGGAAAATCCAGACCTGTAGACCCGCCTCCATCCCTGCCCAGCCCCACCCATCCCACCCTGGTTCTACCCTGTCACGCCACCAAGCCCACCCTAAGCCCCGCCTCCAATCCCGCCCCCCACTGCCTTCTCTCGTCAGGCAGGACATGCGCTGATGCCCTCCTACACGAAAGAAAGCTTTTCAAAACCCCGGACAAATTGCCAGGTTTTGAAAAGCCGTCCTGACCCCTGGACTTGTCCTCAAAAGGAACATGTCCGGGGAAATCCGGACGTCTGGCAACCCTACATGCATGCCTAGTTACAGATCTAGACCCAACCCATGGGTTTCTACATCTGGAGTGCTTTGGGGAACATACCACACCATAAACATAGAGTCTACACACAAAAGGGTTGAATTAGGACAACAAGCTGGTAACTTGTGTGCAAAGCTTCAGTCCCAGTGGCCATCCTTTTGGGACTTTCTCATGGTCTTGTAAGAGGTTAGACTGAATTCCAGGTTGATATTGTATATTGTTTATACCCAAAGATATCTCACAAAAATGAACAGTACTGGAGGAAACAAAGCTGAAGTAATCAACAAATATTTAAAATTAATTCTGATTATACTCATCTCAATCTAAAATGCCTATTAGTGGACATAGTAATGGTGGACATTTAAAGACAGTTACTTATGTTTGTGTGTGTATGTGTGTGTGTGTGAGAGCTACAGCCTCAGCACCCTGAGGTTGTGGGTTCAAATCCCTTGCTGCTCCTTGTAACTCTGGGCAAGTCACTAAGGGCCAGATTCACTAACCTCCTGTTGCGTGTCTGATCCGTGGCTGAGTAATCCACAATGCGTCATCATGCAAATCAGCGCGATCGGAGGCACGCCCCACCACAACTGCACAGATCGCTGTAGAGCGATCCTGACACATTTGCAGACCATCTTGTTTGCCCATAGATGGTCTGCGCATGCTCTCCACGCAAGGAAGGGCTGTTTACTTTTTTTCACGAGCTGAAACATTTTTCACGAGCCCGTCTACTCTCCCGCGTCCCAGGCTAGCCTGCCCTTCCCCGCTGTGCGAGCCCGTGGTTTTAACCCGCGGGTTTAGCGCGGGGGCTGCACTGCGGGGAAGGGCAGTTGTTCCGGTGTACTCTGGAAAGGAAGGCGAAGGGCTGTGACTGAAGCAGGGAGTGGAGCTGGGGAGCAGCTTGTGTGCTCGGGCTAGCCTGGGACACGGGAGAGTAAAACATATGCTTGTCATTCAAATTTCCCGGTGGCTGATTCTGCTTCTTCTACTTTTCGCTGGCCCGTGCCGCTCCGACTCTCCTGCCGCCCTGACTCTCCCGCTTTCTTTCCGGCCCTTCCCCTTGAATGTGCAGGACAGTGGAAAGGACGTGAGCCGACTGGTCCCCCAGCAGTCGCTTCTTTCTTGGTCGGCCAGCCCAGTCGGTGTGCCTGAATTTTGTTAGTGAATTGCATCCTTTCTACTTTGCAAGCCGTTTCCCCTCATTTGCACGCGTGGATCAGACCGGGTGCGGATATGGTCAGGAGGAAGGTTAGTGAATCGGGTCGGGGTCGCAAAGGGGTCGCTAAGTGCTCGGGACATGATCGGTGGGCTCAGTGAATCTAGACCTTAATCCCCCATTGGGACAGACAGGGAAAAATACTTAAGTACCTGAATGTAAACCACGTGAGGCTATAAATGGTATATAAATACTAAAATAGATTACTGCATGTTAATATCATTAATGTTGTTATTATACTGTAGGTTCCATTTTCTGTAATTGAGCCTAGTCACTACAGTAAAAACAAGCATAAACAGTATTGGCCCCGGTCAGTGCATGGGTGCAACTTAATAGCTCTAATTTGCAATTCATTTCAGAAGATGTTTGCGTAATTTTGTGTTAAAAATAACACTGTACAGTGAAAGTTAAAACATTTAATTTAATAAGAAGGAAAGAAACAATTTGTTGTTTGAATAAATTGGCCGTAGGATTGAGGGATAACAGATTACTTTAAGCTTCCTGCCAAGACAGGAAGTTTGCAATGTCCAGGCTTAGGGTGAACCCAAGTTTCCTGCCAGCACTTTAAGAGAAGCCCAAAGAACAAAGTTCTTGCAATTAGAGGGAAATGTTTGATATGAGGCCTCTCCAGACTGGACAAATGTTTATAAAGTATTCTGTGTCTCTAAACATGATATCGCTCTGCAATGCTTATCTTAAAAAATTGGCATATCATTGTTTTATGGCTGTAGGCAGAATAATATCAGCTGTTACAATTATTTTGCTTGGAAGTACATTGTTTTGCAGTTTAATTGTCCTAAAGTCAGAGATATTTATTGCAGTTTCTTGAGCAGATAAGGGGAATTTCTTGAGTTGCTTTTGATGCATGCCTGGTGTTGGGACCGGGACATGAATCTCCTGCTTTCTGGCAAGATCACCGCACGAACTGGTCACTTTTCAGCAAGGCACTTAAGTGTAATGTTAGGCACATCATGATAAGGCAACATGGACAAAACAAGTTTCAATACACAAGTCTACAGTAAGCTTGAATATCAGGTTATGGGTATATGGGCATACATATAAAACAAGACACATTTATTATTGGGAATATTGGTTATTCCGCCACATTGTCAAAATGACATCAACGTTGTTTACAATAATCGGCAATTAGAACAGAAAACAGACAGACAAGTTTCAAGTTTAATAGTTCTCTTGATTAATCGCTTAATCATACTTCTATGCGATGAACAATTTAAAATACATTCAGTGGAAAACAATACAGTACGAACTTTAAGTAATAACATTGGATTAAAGACTAACACATCATTCTCACAACACAAGGGAATGTGAAATACAATTCAATAAAGAAAAGCAGTACAAAGGAAAAGTACAATAGGGAAACAAATGAAAGCATAATATAATACAATAAAATCACTAGCCTAAGGATTGTTAAATTAAGTACCAAAGGCATCTTTAAAAAGAAATGTTTTTAGATTACTTTTGAATTTTCCTAAATCCTGCTCCTTTCGTAAATAAATTGGGAGGGCGTTCCAAGTCTGTGGAGCGGTTACCGAAAAGATAAACTGCCGTCTAGTGTTGATAATCTTAAGCGAAGGAATAGTTCATAAATTTTGTTCATTAGATCTTAAAGCTCTGTTTGGATGATACGGAATTAGTAATTTATATATAAATGCTGGAGTTTTATTGAGAAGAGACTTAAAGGTGAGCAAGCAAAGTTTATATGTTATCCGATGAATAACTGGAAGTCAATGCGTGTTTTTTAGAAGAGGTGTAACATGATCAAAGAGAACAATATAGCGGTCATGTGACTGGGCTTAGCTGTATTACCCGTCACATAACTGTACCCCCAGGCACCTTTGTTCTCTCTAAAAACAACACAACAAACAGGATTACATATATACATTCCATTAAAATATCTGACCAGGTCTTCCCAATGTCATCTGGTCATATCTGGGTCCTCCCTGGACTCTGTCTCACCAGGTCTTCTGAGTCCTTTCTGACCTTCCATTGGCTCTCCAGGTCTTCAGCAGCTTCTGGTGTCATTTACCAGTCCCTCCACTGGTTGCCACCATCCTAGCTGGTCCCTCCGCCAGACATTCCTCAGAACTCTGTCCAATACTCCCAGGGTCTATCAGGCTACCTTCTAGGGATCCACTGACCACTACTGGTGCCATTACTGGTCTCTCCACCAGTTGCCACCATCCCAGCCGGTTCCTCCGCCGGTCAGCTGTCAGTCCTTCCCCCTCAGCCTTGGACTCTTCCATAGTCGTCTTATCCTGAACGCATGCACTGATGGTTCTCCCAGCCCTTCACTTGTCTTATTGCAGATGCATGCACTAAGGACTAGAGAATTGCACGGGGACAGAAATCCCACCCATCTCCGCCCGGATCCTCTCCATCCCCGCCCGTCCCCGTCAGGATCCTCTCCATCCCCACCCGTACCCGTCAGGATCCTCTCCATACCCACCCATCCCCGCAAGGAATTACCTCCATCCCCGCCTGTCCCCATAAAAAGCTGCAATTACTTCTGACAGGATCATCAATTCCACAGTTTCTTTTGTGTTTATGCTTCTATTTTCCTTGTGGAATCTCTTTGGTGGAACCCTTTTTTTGTTTTCTCTTCAGGTAATTAACTTATAAACCCCTCTTTTACTAAGGCTGACGTGTCCATTATATTATATGGATGAACCCTGCTTCCAAAGCCTTCCATCCCCATGGGAGTCCCGTGCAGACCTCTACTAAGGACTCTCCTTGTGTGGCCACCACCAGTCCCTCACTCCCTGGATCTTTCTTCACCGGTCCCCCTGCCAGTTGTCAAGCTTGAGCCACTTCCTCAACTCCAGGCTCAACTGGGCCCTCCTGTTACTTCTAGCTCTTTCCTGCTAGTGGACCATCCCACCACCACACTTCACTACAGGGACCAGATTTCTCTCCCAGATCTCTTTCTCTCTGCCAGTGTATAGGTCCCCAGAGAACCTCCCAACATTGGGCTTCTGTTCTCTGCTATACCATCCCCCCCAGTCAGGACTAGTTAGCCTGGTCAATGCACTCCCTATTAACACTGGTCAGCAGTAGTCTTACAGAAAGATTAGCCAACATTTTCCCTTCCAAAGGAACCCCTTGCCTTCTGAGCTCTCTGTGCTAGGAGCTGTTCTTTTCAGCACCACAATCCATTCAGGGTGAGTGGACAGCTCCCAGCAACATTTGCAGCTCTTATGTAAATAAGCTCTCCTCTCAGGCTCAATGAGCTCCACTGCTCAGGCTCCCTCTGATGGCCAGTGACAGGTACTCCACCCTGTCACAATAGTACAATATGGGCGCTGCTCTTTGTAACCATGGGCAAGTCACTTAGTCCTCCATAGCCCCGGGTACATTAGATAGATTGTAAGCCCTCCGGGACAGATAGGGAAAATGCTTGAGTATCTGATTGTAAAACCGCTTAGATAACCTTGATAGGCAGTATATAAAAACCTAATAAACTTGAAATTCATTAGTGCTTGGGGAAAAACAGGGGGATGTCCGAGAGATCTGATGTGTGGAGGAAACATCTCAGGGAGAGATGTGGTGGGGATGGTGTGTTATCACGGCAGTACTCATGGTGTTTATTAATTATTTTATGAGGGCCACGAACCCTGGACTGACACAGCCCTGCACTTACTACATCCTATAGCTATTGGCAGTCATGACAGATAGCACTCAGTATTGATCCATGTGCTATCTGTCACAGCTGGCCATAACTCTGCTTATATTCACATCATCCTCACAAATTTTCATTGGCTTTGTGAGCCTCTCTGGCGAACTCTGGAAGCTCCTCTCAATTGGACATGTCGTTGGACACTGGCTTTGCTTTAAGAGGTCTAAAAAGGGTCCCATTAGAATTCCCATGTCAAACATTTCCACCATTTTGTCTCTGCCAAAATCATTCAAGGTGTTGAAGAATTCCTGAAGTTTACAGGTGCGATAGGTGTCACAGATGATTAAGAAAACTACTAAACTTTGTGAATGAATCAAAACTGAGTATATATATTAAAGTTTAGTGAATTAAAATGAGCTCTAGTGGAAAAGTCTGAGGCATTGTAATTAAAGATTGAAAAGTTTAAAGTGCTGGATCTGCACTCTAGCTAAACTAAGGAAGTTCAAAAGTTTAGTTTGACTTTGTGACTCTTTAAGACAAGGGTAAATTTATGTACCATTCTTCATATACATCCATTGAATTTATAGATAAGGTTCTCAGAGGAGCAGGAAACTGGGTTTTTAAAGAGAGAATCTGTTCCTTATAGATTAGAAAATACAATGCTAATTGGGAGGTCATACAGAAGTTAGGATTTGTCTGCAGGATGCAGGCCTTTTACTGACATGGATGGTGTCTGTAAGGTCAGAGATTAAAAGTGATTTAGAAGTTATATGAAGAAAAAGTAAAACACTGCCACCTGCTGGGTTTAAAAACTTTGCGTTGATAAAATATAGCAATTTATACAATGTTATTAAATACTCAGATATATTTAATAGATACTTCAATATTTGTTTTAAGTCTTCAGAATATGCCAACCTCCAACCAATTGATTCCTGGTTGAGACATTACCTGGCAGATTGATCCTCATCAGACTTGCTTTCATAAAAGATTTTTTTGAATTGAATAGAATTAATAAGTATTTCTAAAGTGCTACTAAAGTGCTTCTTTCAGTGCAATAAATAGTTCTAAAAAACTCCAATACTTAAGAAACTTTACATATTGTACTTGATTTTATATTTTGTACTTAGCTTTTCATGCTTGGTGATCGCATGAGTCGCTATTAGTTAATCTTAAATGTCGGGTAGGGACCGGTACTCTCCGACATGTTTCGCCGCAGGCTTTATCAAGAAGTCCCCTGTGAGATGAAGCAAGTAGATAAAGATCGTTAGTTTCTAAATCCTTTTACAAAAAGATCTCATTAAATCGATTCAGCCTAATTTTAAAGTTTACACATTTTTGGAGCAAATATATAGTTTTGCTTGGGCACTTGTGCCCTAATAGGGTTGATTGTGGGAGCTTTAATATAGGCTCCTTTTTGCAGTTTCTACGAGCATATGTGTCTTCTTATAAAATTAAACTTTTGAGAACATAAAAGCATAAGAATAGTCATACTGGGTCTAGCCCAGTATCCTGTTTCCAAAAGTGGCCAGTCCGGACCACAAGTGCCTGGCAGAAACCAAAACAGTAGCTAAGGTTACCAGATTTTCCCAAAGGAAAATCTGGACCCATGGTCACGCCCCAAGGCCTGCTCAGTTCTGCCCTGTTACACCCCGTTCCGCCTGTGTCATGCCCCATTCTTTCCCCCCCCCCAGCCCAGCCCCCAGATGGCATCCACGCATGAGCAGATGTGATGCAACGACATTGCATGCACGCTCGTGTGCGCGTGGTGTCACCGCGTTGCGTCCACGCCTGCGTGGATGCCCCTTCCTGACACAATCTTCATGGGAAGCTTTTCAAAACCTGGACAAAGTGCCGGGTTTTGAAAAGCCATCCGGACCCCTGGACATATCCTCGAAAAAGGAGATCATGTCGGGGAAATCCGGACGTCTGGTAATCCTAACAGTAGCAAGATTCCATATTACCAATCTCAGGGCAAGTACACTTCTCTCTCCGTATTCACTGTGATAGGGGATTAATAGACCCGCAAATACAGAAAAACCGCGAATAATTTTTTCATATGTTATTCGTGGTTTTCTATTAAAAACCATCGTGAATATGGTGAAACCGCGAATAACATGGTGGGAGACCTGGCCTGTGTCTGAAGGAGAGGCAAAACACGGTGAAGAAAGTGCTAGGAATTGGCAATTTTCTCTGTAAATGCTTGGAATCAGCGATTTCTCTATGCAAGCTGATGTCATTTGGGGGGAGGAGCCAGCAAGCTAAAAACCGTGAATAATCGAAACCGCGAATGCTAAAACCATGAATATGGAGGGAGAAGTGTACTGGCTTCTTCTGTATCTATAGCAATAACAGACTCTAGATCTTTCCTCTAGGAACTTGTCCAAACCTTTTTTTTTTTTTTTAATCTAGATATGCTAACCAGTAAACCACATCCTCTGGCAATAAATTCCAGAGCTTAACTATTGGTTGAGTGAAACTGTGTCGTTCCCCCCTCCGTTCTCAGGATCCAACCCAGAATATGCAGAAACAGCGCAGGATAGGTGATTCTGTAAACAGAAGTAGGAGGAAACCAGGACTTTTCCTAAAGAGCTTTAATCTAATCTAATCTAATCTAAACCTTAGGTTTGTATACCGCATCATCTCTACATTTGTAAAGCTCGACATGGTTAACAAGAGTTAGGGTAGAAAATAATTATAATATCGTTTTATTGCTGAATCTCTGCCCTAGAAAGAAAACAGAGGGAAAAAGTCACTGGCAGTCCTTGAACCAGTCTATTTTTAAAGTCAGTCATGTGAATTTTAAAGCGAAACAAACATTCAGAGCTGAAATCAAGCTCAGAATTTAAAGGTGGCATCAGGTGGAAGCGTCTGTGATTGTGAGAAGCTTCCAGACTATCCAAAGTTAACAGGAATTCTGGTCTCATGTTACACAAGGGGGGGGCGGGGAAGGGGGGTAGGAAGGGGTGGCTGTTAAAACACAGACAATGTCAAGCAAAGTTCCAGTTACTGACAGAGTTAATTGCACTAACAGTAAATACAGTGAAGAGTCAGAGTCATAAGTCCGTCTGGTTAACAAGAAGCTCAGCAGAGTTGGGGCAGGGAAATCCCCTAAAAAGGCCAGAGCCAGTGCTTGAACACCGCACAAAGGTTGGCCTCTTCCTGCTCTGCTCCAGTACACAAAGTTCTGTCACGCTGGGCATGTGGCCAACACTCACTTCAGAATCCAGTTTTAATGTGTTTTCAAAGGACTAGAGAATAACTTTAAGGTGGCAAAGAAAATGCGCTCTTTTCCTGTTGCAACTTAACTCCTACTCGGCTGTCTTTAGACCTTTCACCTTTGGGAAAGTTGGGAAAAGGATGCACAAATAAAATGCCAAGATGTGCTGCGATGCCAGGGATAAACGGCAGCACAATTAATTTGCTGTGATGAAGCTAGGAAATCCAAGTCTTTGTTTCTAATGGTCTCAGAGTGGATTTCAACTGGAATAAATCTATTCTTTTGGCCAAAGTGTATTTTCAAAATTTCATTTCTTGTATTTGTATTTATTTATTCACAATAGAATACATACACAAACAGACTCACATACAGTACGACAAATCGAACATAAATAAAACATACCAGTGATAATGTAAAGTCTCCTAAAATTGCAAAGAGGCTACCAGCACCTCGCATCAAAAAAATTATAAATCAAGTCCCATATTTCATTTTACAGAAGAGGTGTTTCTTCAACATTTTCTTAAAACTACTCAAACATGTTTGCTGTCGTAAATGTCCCGGAATGCTTATTCCACCCCCGAGGACCCACGCACAAAAATATGCTGGCTCTAGACACGGCTAATCACAGCTGTTTCACTGTCGGAATATGTAGTCATCGTGAGTCACCGAGCGCAACATGCGCTGTGGTTCGTATGGCAGCATGCTATCCATCAAATGTTTCGGTGCCTTATTGTGTATGCAAAGATGCACCATGACCAATTTATAAAGGATTCAATGTTCTAATTTTTACTAATAGAAAGATATATGTAATGTAATTTATTTCTTATATACCGCTACATCCATTAGGTTCTAAGCGGTTTACAGAAAATATACATTAAAATTATAAGTAAGAAAGGTACTTAGAAATTCCCTTACTGTCCCGAAGGCTCACAATCTAACTAAAGTACCTAGAGAGTAATAAAGAAGTGAAAAGTAGAGATAGAGGAAAATAGAAAATAAACATTCTAACAAGACTGTATTGAACTAAGTACTTTGGAAGGTAGAAGAGAGGAGAGAAAGGAATAGATGCAGAAGGAGGAACCGTTGAACAAAAGAATTCTGGAGAAATTTAAATGATAGAAATAGAACAAAACAAAAACAAGTGGCAAAACAATGAATAAGATTAAAAATAATTCATAAACTGGAAAAAAAAGAAAAAGAAAAACATTGTCTTCAATCCACGGTTTCAGCTTCAGTGATGAAGTGGAGCAAGTAAGTTTTGGAGGAACGATGACGTTCCCAGAAAAAGGACTTCTTCAGGAAAGAGATTTGGTTGATAGTCCCAGGATGCCCATGTCTCCTCCTCTGCGATGGTCTCCTCCATGCAATCATCCCCACGACACACTGCCCGTGCTCCAGTCGCTACCCTGTACGGCTGCTCCAAGGAGACTGCCCTAGATGAGGCCTGTGGTGACTATAAGAATTCCTCTTCTGCGGAAAAGCCGCCCGGTGCTGATTTTGGTATGTGTTGGTGCCGCAGGAGCTGGGGCTGACAGGGAACCCCTGCTTTGCTGCTGCTACGCTCCTCACAACGCACGGATTGTGCGACACCGGCGAGAAACTCTGGAGAAAAGCCTGGCTGATGGACGCTGGGATTTCGGGGCAGAAGTTCTCAGACTCTGGGCCGGGCAAGCGTTGAACAGGCCGCTGCCGCCGGAGCTAGGTGCGCAGGAGACAGGCGGAGGCGGCGAAGAGGACCGCACCGACCACGGGGCGCCGAAGCTGGACACCAGGGGTGAGTCCCCCGCTCCAGCACGATCCATCAAGCACATCCGGACAGTGGGTCTCGCGGGAAGCTTCCTCCAGCTCCTCTAACTGCAGGCCATCTACCGCAGCGCGGCATCTGCGCTGCTCTTACTTCAGGAGTCCGGCTCGATCGCTGCCTCCGGCCGCCCGCCCGAGATCTGCTACCTCCCTTCCCGCTCTCAAACAGGGGCAAACTGCAGCACGCAGCCGCCAGCACACAGGAGCAAAGGATTCAGACCAGGTCCTCCACAACCTCAACCAGAACAAAGTCTCAGTCCGGTCTCTCCCAGCCGCCACCACAAAGTCCATCAATCTACAAGTGCAGGGCCCCTCAACTGCCAAGCTGGATCCAACGGTCAAATCATAAAAACAGTAAGTAATTTGAAAAATAAATATATAACAAAGGAAAAGAAACTCAGAAAAAGAAACTAAGATCAAAGACAAAAGCAAAAATTAGAAATCAACAATAAAAATTATAAAAGACAAAAGAAAAGAAAAAAATAAAAAGTAGTCGGAAGGAGATGGAACAGTAGATGACTTAACTGTCCTCCATCTTGTTAGAATATATAGCATTCTGTCACATGATCACTCTTTCTTAGTCGAAACAGAGTTCAACAATCGTGTTCTGGGCTACCTGCAGTGCACTCAGTGCTGATGCAGGTAGACCCAGAAGCACCGAATTGCAGTAGTCTAAGTATGATAATACCATACTCTGCAAGACAGTCCTAAACATAGAGGCCGACAAATATGGGCACAAACTGTTCAACAGACGCAATTTTAAAAATACCATTTTGACCACTGCACATACATGCCCCCTGGTAAAACTCTTAAGTACTGCTGTCATTTCACTTTTATTTATAAACCCCAAGGGTATTCTAAGTGGTTTAAATTGAAAGGTGATCAGGTAATCTAAATGTTTTCCTGTCTGCCCCGTGGGCTCACAATCTGCACCTGTAACAATGGATGACTTGCCCAGGGTTGCAGGGAATGGTGCTAGGATTGAACCTGTAACCTCAGGGTGCTGAGGCAGCGGTTCTAACCTGCTGGGCCACTCCCTCACTCCACTTTCCTTTGCAAGTGTTGTTGCTTGGTTATTGCTTTATTTGCAATTTTCATAAACAACAACTATTTAAATCTCTTCTCTCAGTTTAATTGGCATATTCAGTGGCACTTAACCGGATAGTGTTGCTGAATATGCCCAGTTAGCACCTAAGCAGTAGCTGGCTAGTCTATAATTAGTCTGGGGGTGGTTAAGTGCCAATATTCAGCGCTTAACTGTATAAGTAGGACCACATAAAACACAGTCCTATCTTTATGCAGTTCACCTAATGTGCTGAATATGGCACTTAACCACATAAGCTGTAACTGGTCACATACGGGTATTCAATGCCGATGGCCAGACATGTCCCAGTTTTGAATATCTGAGGATAATGGCCAGAGAGTGCCATGTTCACATCACACCTTACCTTCTACAATTACACTGGCTGCCAGTTGCATTCAGAGTCCAGTACAAAGCACGGATGATTTGTCATCAATTCCTGTACGCTACGATCCCTGACCTCTTAAAGAGTAAGATGGCTAATTACCAACTGTTAAAGGCGAATGTCTACCCAAAACATGTAGAAGCTGGCACAATGACCTTTTGTTGTGCAGGGGTAAAATTGTGGAATTCACTTGTGCGGCAGCTACGAAAATGTGGTAATAGAGTTGCATTTAGGAAATTACTCAACACGCAATGCCTTTTTTTAGGCATTGATTATCCTAATTGCTGATTTTCTGAGGATCTGATTTTTTATGTTTATTTGTCTTTATATTGTCTTAAAACTTATGTATGTAAGATTTTGTAAACCGTTTAAGCCAGGGGTGTCCAATGTCGGTCCTCGAGGGCCGCAATCCAGTCGGGTTTTCAGGATTTCCCCAATGAATATGCATGAGATTATTAACATACAATGAAAGCAGTGCATGCAACTAGACCTCATGTATATTCATTGGGGAAATCCTGAAAATCCGACTGGACTGCGGCCCTCGAGGACCGACATTGGACACCCCTGGTTTAAGCTATAGACAGTGGCCAAAAAAAACTCTGACTATTGCTGACTGGATATCTACTCCTGTGCTTGTAAGTTGTTTGGGAGAGAGAGCATTGACAGTCATATATTCAAATTCAAGCTAAAAGCAAACTACAAGATCTATTCAAAAAGTTCCAGAACAGTTTGAATTGCGTGCCAACGGGAAATTCTTTTGAGACGTGCCAGGCGGCATTGAGTAGCTTGAAACCTCACGAGAAAACCTGCTTTTTTTTTCCGTTTGTTGATATCTGTTTTCGTCTCTGAGCTACAGCAGTTTTTCTGAAAGTGTGTTTTCGTGATCAACTATTTTTCACCATGTTTTAAATTGGGTAATTCAGCTGCAGAAACTTATGAAATGTTGAAAGTG